>NC_082353.1:600000-965705 GCF_027477595.1 Haemorhous mexicanus
CAGTAAGCCTTATGGATGTTTCTATTCTAACACAAACACAGAAGAATTTTTCAACTGACTAGAAAATCTGCAAAAACAAATGAACCTTGGGAAAAAAAGTTCAATAAAGAGCAGGAAATTATATGCATCCACCCTTATGATATGTTGGTTACTAAATATTGACTCTGGTTTGTGGGTGAGTACACTTCCCATTCACACACACACATACACCTCCCCCCCACCCCCACAAATGTCTGATAATGGGTCGCAAAGAAGGGATTATCTTTTTTCTATTCAATAGGTATTGCTTCTAAAACTCAAGATGTATTCTTCTTGGATTCTCCTATTGCCTGGATTTAATACCTACAAGGTAATGTGCCTGTGTCTATTGGCACGGGGTAGGAGGGGACATGGAGAGCGGCGATTTGAAAACAACTAGCAGCTTAATTAAGAAAGAAGAGTGCTTCTGGAATCCTTAGCAAAGGCAAAATATGAAGCCATAATCAGGGGCAGTTTGCTGTGCTGGGACAGTTTCTTCTGAAGAGAATTTGAGGAAAAGCTTTCCACTAAGATGCGGGCGTCAAGAGACACAGAAGAGCGGTTTACGCAGCTGTCCGAAGGTAGGGGCCGGTCCCCGGGCGTCTTTCGGCAGAAGCCGCAGTCCGGAACGCACCGCGACCGGCACGATGCCCTATGAGCGAAAAAGCCCCTTCTTCGCCTCCGGGAGCCGGAGAGCTCGGCAGATGCTGAGATGCCAAGGTCGAAGCCACATAGCACCGGGATTAAGTGCGCAGCTCTGAAACTGAGCGAAAATGATAACTATGCACTTTCGAACATTTTAAACTTACATAACCATAAGTAGGGAAAAAGATCTTGGACAACTTTCTTTTGCATCCTTCTAAACGTTAAGCAGCACTCCGTTGCGAATCTTTATATTTTTTCCTCGGAGATGGTAAGAACTCGAGTACCTTCATGAAAAATGTCATGGGACGCTTGCTGTGCTGGCACAGTTTCTTTTTGAGAAAATGCGTTGAAAAGCTTTTTCACTAAGGTGTAGGCAGCAATAGAGGCAGAAGACGGGCATAGGCAGCTCTCCGAAGGTAGGTGCCGGTCCAGGGCGTCTTTCGGCAGTAGCCGCTGTCCAGAGCGCACCGCGACCGGCAGAAAGCTCTGTGCGCGAAAATGCCGCTTCTTCGCCTCCGGTAGCCGGAGAGCTTGGTAGATGCTGAGACGCCAAGAACGAAGCCGCACAGCATGGGAATGAGTGTGCAGCTCTCAAACTGAAAGAAAATAACAACTAACCACTTTCGAACAGTTTAAACTTAGATTACCATAAGTAGAGAAAAAGTTCTCAAACAACCTTCTTTTGCATCCTTCTAAACCTTAAGCAGCAAGCCCTGGCAAATCTTACTTTTTCTTTTCTCCTCGGAGATAATAAGAACTCGAGTACCTTCATGAAAAACGTCTTGGGACGCTTGCTGTGCTGGCACGGTTTTTTTTTTAAGAAAATGCATTGAAAAGCATTTTCGCTAAGGTGTAGGCGGCAAGAGACGCAGAAGACGGGCATATGCAGCTCTCCGAAGGTAGGTGCCGGTCCCTGGGAGTCTTTCGGGAGAAGCCGCTGTTCGGAGCACACCGCGACCGGCAGAAAGCTCTGTGCGCGAAAAAGCCGCTTCTTCGCCTCCGGCAGCTGGAGAGCTCGGCAGATGCTGAGACGCCAAGAACAAGACCGCACAACATCGGGATTGAGTGCGCAGCTCTCATACTGAGAGAAAATGATAACTAACCACTTTCGAACAGTTTAAACTTAGATTACCATAAGTAGGGAAAAAGTTCTCAAACAACTTTCTTTTGCATCTTTCTAAACCTTATGCAGCACTCCCTGGCCAATCTTACTTTTTCTTTTCTCCAAGAGATGGTAAGAACTCGAGTACCTTTATGAAAAACGTGGTGGGACGCTTGCTGTGCTGGCAGAGTTTCTTTTTGAGAGAAAGCGTGAAAAAGCTTTTCGCTAAGGTGTAGGCAGCAAGAGACGCAGAAGACGGGCATACGCAGCTCTCCGAAGGTAGGTGCCGGTCCCCGGGCGTCTTTCGGCAGAAGCCGCGGTCCGGAGCACACCGCGACCGGCAGAAAGCTCTGTGCGCGAAAAAGCCGCTTCTTCGCCTCCGGCAGCCGGAGAGCTCGGCAGATGCTGAGACGCCAAGAACAATACCGCACAGCATCGGGATTGAGTGCGCAGCTCTCATACTGAGAGAAAATGATAACTAACCACTTTCGAAAAGTTAAAACTTAGATTACCATATGTAGGGAAAAAGTTCTCAAACAACTTTCTTTTGCATCTTTCTAAACCTTATGCAGCACTCCCTGGCCAATCTTACTTTTCCTTTTCTCCAGCAGATGGTAGAATTCGAGTACCTTCATGAAAAACGTCGTGGGACGCTTGCTGTGCTGGCACAGTTTCTTTTAGAGAGAAAGCGTGAAAAAGCTTTTCGCTAAGGTGTAGGCGGCAAGAGACGCAGAAGACGGGCATACGCAGCTCTCAGAAGGTAGGTGCCGGTCTCCGGGCGTCTTTCGGCAGAAGCCGCGGTCCGGAGCGCACCGCGACCGGCAGAAAGCTCTGTGCGCGAAAAAGCCGCTTCTTCGCCTCCGGCAGCCGGAGAGCTCGGCAGATGCTGAGACACCAAGAACGAAGCCTCACAGCACCCGGATAAAGTGGGCATCTCTCATACTGAAAGAAAACAGGCGCAAAGCACTTTCCAACAGTTTAAACTTAGATTACCATAAGTAGGAAAAAAGTTCTCAAACAACTTTCTTTTGCATCTTTCTAAACCTTATGCAGCACTCCCTGGCCAATCTTACTTTTTCTTTTCTCCAGCAGATGGTAGAAGTCGAGTACCTTCATGAGAAACGTCGTGGGACGCTTGCTGTGCTGGCAGAGTTTCTTTTTGAGAGAAAGAGTGAAAAAGCTTTTCGCTAAGGTGTAGGCGGCAAGAGACGCAGAAGACGGGCATACGCAGCTCTCCGAAGGTAGGTGCCGGTCTCCGGGCGTCTTTCGGCAGAAGCCGCGGTCCGGAGCGCACCGCGACCGGCAGAAAGCTCTGTGCGCGAAAAAGCCGCTTCTTCGCCTCCGGCAGCCGGAGAGCTCGGCAGATGCTGAGACGCCAAGAACAAGACCGCACAGCATCGGGATTGAGTGCGCAGCTCTCATACTGAGAGAAAATGATAACTAACCACTTTCGAACAGTTTAAACTTAGAATACCATAAGTAGGGAAAAAGTTCTCAAACAACTTTCTTTTGCATCTTTCTAAACCTTATGCAGCACTCCCTGGCCAATCTTACTTTTTCTTTTCTCCAGGAGATGGTAAGAACTCGAGTACCTTCATGAAAAACGTCGTGGGACGCTTGCTGTGCTGGCACAGTTTCTTTTTGAGAGAAAGCATGAAAAAGCTTTTCGCTAAGGTGTAGGCGGCAAGAGACGCAGAAGACGGGCATACGCAGCTCTCCGAAGGTAGGTGCCGGTCTCCGAGCGTCTTTCGGCAGAAGCCGCGGTCCGGAGCGCACCGCGACCGGCAGAAAGCTCTGTGCGCGAAAAAGCCGCTTCTTCGCCTCCGGCAGCCGGAGAGCTCGGCAGATGCTGAGACACCAAGAACGAAGCCTCACAGCACCCGGATAAAGTGGGCATCTCTCATACTGAGAGAAGACAGGCGCAAAGCACTTTCCAACAGTTTAAACTTAGATTACCATAAGTAGGGAAAAAGTTCTCAAACAACTTTCTTTTGCATCTTTCTAAACCTTATGCAGCACTCCCTGGCCAATCTTACTTTTTCTTTTCTCCAGCAGATGGTAAGAACTCGAGTACCTTCATGAGAAACGTCGTGGGACGCTTGCTGTGCTGGCACAGTTTCTTTTTGAGAGAAAGAGTGAAAAAGCTTTTCGCTAAGGTGTAGGCGGCAAGAGACGCAGAAGACTGGCATACGCAGCTCTCCGAAGGTAGGTGCCGGTCCCCGGGCGTCTTTCGGCAGAAGCCGCGGTCCGGAGCGCACCGCGACCGGCAGAAAGCTCTGTGCGCGAAAAAGCCGCTTCTTCGCCTCCGGCAGCCGGAGAGCTCGGCAGATGCTGAGACACCAAGAACGAAGCCGCACAGCACCCGGATAAAGCGGGCATCTCTCAAACTGAGAGAAGACAGGAGCAAAGCACTTTCCAACAGTTTAAACTTAGATTACCATAAGTAGGGAAAAAGTTCTCAAACAACTTTCTTTTGCATCTTTCTAAACCTTATGCAGCACTCCCTGGCCAATCTTACTTTTTCTTTTCTCCAGCAGATGGTAGAAGTCGAGTACCTTCATGAGAAACGTCGTGGGACGCTTGCTGTGCTGGCAGAGTTTCTTTTTGAGAGAAAGCGTGAAAAAGCTTTTCGCTAAGGTGTAGGCGGCAAGAGACGCAGAAGACGGGCATACGCAGCTCTCCGAAGGTAGGTGCCGGTCTCCGGGCGTCTTTCGGCAGAAGCCGCGGTCCGGAGCACACCGCGACCGGCAGAAAGCTCTGTGCGCGAAAAAGCCGCTTCTTCGCCTCCGGCAGCCGGAGAGCTCGGCAGATGCTGAGACACCAAGAACAATACCGCACAACATCGGGATTGAGTGCGCAGCTCTCATACTGAGAGAAAATGATAACTAACCACTTTCGAACAGTTAAAACTTAGAATACCATAAGTAGGGAAAAAGTTCTCAAACAACTTTCTTTTGCATCTTTCTAAACCTTATGCAGCACTCCCTGGCCAATCTTACTTTTTCTTTTCTCCAGCAGATGGTAAGAACTCGAGTACCTTCATGAGAAACGTGGTGGGACGCTTGCTGTGCTGGCACAGTTTCTTTTTGAGAGAAAGAGTGAAAAAGCTTTTCGCTAAGGTGTAGGCGGCAAGAGACGCAGAAGACTGGCATATGCAGCTCTCCGAAGGTAGGTGCCGGTCCCTGGGCGTCTTTCGGCAGAAGCCGCGGTCCGGAGCGCACCGCGACCGGCAGAAAGCTCTGTGCGCGAAAAAGCCGCTTCTTCGCCTCCGGCAGCCGGAGAGCTCGGCAGATGCTGAGACACCAAGAACGAAGCCGCACAGCACCCGGATAAAGCGGGCATCTCTCAAACTGAGAGAAGACAGGAGCAAAGCACTTTCCAACAGTTTAAACTTAGATTACCATAAGTAGGGAAAAAGTTCTCAAACAACTTTCTTTTGCATCTTTCTAAACCTTATGCAGCACTCCCTGGCCAATCTTACTTTTTCTTTTCTCCAGCAGATGGTAAGAACTCGAGTACTTTCATGAAAAACGTCTTGGGACGCTTGCTGTGCTGGCATAGTTTCTTTTTGAGAGAAAGCGTGAAAAAGCTTTTCGCTAAGGTGTAGGCGGCAAGAGACGCAGAAGACGGGCATACGCAGCTCTCCGAGGGTAGGTGCCGGTCCCCGGGCGTCTTTCGGCAGAAGCCGCGGTCCGGAGCACACCGCGACCGGCAGAAAGCTCTGTGCGCGAAAAAGCCGCTTCTTCGCCTCCGGCAGCCGGAGAGCTCGGCAGATGCTGAGACGCCAAGAACAAGACCGCACAGCATCGGGATTGAGTGCGCAGCTCTCATACTGAGAGAAAATGATAACTAACCACTTTCGAACAGTTTAAACTTAGATTACCATAAGTAGGGAAAAAGTTCTCAAACAACTTTCTTTTGCATCTTTCTAAACCTTATGCAGCACTCCCTGGCCAATCTTACTTTTTCTTTTCTCCAGGAGATGGTAAGAACTCGAGTACCTTCATGAAAAACGTCGTGGGACGCTTGCTGTGCTGGCACAGTTTCTTTTTCAGAGAAAGAGTGAAAAAGCTTTTCGCTAAGGTGTAGGCGGCAAGAGACGCAGAAGACGGGCATACGCAGCTCTCCGAAGGTAGGTGCCGGTCTCCGGGCGTCTTTCGGCAGAAGCCGCGGTCCGGAGCGCACCGCGACCGGCAGAAAGCTCTGTGCGCGAAAAAGCCGCTTCTTCGCCTCCGGCAGCCGGAGAGCTCGGCAGATGCTGAGACGCCAAGAACAAGACCGCACAGCATCGGGATTGAGTGCGCTGCTCTCATACTGAGAGAAAATGATAACTACCCACTTTCGAACAGTTTAAACTTAGATTACCATAAGTAGGGAAAAAGTTCTCAAACAACTTTCTTTTGCATCTTTCTAAACCTTATGCAGCACTCCCTGGCCAATCTTACTTTTTCTTTTCTCCAGGAGATGGTAAGAACTCGAGTACCTTCATGAAAAACGTCGTGGGACGCTTGCTGTGCTGGCACAGTTTCTTTTTCAGAGAAAGAGTGAAAAAGCTTTTCGCTAAGGTGTAGGCCGCTAGAGACGCAGAAGACGGGCATACGCAGCTCTCCGAAGGTAGGTGCCGGTCTCCGGGCGTCTTTCGGCAGAAGCCGCGGTCCGGAGCACACCGCGACCGGCAGAAAGCTCTGTGCAAGAAAAAGCCGCTTCTTCGCCTCCGGCAGCCGGAGAGCTCGGCAGATGCTGAGACACCTAGAACGAAGCCTCACAGCACCCGGATAAAGTGGGAATCTCTCAAACTGAGAGAAGACAGGAGCAAAGCACTTTCGAACAGTTTAAACTTAGATTACCATAAGTAGGGAAAAAGTTCTCAAACAACTTTCTTTTGCATCTTTCTAAACCTTATGCAGCACTCCCTGGCCAATCTTACTTTTTCTTTTCTCCAGCAGATGGTAAGAACTCGAGTACCTTCATGAAAAACGTCGTGGGACGCTTGCTGTGCTGGCACAGTTTCTTTTTGAGAGAAAGCGTGAAAAAGCTTTTCGCTAAGGTGTAGGCGGCAAGAGACGCAGAAGACGGGCATACGCAGCTCTCCGAAGGTAGGTGCCGGTCTCCGGGCGTCTTTCGGCAGAAGCCGCGGTCCGGAGCGCACCGCGACCGGCAGAAAGGTCTGTGCGCGAAAAAGCCGCTTCTTCGCCTCCGGCAGCCGGAGAGCTCGGCAGATGCTGAGACGCCAAGAACAAGACCGCACAGCATCGGGATTGAGTGCGCAGCTCTCATACTGAGAGAAAATGATAACTAACCACTTTCGAACAGTTTAAACTTAGATTACCATAAGTAGGGAAAAAGTTCTCAAACAACTTTCTTTTGCATCTTTCTAAACCTTATGCAACACTCCCTGGCCAATCTTACTTTTTCTTTTCTCCAGGAGATGGTAAGAACTCGAGTACCTTCATGAGAAACGTCGTGGGACGCTTGCTGTGCTGGCACAGTTTCTTTTTGAGAGAAAGAGTGAAAAAGCTTTTCGCTAAGGTGTAGGCGGCAAGAGACGCAGAAGACGGGCATACGCAGCTCTCCGAGGGTAGGTGCCGGTCCCCGGGCTTCTTTCGGCAGAAGCCGCGGTCCGGAGCGCACCGCGACCGGCAGAAAGCTCTGTGCGCGAAAAAGCCGCTTCTTCGCCTCCGGCAGCCGGAGAGCTCGGCAGATGCTGAGACACCAAGAACGAAGCCGCACAGCACCCGGATAAAGCGGGCATCTCTCAAACTGAGAGAAGACAGGAGCAAAGCACTTTCCAACAGTTTAAACTTAGATTACCATAAGTAGGGAAAAAGTTCTCAAACAACTTTCTTTTGCATCTTTCTAAACCTTATGCAGCACTCCCTGGCCAATCTTACTTTTTCTTTTCTCCAGGAGATGGTAAGAACTCGAGTACCTTCATGAAAAACGTCGTGGGACGCTTGCTGTGCTGGCACAGTTTCTTTTTCAGAGAAAGAGTGAAAAAGCTTTTCGCTAAGGTGTAGGCGGCAAGAGACGCAGAAGACGGGCATACGCAGCTGTCCGAAGGTAGGTGCCGGTCCCCGGGCGTCTTTCGGCAGAAGCCGCGGTCCGGAGCGCACCGCGACCGGCAGAAAGCTCTGTGCGCGAAAAAGCCGCTTCTTCGCCTCCGGCAGCCGGAGAGCTCGGCAGATGCTGAGACGCCAAGAACAAGACCGCACAGCATTGGAATTGAGTGCGCAGCTCTCATACTGAGAGAAAATGATAACTAACCACTTTCGAACAGTTTAAACTTAGATTACCATAAGTAGGAAAAAAGTTCTCAAACAACTTTCTTTTGCATCTTTCTAAACCTTATGCAGCACTCCCTGGCCAATCTTACTTTTTCTTTTCTCCAGGAGATGGTAAGAACTCGAGTACCTTCATGAAAAACGTCGTGGGACGCTTGCTGTGCTGGCACAGTTTCTTTTTCAGAGAAAGAGTGAAAAAGCTTTTCGCTAAGGTGTAGGCGGCAAGAGACGCAGAAGACGGGCATACGCAGCTGTCCGAAGGTAGGTGCCGGTCCCCGGGCGTCTTTCGGCAGAAGCCGCGGTCCGGAGCGCACCGCGACCGGCAGAAAGCTCTGTGCGCGAAAAAGCCGCTTCTTCGCCTCCGGCAGCCGGAGAGCTCGGCAGATGCTGAGACACCTAGAACGAATCCGCACAGCACCCGGATAAAGTGGGCATCTCTCAAACTGAGAGAAGACAGGAGCAAAGCACTTTCCAACAGTTTAAACTTAGCTTACCATAAGTAGGGAAAAAGTTCTCAAACAACTTTCTTTTGCATCTTTCTAAACCTTATGCAGCACTCCCTGGCCAATCTTACTTTTTCTTTTCTCCAGGAGATGGTAAGAACTCGAGTACCTTCATGAAAAACGTCGTGGGACGCTTGCTGTGCTGGCACAGTTTCTTTTTCAGAGAAAGAGTGAAAAAGCTTTTCGCTAAGGTGTAGGCGGCAAGAGACGCAGAAGACGGGCATACGCAGCTGTCCGAAGGTAGGTGCCGGTCCCCGGGCGTCTTTCGGCAGAAGCCGCGGTCCGGAGCGCACCGCGACCGGCAGAAAGCTCTGTGCGCGAAAAAGCCGCTTCTTCGCCTCCGGCAGCCGGAGAGCTCGGCAGATGCTGAGACGCCAAGAACAAGACCGCACAGCATTGGAATTGAGTGCGCAGCTCTCATACTGAGAGAAAATGATAACTAACCACTTTCGAACAGTTTAAACTTAGATTACCATAAGTAGGAAAAAAGTTCTCAAACAACTTTCTTTTGCATCTTTCTAAACCTTATGCAGCACTCCCTGGCCAATCTTACTTTTTCTTTTCTCCAGGAGATGGTAAGAACTCGAGTACCTTCATGAAAAACGTCGTGGGACGCTTGCTGTGCTGGCACAGTTTCTTTTTCAGAGAAAGAGTGAAAAAGCTTTTCGCTAAGGTGTAGGCGGCAAGAGACGCAGAAGACGGGCATACGCAGCTGTCCGAAGGTAGGTGCCGGTCCCCGGGCGTCTTTCGGCAGAAGCCGCGGTCCGGAGCGCACCGCGACCGGCAGAAAGCTCTGTGCGCGAAAAAGCCGCTTCTTCACCTCCGGCAGCCGGAGAGCTCGGCAGATGCTGAGACACCTAGAACGAATCCGCACAGCACCCGGATAAAGTGGGCATCTCTCAAACTGAGAGAAGACAGGAGCAAAGCACTTTCCAACAGTTTAAACTTAGCTTACCATAAGTAGGGAAAAAGTTCTCAAACAACTTTCTTTTGCATCTTTCTAAACCTTATGCAGCACTCCCTGGCCAATCTTACTTTTTCTTTTCTCCAGGAGATGGTAAGAACTCGAGTACCTTCATGAGAAACGTCGTGGGACGCTTGCTGTGCTGGCACAGTTTCTTTTTGAGAGAAAGCGTGAAAAAGCTTTTCGCTAAGGTGTAGGCGGCAAGAGACGCAGAAGACGGGCATACGCAGCTCTCCGAAGGTAGGTGCCGGTCCCCGGGCGTCTTTCGGCAGAAGCCGCGGTCCGGAGCGCACCGCGACCGGCAGAAAGCTCTGTGCGCGAAAAAGCCGCTTCTTCGCCTCCGGCAGCCGGAGAGCTCGGCAGATGCTGAGACGCCAAGAACAAGACCGCACAGCATCGGGATTGAGTGCGCAGCTCTCATACTGAGAGAAAATGATAACTAACCACTTTCGAACAGTTAAAACTTAGAATACCATAAGTAGGGAAAAAGTTCTCAAACAACTTTCTTTTGCATCTTTCTAAACCTTATGCAGCACTCCCTGGCCAATCTTACTTTTTCTTTTCTCCAGGAGATGGTAAGAACTCGAGTACCTTCATGAAAAACGTCGTGGGACGCTTGCTGTGCTGGCACAGTTTCTTTTTGAGAGAAAGCGTGAAAAAGCTTTTCGCTAAGGTGTAGGCGGCAAGAGACGCAGAAGACGGGCATATGCAGCTCTCTGAAGGTAGGTGCCGGTCCCCGGGCGTCTTTCGGCAGAAGCCGCGGTCCGGAGCGCACCGCGACCGGCAGAAAGCTCTTTGCGCGAAGAAGCCGCTTCTTCGCCTCCGGCAGCCGGAGAGCTCGGCAGATGCTGAGACGCCAAGAACGAAGCCTCACAGCACCCGGATAAAGTGGGCATCTCTCATACTGACAGAAGACAGGCGCAAAGCACTTTCCAACCGTTTAAACTTAGATTACCATAAGTAGAGAAATGTTCTCAAACAACTTTCTTTTGCATCTTTCTAAACCTTATGCAGCACTCCCTGGCCAATCTTACTTTTCCTTTTCTCCAGCAGATGGTAGAAGTCGAGTACCTTCATGAGAAACGTCGTGGGACGCTTGCTGTGCTGGCAGAGTTTCTTTTTGAGAGAAAGAGTGAAAAAGCTTTTCGCTAAGGTGTAGGCGGCAAGAGACGCAGAAGACGGGCATACGCAGTCCTCCGAAGGTAGGTGCCGGTCTCCGGGCGTCTTTCGGCAGAAGCCGCGGTCCGGAGCGCACCGCGACCGGCAGAAAGCTCTGTGCGCGAAAAAGCCGCTTCTTCGCCTCCGGCAGCCGGAGAGCTCCGCAGATGCTGAGACGCCAAGAACAAGACCGCACAGCATCGGGATTGAGTGCGCAGCTCTCATACTGAGAGAAAATGATAACTAACCACTTTCGAACAGTTTAAACTTAGAATACCATACGTAGGGAAAAAGTTCTCAAACAACTTTCTTTTGCATCTTTCTAAACCTTATGCAGCACTCCCTGGCCAATCTTACTTTTTCTTTTCTCCAGGAGATGGTAAGAACTCGAGTACCTTCATGAGAAACGTCGTGGGACGCTTGCTGTGCTGGCAGAGTTTCTTTTTGAGAGAAAGAGTGAAAAAGCTTTTCGCTAAGGTGTAGGCGGCAAGAGACGCAGAAGACGGGCATACGCAGCTCTCCGAGGGTAGGTGCCGGTCCCCGGGCGTCTTTCGGCAGAAGCCGCGGTCCGGAGCACACCGCGACCGGCAGAAAGCTCTGTGCGCGAAAAAGCCGCTTCTTCGCCTCCGGCAGCCGGAGAGCTCCGCAGATGCTCAGACACCAAGAACAATACCGCACAGGACCCGGATAAAGCGGGCATCTCTCAAACTGAGATAAGACAGGAGCAAAGCACTTTCCAACAGTTTAAACTTAGATTACCATAAGTAGGGAAAAAGTTCTCAAACAACTTTCTTTTGCATCTTTCTAAACCTTATGCAGCACTCCCTGGCCAATCTTACTTTTTCTTTTCTCCAGGAGATGGTAAGAACTCGAGTACCTTCATGAGAAACGTCGTGGGACGCTTGCTGTGCTGGCAGAGTTTCTTTTTGAGAGAAAGAGTGAAAAAGCTTTTCGCTAAGGTGTAGGCGGCAAGAGACGCAGAAGACGGGCATACGCAGCTCTCCGAAGGTAGGTGCCGGTCCCCGGGCGTCTTTCGGCAGAAGCCGCGGTCTGGAGCGCACCGCGACCGGCAGAAAGCTCTGTGCGCGAAAAAGCCGCTTCTTCGCCTCCGGCAGCCGGAGAGCTCGGCAGATGCTGAGACACCAAGAACGAAGCCGCACAGCACCCGGATAAAGTGGGCATCTCTCAAACTGAGAGAAGACAGAAGCAAAGCACTTTCCAACAGTTTAAACTTAGATTACCATAAGTAGAGGAAAAAGTTCTCAAACAACTTTCTTTTGCATCTTTCTAAACCTTATGCAGCACTCCCTGGCCAATCTTACTTTTTCTTTTCTCCAGGAGATGGTAAGAACTCGAGTACTTTCATGAAAAACGTCTTGGGACGCTTGCTGTGCTGGCAGAGTTTCTTTTTGAGAGAAAGCGTGAAAAAGCTTTTCGCTAAGGTGTAGGCGGCAAGAGACGCAGAAGACGGGCATACGCAGCTCTCCGAATGTAGGTGCCGATAGCCGGATTCTTTTAACAGAAGCTGCTCTTCGGAGTGCTGTGTTACCTTCATAATGGTTTTTGCTGGAGGAAGCCGCTTTTTCGTTTCCGGGAATACCTAGAGAGCAACAGTAGCTTAAGGGGCGATTGGCAACATTATGGAGAGTTTTGCTCCTTCCAGCAGGAATAACTGCGTTATTCCTTACCCTGGGTGTCGCTGCTTATCAAGGTTTGGCTGCTTTTAACCATTTGGGGTGCTGGATGTTCAAACAACTTATCGTAACTTCTTCTAAGTCAGGTGCTCACTGCCGTAGATGCTTTTAGATACAGAGCACTGCAAATAAGAGCTGTAATAGATTTATTGTTATTAGCACATGGGCACGAGTGTTAGGAATTTTATAAGGAATATGTTGCATGAATCTTTTTGACCATTCTGCAGCCATTCATACGAAACTCACACAAGTATAAGACATTATGAAGAAATTGACTGGGAAAGAGTGGGGTTTGCATGAATGGTTTGAGGGATGGGAAAGAACTGGGTGGTTGAAAGATCTCGTAAATGGAGCTTTGTTTTTACTAGTAGTCATTATTTCATTGCTTTGTGTTATTCCATGCATCGTGAAACTGGTGTGCCTCTTGCTAAAAATTACATTGGAAAGGATCTGGCTGGTGCAAGAAGAAGGGGAAATTGTGACAATGCATCTGAACCGCTTAGACTACGGGCTGCACCAGCCATCCAGCTTGGAACGGTTCTTCTCAGAATTCTTTCAGGGCCCTCTGGAATTCATCAAGACATAAGCCGTGCTAAAACAAGAGAGGAAAAGCTGAGAAACTAAATTCCAAGACCACAAGAACTCCAAAAAGGGGGTGGGGGGGGGAGGGGCAAAGTACCTGGACTGTAAGGAGACACATCTTCTGAGAGGTGCACGCAGAATGCGTGGACAAGACAAAGGCACCAATAAGAAAAGCGTGACTAGCGTGTGCAGAGAGTCAGAATGAGTAAGTGCATCATGTAAACCATACACGGCTTCTGCTTAATCCTCTTGGTCCATTGTGCAGGAGTCCTGAATTTCCCATAAGTGATACTAAAAGGGTTCTGATTTTAATGCTAGAGTTACTGTCTATGCGATGATTCATGGGAATAGTTCTTTCAAATCCTTCCCTTGCTGACATCAGTCAGCTTCATCTTTTCCTGAATGTACTGCTGGCTATACATAAGTTATGAATAGAAGGGAATGAGTTTTAGGGATATGTTGCAAGGAAACAGATTGGTAGCTCTGCTTCCATTTCCATTGTCTAAGAAGAATTCTGATTATTTTTGGCCCTTTCATAGACCTCTGACTCGATTAGCATCAGCAGGGAGGGACATTTGATTGGTTTTTCTCCTTTTTAGAGAGAAGCTAATGAAAAACTTTCACCAGAATTAGAGCAGGCTATGTAACAAGAAGAGCGTCATGAAAAGAGGCCAATCCTATCCTCTTAGTATTGCTGGTTGTGATTGGACTTCAATGAAATGTGTCAACTCTGTGTTCCTGGGTATCACATCAGTAATAGGTACTTCACCTGCTGTACTTCTATCCTAAAGCTAAGAACAGAATCCCAAATAATCTTGGTTCCAAGGTCCCAGTTCACCCTGTGATGCTGACAGGTGAAAACGGAGTGGAAGGTGCACCAGTAAATGAACTTGAATGGCCTATCTAAATCAGCGGCCACTGATTTCCTGAAGGCTTAAACAGGTCAGTTGCCCCTTTTTTTCTTGGGGTTCTTTTATTCTTTGGTCATGTTTTTCTTGGGATTCTTTGAATCCTTCCCCATGAGTTCAGCCTCTGCTCTCAAATCCTTTGCTGTCATTTAAAGTATCTCGATAGCCTGGAAACGTGTTGTCTTTATTTATCAACCCATTATTCCCTTCAAAAGGTTGTTTGCCTCAAGTCTCATTCTTGCTGATTTTCTGCTAGTTCATTTTCAGATGGCAGCAGGTGTTCTGTAAGAGCAAGTACTCAATCCTATAGCTTGCTTTTCTTTTGATTTGGCCTGTCTAGAAAATGGAATGACTGAACATCTCCGACAGCATTTTCTCTCCCCATTGTGTTTCACCGCAAGGGCAGATGCAAATCATCTACCTAAACTCTTGGTGGTGAAGAAACTACTGGTATGCTGTTGCATATAGGTAGAACTTTCCAAAAGGAAGGCCTTGTAAAACCATGGCTGAGGCCCGTTACTTTGGCTAAGTAGAAAATGACTAGGGGAAAGTGAGACAGCTGAATTAGAGGTCGATCAAGAAGTTCTAGAACCGTTGCGTGTTCACAGCGTGGTGTATGACGGTTGGTTGAATTATGTTTGTTGTGGCTTAAAGCTATGCAAGTGATAAAGGCCTGACTGCTTCAAAAGCCTGGCTTTTGCAAGAAAGCGGCTCTCCTTTGCACCTGCCTGGGGACTCTGCGTCACTACGGACCCTCACGCCCAGTTTTCCAAGGAGATGATGAGTAGGAATGTTGCAGAGCTGCTGTGTGCATATTAAAGGAATGGCAGAGAGTGAAGCAGTGGACATTTCTGGGCTTTAGTACAATGCTGCTGCATTGGTGCCAGTTTAGTCGGTTTTCCATCAGTGGCATTTCTGTCTAGAAGTACACTGCCCAGAGTCTTTCTAGCATTTGATGCCACTTCCTTACTGCCATTAATACCTTCCTTCAGTTTAAATGATGATAGAATCTTTACATTTTGAAGATCCCTGTTAGGGAACACTATGCCAGAGGAGTCATCACTCCCTTTTCTTTTGCCTCTGTAATTTTTATTGACTCATTTCACATTTCTGCTAATGGCAATAGGAATACTGAGACTACTTAGCAGGGTTGATGCTCTCAGCTGCTTTCCTCTTTCCTACTGCTTCATACCGTATGTGACTTGATGGCCTCGTTTTGCAATCAGCATTTTGCTGTGGTTTGCTAAAACCTGGCATGCACTGCCAACTCACAACTTGTGTGTTGGCATTTCAGGGGCTTTGATGGGTTCCTTTCTGAGATTGCCATGCACTGGACTTTCACAGTCACAAAGACTTCATCTACCATTGCTTGAAGTTCAGTATTTAATACTCTTTCCTGGAATGTAGGCAACCTAGCAGCAAGTACTAAATTCGCTGCAAGCCCTGTCTTCCCAAAGGACCATTCAAAATGTTTGCTCTTCCCCTCTGACCAATCTGCCAGTATTTTGATGGAGAATTTGGTACCTTAATAGAACCTCTTAGAAGGGATCTCATCACAGACAACATCTCAGGCTTTCTTGAAATACTGGCTCCTTTGGATCTCAATTCCATTCAGAGTGCATTTAAGATTTTTTTTCCACTGAAGCCATTCAACAATGCCTCTTCTCTTTAAAATGTGATGCAGGTGAGAAAGATGGATCCCCGTGAAAGGTTCTATTGATATCAAAATTCGTGCCCAATGGACTGTGCTGGTGGAAATCAAATACTAGTCTAGTATTTTGAATCCAAATAATTCCTCCCAATCAGGCCCGACAGGATTGTTTGGCTTTGAATCTCGGCACGTGGACAGTAGTGGATGGTCCACAGGTTGAAAACAGTGTAGATTCTTCTCCTTTTTTCATTGATGGCTCAGAGACTGAAAAGGCAGCTACAAAATGGTAAATACATCCCTACAGATTCAAAAATTGTTCTTAATTTGCATCTCCACCATAACAACAGATGGTTAGAACTAAATTACCAATGGGAATTTTATAGCTTCTCAGAAATGAAACAGGAACTGGCCAATGGGCCTTAGCAGTAGCTACAAGGTTTTTCAGCACAAGGCATCTCAAAACTATTTTAACCTTACAGTACTTTTCTGTCTAATGCTCTAATCTCAAGGGTGCCGGCAAAAAAAGAAAAAAAAAAAGAAAAAAAAAAAAAAAAGAAACCCCACCAAAGTAATAATAAGCAAAATCAGTGACATATATAGAAACAGATCCCATGGTTTTTAACTTCCAACTACCAAACTTGTCTTCTCAGCACACTCTCTACAATGGAATTGTTTCCCTATCTGCCTTGAAACATTTTGCAGCAAAAAACACTCTAAGGTCCTGATACGTGTTTTGTTCAAAAATCACTTCTTCTGGTTTTCTGTCCATAAGCAGAGTAATGTGGCTGTGCTGGCAGCTGGCCAAAGGAGGTAGGAAGAGTAATCATCATCCACAACTCTGGGGCTAAAGAAATTTCCACAGAAAATTACCTGCCCTATTACTTGTTCATGTGTTGGGTTGAACGTTCAGAATCTGTTTCCATTTTTCCCATTCATAGAATGTTCTATTTCACAGAATGCCAGCCCCTCAAACATCAGTCCTGCCAGAACTGCCCGCCATAGGGGGCTGTCATAGGGGATCTGCTAATGTCCACTGACTCTTACCGGTATAGTGCTTGTCACTGTTGCAGATCAAGAACTTCTGAATAGTTTGGATTCATGCTCTTTGAGGGGTTGAAAACAAGAAAAGAATGACTAGACATTTCCATGATCAAATCCCCTGATGGAATAAAAATAGGAGCTTAATAAATGTATTCATTGTTCTAAGAAGGGAGATGAAGGTCCAAAAGATTACTTGCATACTTCCTGTTCTAAATCCCTTGTTATCTGGCAAATTGCAAAAGATTCCAGGCTTTTGCCAAAATGCAAACCAGATTAAAATGTGAAGCCTTACAGTTTAATGGATATAAAATTTCATCATCCATTTTTAAATCTTTGAGATTGTTATGTACTTCCTATTAATACCCTGAGGTTTAGAGCTGTAATTCAGAGAGAGAAAAGAATGCTGTCTTGAATTCATTCTAGTAAATCGGCACTCTCATCTTGTCGGCACTCTCTCCTCTTGGTTTTCACTTCTGAAACTCTGTACGAAAGAGTGTATTAATGCATAGAGCTCTGCATCAATTCTTTTCATCTGTTTCCCCTGAAATTCTTCTTTCAAGGCAAACCTATCAAAATCCACACTTTCTTACCCCACCACTTCTAAAATTCTATTGAGAAGCAAAAAAAAAAAAATCCCGTCAAACCACTAAATCACTGCTCCAATAAAAAAAGCAGTCCATTAACTGCTTTCTTAGCAGGTTCTTTAGCTTCTATTAATATGGCAACCTTTTCTTGCTCTTCTAGATTAGAACCAAATTCTTACAGCATATAAGGAAACATAGGTTTACTGTATCTGATTCTTAGATACAGAAGTCCCGCAAGGAGTTCAGACCTCAAAAGAAGTGTCTGTACAACAAGATTCAGCACAACGTTGAGACATATTAGCTATTTTTCAAGAAAAGCGGCCAAACTGAAACTTTTTAGACTTCTCTACAATCATGCATGCCTGCTTCCAGAACCTGACCTTCGTTGCTGGAAACTAGCTGCAATGTTACTGTAAACAATGCTGTGAATGTAGGACATGGTCATTCTTCACTTCCATTGAAAACCTCAAGTGGAGTCGCCTCACTTCTCTTCAAAATTCTGTATTTCCTTGCAAACTGGTAAAATAAGGATAAATAAAGTGTTCTGTTCATTCAGTTTAAACCTAATGTTCAAAATGAAAAAAAAAATCCATTCAGATATGGTCTGCAATAATACAGTAGAAGAGAGGATGAACCAGACTGGCCTTCAAATAAAAGATGTGAAGCAGAATTTGGGAATTTGGAAGACCTTATGATGAATAATTCAAATAAATAAATAAAAAAAATATACCCTACCCAAATTCAATCAGTGATGCACAGACACAGAAAAAGAACTAATTACTACCAATATTTCTTTCATTCTCAGACAAGAAGTTCAATGATCCTCTTGAATGCACGGAAGATTCTTGGAAAAGACAGCAGCCTTCTTCTTCACAACATACTCCTCAGAACTCCAGGAGACAAATCATTTGAGCTGTGAGGATCTTTCTCTCTGTAAAACTCCCAGAGCATAGCCAATATTCTATTCCTTTAGGGATCCTCGCCTCCCCGGGGGAGTGGTGGATAGTCTACATCCCGGTACATCAGCCAGACACTCCACCTTATTTCCCATGGCTACTGCAGCAAGGACATCATCTACACTGGCTTTCTAGCCAAAATAGATGCAAGGCACAACAAAGAACATAGCCAAAACCTGGAGCACAGCTTATGGGTTTCGAAACAAAAATCTCAGGATGGCAATACTGGATCTTCTGATCCAAACCATCAGGAAACATTTCTTTAGAGGAGTTGGGAAAGATGAAAGTTTGACAAGAAAGTCTCACAGATATGTATGCTTGGCAGAAAGATTTTTCAATGTGGAGTCTGAAGAAATAATAGAGTTGGAAGCAAGTTTTGATCTAGAAGAAAAGAATTGCTGAGCCAGTCTTACTGGATAACCGAGGATACCTTAGTTAGAAGAGGGTTTTATGACTTACAGCAAAGGATAAACCCAGTCCAAACAAGAAGATGTTTTTACCAAGCAGGAAGCTAGCACAGGCAAACAAGTCAGCAAATGCTGCAAGCAGAAAAAGGTCTCCAAATTTTCCACTGCCAAGAAAACTGAAAAACACCTTTCCGCTTCAACTGTAATATACTGACTTTTAGTGAGTGGAGAATAGCAACATATGGTAATTAGAGTAGTTATGATAGGCTGTAGATAATAGTTAAGGGATAGATTGGTTCTACTGTATGAAGATGCTCAGCGAAGTACCAAAACCAAAGGGTCTCCAGGCCTGCCTGCAGCTAGAGCTGACAGCTGTAGGCACAGGCTCTGTTGCCCACTACCCTGGACTGCTGCAACGACTTGGATGGAATAAACTGCATTTTGGAGAGCCGCCTGGACTCCCACATACCTCATTTAGGCTCTTACATGGAGGTGAAAAAAGCCTCTGGGTATTGTACAAAAAAATAGCTATGTAATCTAGAGTTGCATGACCCAATATTTCTATTGAACTGGAACAATTTTTATCAATATTATGGATCCACTTCTTTTCAGTGCGTTTGGTAAAAAACATAAAGTATTGTTTGAAAGAAATGATTGGATGCGTACTAAGTACTACGGATTAGTTAAGATTTTGGTTTGGCATGGCTTGGGTTTTGGTGGGGAGGGAAGAAGCCAGCCACAGAAGTGATTTTTTGTGCAAAGCTCCTAGAAGCTTCCTCCATGCCTGGCAAAGTGAATCCCTGCTTGGCACTAAGAACAGACATGCTGCTGAGCCAATTACAGAAGCTGGTAGCGCCTCGGTGATATATTTAAGAAGGAAATCAAAACAGCAGCCAGTTAACTTTGAAGTTGGGAAATTTTTAGGTTGGCACCTCTTCTGGTTTGAAAGCCAAACCAGTGAGACACTCTGTGGCAGTGTGTGTTTATTATTGTACTGCAGTTCTAGCAGTCCGTTTTCTAAGCCTCCCTATTTTGTGCTGTTATAGCATATGTTATTATTAATGGATTGTTCCTTTCCCCCCAGTATTGTTGGCTTTTGCCCTAGCTGTCCATCTCCCCAAAGAACTGCCCTTTTGTTCCCTGTTCCTTCTCCCATTGAACATCAACCCCTCCCCAAACCTGCCCCTTTCTCTAGAAACTTCCCTCTCAATTTTGTACCCTTTGAAACCCCATTGGTTTGTTCAAGTTATTCTCCTCCCCTGTAGTCCCCCTACTGGTTTAAACATTGTATTCCCCGCCTTGTGTTCCACCCCCAGTTTCTCCCAGTTGGTTAAAGATTGTATCCTCCCCTGGGACCTTCCCCCCATTTAGAAGTTGATGTATGCCTTTGAATCAGTGTCTTTCTGTCCTTGACCCTCCAGGGAGCAAACTGAAAAATATACAGAAGACCTCTCCCTGTTCCTTGTCCCTGCCCTCAGCGCAGTTCTATCCCCAAGGCAGTCCACCTGTGCCGTAGAGCAGCTGTGCCCTACAGCTGCAGCCCAGGATTCGACAGCTTTCTTGGGGCGGCCCATTCTCGCTGTTGGTGTTGGGAGCTAGTTGGGCTGAAGAAATCCAGCACCGCAGCAAGACTCCAAGTCAGAAATACAGTTTATTAGGAAAAGGGGGAAAAACCCAAATCCATGCAAGAATACAAAAGAAAAACCACTGACAGAGTCAGAATACAAGCTGACGTCCTGCTAGTTAGGGTGGTGAAAGCAGTTTGGATGAAATGGTCTTGTTGAAGTGGTGATTCTGTAGAAACCATCTGGTAGCTCTTGTCCTCTGGAAAACCAGTGGCTAAGGGTGGCCATTCCTCTGGCAATGCGGTAGAAATAGTGCTGCTTGCCTTCATAAACCCAGATTATATCCAGGTGGGGATGCTTAGCTCCTACCCCCTGGGCAGAGCATCTCCCAATGGGCTGATATCGTTCTGAGTCATGATGTGGGTCCTTGATTACCCGTGAAACAGAAATGGCTCCTGGAGGGAGTTATCTCTGAGTCATGTGGCAAGACATTGATGGGCCCATTAACAGGAGATAAGGAAAAAACGATGCCACCCCTGCTTTCCGCAGTTCTTGAGAGTGGGAATAGGATGCATTTTTATATTGTAAGCTAGGACAATACACGATGCTGGTTTTGGCATTTGCAAGAAGTTTGTATGGATTTGAAAAGTATCCTCATAGCAGAGGCACAAAAGTATTCTCATACCCCTTTTAATCATCTTCAAATGAAGCAATTCTCCCAATAACCTAAGGCATGAATGACTTGCAAGTGAGTTGAAGAAACACGCCAAAGATAAGTAGTGTTCAACTGCAGAGAATTGTTTAGGGACATGATACCCTAATATTTTAAATCAGAAAGCATGGATAGACGGGTCTTTTTTCCTTAGTTGACTACAGAACCAGCGGTCCTTTGCAGGAGGGTGTTTGGATTTAGGATGACACTGGCAACTAAGAGCATGGTTATATAGAAGGTGCTACTTTTAGACCAGAACATTCAACTACTAAAGGCAGATAGGAGAATAGCTGATTAGTGACAGCTCCGACAGGAGGAGTCTGCGGCTTACCCCGTGGGAACAATAGTAGCACATTTCAATTTTAGAAAACCATTCATTTCAGAGGACCAAGCATCAGTGAAAAGTAAAGGTCGAGTAAAGACATCCTAGTGCTCTTCTTATCAGAGGCACATTCCTCCATATGAGAGTATTTAGGAAAGGACAGCGCGTTCATAAGGAAAGGTGTGCCAGTTACAAAACCTGGAGAACAAGGCAAGACAAACTTATACATTTTATTTCCTATTTTTATTTCACCTGCTAAAAAATGATTTTCTTAAGACTGAATTTTATGAATTCTGCAAAGCTCTCTTTTTGAACGTCTTCATACCCATATTAAACACTGAGGTGACAAAGAGAGCAGCAGTGGAAGGAAACCTGGTCCATCTCCCCCTCCTTGTAGCTTTAGGCCAGTGAGTGATTAGAAGTGGGTCACTTCATTTGAGATAAATAGCTTTACCAAGAGAGAATATTATCCAGCCTTGATCTTTCCTTTGGAGCTGATCCACTTTGTAGTCATCAATTCTTGACTCAGTTGGGGAGAAACAATGGCATTACGGCCATGGATGTTAGAGTGCGCTGATGGGAAATGAAGTTCTCATCTTCCGGTCCTTGCTTCAGTAAATATTCCAAATTCATCAGAAAGAAAATTCAAAGACCAGTAATCCCCACTCAAATGACCTAATTCAAATAGTCTGTACGCATACGAGACATCAAGCAGGTGCTCTCGTCTGTTAGGGGAATACCCAGCCAGTACATTATTGTCTAGTTAGGAGGCAATAATTTTGGAAATCATTGAATTTTTTGTATTGCAAGTGAATGGTCAACACATTTTACTACTGGATACGGTAAAATCATGTCTTCCGCATCCTCCCAGAGAGGAAGCTTACCTGGATCTAAAGCTACTCAGCTCCATGATAGGATGCTTTGTCTTCAAAGGGAACTCTAGTCTTTGTCCTTTTGGATTGCTTCCATAGCTTTTCACTCACTCTTCAGGTACCTGTTAAAATGTCCTCTTATCCCATGCAAATTTTTATGGGCATAGTCACTGAATTGGAAAGTATTCCATAAAGTCCACAGGCCCTGTTGAGATGGATGCACAGCTCTCAAGGGTGTTAGCAGATATTATTCTGAGGCCACTCCTGATCATGTTGGATGGATCATGGTGACTGAGGAAAGTGTGCAAAGACTGGATGAAAGCAAATGTCACCCATCTTCAAAAAAGGCAACCAGGAGGACTCAGAAAAGTACAAGCCAGCCAGCCTCATTTTGATCCCCAGGAAGGGGATGGAGTAGCTATTCCTGGAAAGCATTGCCAGGCACACCAAGGAGGACAGAACAAATGTAGTTAGCATGGATTTACCAGGGGAAATTCGTGCTTGACAACTTTTTAAACTCCTCTGGTGAAAGAACTTGCCTGGCAGATGAAGAGAATATCATCTGCCTGGGCTTCAGGGAAGTTTTTGACGTTTGTCTACATGGCAGCACACATACCTACGGGAAGGAATAGTGCAAAGAGCAGGGAACCAGTGTCTTTTCAATGATGCTCAGTGAAAAGACAAGAGGCAGTGGGCACACACTGCAATACAGGAGATTGCCTCTGAACATCACAAAATTATTTTTTACCGTGACGGTGACTGAACCATGGCACAGAGTGTCCAGAAAGATGGTGGAGTCTGGATCATTGAAGACATTAAAAGTAGGCCCAGATATAATCCAGGGCAACAGGCTCTAGGTATCCTGATTGAAGCAGGGGGATGGGACTTGGTGAGCCCCACAGACCCCTTCCACCCTCATTCATTCTGTGCTAGTGAATTCTCTTAGAGATGCATTTCAAGGACTGGCATGACAAAGCTCTGTGCAGAGGGAGATTCAAATGGACATGGGATTTAAGTTCCTTAAGTAATGTTCAAGAAGAATGTAAAACTCCGGGATAACTGTCTCTCCCTTAAGTGAATCCCTTTCATGAGAAAATTCCCCAGCTCTAGAAAGATCTTCTAAGACGCATGCTTAAGACTGACACTGGCTGAGCAAATTTCTCCCTATGTGTGTCTAAGACCAGTTAGGATCTTCAGCGAAAGTGTTGTCAACGCAGTCACTGAAGGCATATTGTTAAGAAGTGACAACTTACATCAGAATGACAAATATTAGGTCCACAAAATGCATTACTGTATGGAAATTATCTACTTGTATTCCAAATAAAAAAAAGGAGTTGGACTTTATTTAACTATTTCATTGCAATATTCATAAGGGAAGAAAAGGACCTATGTCCTTAACTTAACTCTAACAAAGATTTAAAAAATTCCTTGTAAAAAGCGTATCATATTTATCGGTCTATGAAACAATTTGAGTTGGGAAAAAAGTCCTAAAACTGTGTAGACAGTTGCAAAGAAAGCAAGAAAATAGGAAAGAAACAAAAACAGAGAAGAAGAGTCATCTTGAGTCTGCTAGCTAGTTCTAGAAGTAGTCTGCTAGAAAAAGGAAACCCCAGTTGAATTTCAAATGTGTTCATGCACTTGATTCAGTGACTGGTCAATGTGAAAACCAGTCCTTTCGTACAACTTCCCCCAGCTACAAAAATTCCAACAGGTTGACACCACCATCATGCCTGTCCCAGATGTATTGAAAAGAGAAATGATGATTTTCTTGAAAATCTATTTGCGTAAAAGTTGCAAGACATTGGAGGGATTCTCCACATTCTCATTCTTCCATGTAGTGTGAAAGTATATTTGATAAAATATGCAACAAAGCATGTGATTTCCAAGGTAGAGTAAAATGGATGACTTGGGAATTGATCTCTTTTGGATATGAAACTTCATATCCACTCTCTGGGAAGTTTCTAAAATGAATGATGGAGCTGAGGCATGAATCTGCCACTCCGAGTGCTAAGCAAACATAGACACTCCCCTTCACATGCCCCCCCCCCCCCCCTTTCCGCACACACCTAGGCACGCACAGAGATCAGCATAGCAGATCATGAACACCTTGGAAAAGACTGAAATGCTAAATACCTCTCTTTGTGGGCAAAATAGCCGGTACACTATTTCAAATATCTGGTACAAAAACTCTGTTGAATATCTACCTCATATTTAAAACACAGGTTTTCCTTGAATTCTGTTTGCAGAATATTTTCCTTTCATTTGTTCCTTTAAAATTACTTTGTTCTATGTCTAGGAATATTTTCTTCTACAAATAGAAAAAATTAGATGATGTCTTTTCAGAAGAAAACATTGGTTTACACAATTTTAAACCATCATGGTATGGAAGAATTTATTTGTCCCGCACTAAGGAGGAATAAGTATTTTGATCATAGATCATTTACAGTGAAATACTTGACATTTTTAAGATGCTTTCAACCAATTTTGATCCTCATTGCTTATTCATTGTAAACAGTAAGTTTTCAGTGTATGGAAAGTGTGTGTGGGTACATCTACATTAGTTCAAACACCAATTCCAACTAATGGCCAGGCTGAACTACAGTAAATAATGTCCTGAAGGATATTTTGCCGCCTTCTTTGGCACTGCATGAAATCCTAATGATTGGGATGAAGTGTTGAAATACAGAGATTTTCTCTCAGAGAGTGTCCCATGCTGAAACCCATCCCATGTGTTTCATGTTGTAGTTCTTATCTCTTTTAAAATTTGATATCGTCTGCATAGTTTTCATGAAGCTTTCTGTTACAGCAGTGAAAATGACAGAGAAATGCAATTCTGTACACCTTTGAATTTACCCCAAGAGCTGAGAGAAAATTTGCTCCTATACTTCAATCTGAGTTTCTTCTATATTCAAGCTTTGTTTATCTACCATCAAGGGTCACATTCGTTGCTGTTCAAAGCCCCATCCAAGCTGACCTTGAATACGTTCAGGGATGGGACTAACATAACTTCTCTGGGCAATCTGTTCCAGTGTTCCAGCACCCCAACAGCAAAAAATGTCTTCGTTTCATCTAATAGAGATCAGAACTACTAAATCTAGGTATATGAACTTTGAGGAAAGGTTTGAAATTCTTTTGATTTGAAACACATTTGATAGGAATACTAACTTAGAGATGACTGAAATATGTTGATGGCCATTTGAGATTGACACTTTTTGAAAAAGTGCATGGAATTGAAAATTAAAACCAGTAAAATTAAAAACTTCTTGCCATTTTCTTTTTCCTCTGATATTCAAAATTGCATAGGCCAGATATCTGTGCTTCATGCAGATCTCTCAGATACTCTCAGACAAAAGCTTTTCTTTCAGACTAAATTGCGGTTTAGGTAGAACACGAGTACTTAGTGAAGGTTTTTCTGGGCATAGGGGGATTTGTGTGCACAAGAGGTTTTATCCAAACTGCAAAATTCATCCCAGCTGCGTTCTGTTCATCATCATTCCTACTGCATCAGGCCTGAAGATTCTGTGAAAAGTATCCTGTGGACCTTGAACATAGCTCATGTGAAAGAGATGAGAGGTGGTGGAGAAGTTGAGGGAGAGAATAAAGAGCATATGGCCCAGTAAAGGCACCAGAAGGTATTTTTTCATGTGGTCCACAGCCCGAAAAATTGTTTAGCACCATTTGAAGGCTGTGTTTGACCAACAGGGCTGAAGCAGGTCTTCAAAATATCCGGTAGATCAAAATCCATTGAAGCAAATGACCCTGGCCAGTCACCTTGCTGCTGATAATTCACCCTCCATACCAGCTGATCAGGCCTAATAATGCCGCTGCAAAAGTGCTGTGAAAAAGGTAGGCACATTTTCACAGAGGCAGGGGAAAATGCCCTTGGATATTGATTCCAAGGGATAACTTGATGGAGCAAGTTAAGTACTCTTATCTACTGTGCAATTTCGAAGTTGGTGAGTTCACCATCTGTAAGCATCTCTTTAGTAAATAAATGTTTGATCCACAAAACAATATTTCCTATGTCCTGTCTACCTGCTTCATTTCAGCCAAAGAATAGGCTACGTTCCATCTGCAAAGTGTTCATGATCATATGCTTCTTTAAACTGTGATAATTCTTTATTTTTTTCTAAATCAGACACTGTCTATTCCTAAGATTCAGATGTCCATGGGTAGGGGTGTAATTAAGTTCACTGTTAAAAAATATCCTTCTTGTTATCTTTTGTTTAAATTACTGACATGTAACATCTGTCTGAGAGCTGAAAGAAACCCCTTCATTTGCTGTTTGCCAAGTATCATCTATGTGATACAAATTCTACTTGATAAATCACACCTATACATTGTCATATCATACTACTAGTAATGCCTTCACAACCTTTTCTTCATCGTTAGGGATTTTGGAGAAGTGAAAGATTGGAACATAAGCAAGGACATTTGTTCAAGATGCTCCAGAAAGAGCTGCGGTCTGTTCTCTTCTTTGCTGCCTATGTTGGCGGGAAACTGCAAAAAACCCAAAGATAACTAGAAAGAGTGTTACTTTTAGTCTAAATTTGGAAATGTTGTTTGGAATACCATGTTAAATGACAAGGTGCTCTTTTAAAATATGGCATCTTAAGGGGAAAAGTCAGCTTTAAAGAGGTTTCGAGACAGTTGCTTCTGAAAAAAAAAAAAAAAAAATTGTGGTATCCAAGGTCTTTAGCCATACCACTTGGAAGATTGATTCAAAACACAGTTTCTTCATCTAGGAAGAACAGAGGACCATAGATGCAACCCATTTCAAAACAGAGTTCTTTATGTTTCAGGTTGGGATTTACTGGACATCATTTCTTGTAAAGTCGAGGAACTGCAGTTAGCTCTCCAATAATTTCCTTCCCTGAAATTCATCTGCATTTGCTCCTTTCTCCAGCGTTCCCATTTCTTAGTGCTGGTATACTCCATCTATGCATTAGAATATTCAACTGGAGTGTGTGTCTGATATTTTCTAGTTAAAATTGGCTGGAACGCAATGGATAGTTCCAGTTGCTTGTATAGAGTAGTTTTATTTTGACAAGTTTTCTTTGAACAATGTTTAAGCAGCAGTAGCAAATAGGAAGTACAGCTTGCAGCAGGGAAAGACACATCTGCTTGCTCAAGTTTTCTGTAGTCAAATAGATGCCAAAAGGCTTTTCATAGTACTACTACTGTCTTGTAGGAATACTTGATCTAATCCTACCTTTGATAAAATTACTAATGGGCTACTTTTCCGCGAGGTGGAATATTTTTCTTTTAATAATATGGTTTTTTGTAAGTTGGAAACATGAACTTGTGCACCAATCAGGTGGAATGTACTCCTACTTCTTCATAAGTTTCACAACCTTCTTTAGAAAATATTGACTCTGTGTAACTTCAAAAGAAGAATTCTGGGCATCTTCATTCTATGGATGTAATTTTTTTTCTACCATGCTGTTCTTGTTTTCTATGGAACTCATTTTTACCAATAGAAATATTTTTCCCTGACACCTATGGAAAATACCTATGTTTACTCAATACTGCAGCCTCAGTACACTGTTTAGAATTATTTCAATATGGTCCCAAGCATATCCAACAGCTAGACAGCAGAGGTTAGCAACAGTGAGTGGGAATAACTTCTGAACCATTTCAGTAGATTTCCCAGGAAGGGCTTGCTTTCTGCCCCTGCAAATTTTCCCAGAGATATTGTCTGGTGAACAGTTGCATCAAAATAGTATTTTTGCACAAACCTTGGGGCAAGCTCTGTCTCAGATTTACTAGTGAATGCAAAGAGGGTGAAAGTGCTGCTTCAAAGCCCTCTATGCGCTTTCTGTACCAAAAGGGAGGTGACTCCAGAAATAAGGTTTTGATCTCTCTTCAAAACACAAGGCATGTCACCACCTGATTCATCTTTTTCTGGGACTCATAGCCTCTGAAGACCAAGAAGCTCTCTTGCTTGCTAAAGTGTGTTCAGCAAAAAACCCTTGTCCTATCAGCAAATTTGAACAGAGCTGCATTCGAGTCAATTCCAATGCTGGCAGGGCAATACTCTACCCCAGTAGTAACATGCCACTGTTAGAAGACTGTGTAAAAATCTTTGTGTACAAAGTAATGGGAGGGAAAAATAGAATTGGGAAGAACTTCACATTGTTCTGGAAAAAGCCTCTTGCCACAGTCTTACAGACGTCATTTTCAGGTATCATTTTTAAGAGTTGGAGTTTCTTAAATTTTGTACAAGATAAAATCTTACTGGACCTTGAAGTTTCCCTACTAGAAGTACAGCCATTTCTTAGTAGAATAGAAGTAAGCCATAGTGAATATGTACAAATGGCCTTTCAAAATACATATGCTATAGCACACTGTGAAAGGAATTAGCTATAAAAATAGAAATTCAAAGGTTTAAAAAGGTTTTGAATAAAGTAAGTCTAAGGTGATAGAAGAAGAAGAAAACAGCAGTTTTCTTCTTCTGGTGAATAAACAACTCTGAGGACATTGTACTCTACAGGTGTATTATATCACTTTCTGAAAAACTGAGTAGGTTTGCTAGTGCCAATGGTTTTCATTAGGAAGGAAGAGATTCTTTTGAAAAAAAGACTTCAAATTGACTTGCATTAATGTTATGACACTTAACTTCACCAATCAGGAAGAAAAATTCTCATCACTTGATATGGAAATCATGACGGTAATGGAGACAAGGATGTCTAAGCCGTGCCATCAGGAGCATAAAAAAGCATTAGAATGCAGGTAAGACTGAGCTCCTGAAGTAGTGAGAAGAGAACGCAACCAAAACATTTTCCTTTAAGAGTCTTCAGGACGAACAGCAGATCAGATTTTTTTCCTGTGAAGTATTTATGAATAGAATTAGACTTTAAAATATCATTGTTTTCAAAAACCTTTTCCCAGTATCTCTTAGAATGATACACAGTTCTTATTACTAGAAAGAAGAAAAGCACTTTTTTCCAAACTGTTGTGCACTTTTAAACGATCTACAATAAAAAGAGTACTTTTTCATGCTGGGAATGATGTTCATTACAAAAAAGCCTTGTAGCACGCTTGGTACTCTAGTGTCCTGATTAGCATAGTTTTTTATTCATCGAACAAGTTTCACATTGACTATTTTTCACCTTGAAATAATGGCGTCTTTGTACTTCTGCAGCATCCATGAAGAATTTCTTGGGTGTCATTTTGTACTCGATCCTAAATGGCAGCTTCTGCATTCTGCCATCTGTCTAGCTTTCCCGTTTGATGCAGCTTCTGAGAGGTCTTTCCAGAATTGAGGACTACCTGCAAGAATCATGCTCAATGCATGCATTTTACTCCTTGGTTAATGCAAAACTGTTTTTCCTTTACAGCAAAATATAATAATAGGAAAAGAATGATGGTGGATTCAATTCTTATAGTAATACAAAGAGGACTATTATCATCATTAGAAACCAAGCAAGCCATATTTATTGCACAGGCAGTACAACCGCTGATGTAAATTACCCTGTAAATTCAAAATGAATCTGTATCACAGGAGTGGATTGAATGTTTCTATTGATATTTTGCTTAAAGCAGACAATTAATTCTTTTGACAGCCAACTCATACCTGCAACCTAACTTTCAACTACAGCTTTCAAAGAGTGGAAACATGTCTGTTTATAAAACAATACAGTACAGTACACAAGACCAAATCAGGTCATAGACATTCAAATGAATAAAAGATCAAAGGACAGATTAATTCACATCTGCAAGCCCTCAGGAGCGTACAGGTCAAAAGTCCTCAGAAAACTAGGCCAGTGGCACAAATTCTCTATGTTGGCACCAGCAGAAGCAGCTGCTATCTTTATAGGATGCAATCTTGCTTACATCAGCCTTCAGAGCAATCTTCTGTCCCCCTGCCCAATACGCCTTCTGCTCTACTCCTTGGATTTCACGTTTGCATTTCTATAGAGTCCTGCAAACTGACTCAAAGTTCAGGTAGTAGATTTCCAAGATTTAGAAATGCTGTGTTAAGTCTATCTTTCGTATTTCACCCTGTCTAAGCATACTGTAACTTTCTGAAGTGAAATATGTCGAGTATGTCATGTGTAGCTTACATGTTAGTCCTGCTTCATATTAAAACTTCTCACAGACCCCTGTGATGCCTTACTGCAAAAAGATATAGCTGCAAAGGGTGGTTGTGCAAAGTTAGAAAGGCCAGAAAACCATGTAAACAACCTAACAGTAGAGCTTTGAATTTCTGAATATAATATTGCACCATCTAAAGTCAATATGGAATATTGAAATGATTTTCATCTAATAATGAGCGTGGGGAAGAGAGAATCCAGATAGGCTTCTTTTTTTTGTAACAGTTCCAGGAAATACATGGCCTTAACTTGGAAGAATAGCAATAAATATTTTTATATAGCATGAGTTCTCAAGACCTAATCATGTGATTTGGAGAACTGAATTGGAAAGCAGGAAATAAATAAAGAAAAATATTCAAGCTATAAAATGTGAATTTAAAATTTTCTTTGTATTTCTGATTAAAACTATGCTAAATGGTCACCCATTATTTTAAAAAGCATCTGGACATAAAACATGGAGACATTCCTGCGGGTCTTGGATGTCAGGGATTCCTGAAAAGCTTTATTTCACTGCTTCCCAACACTGATTCAATCCCCTTAAATGCAGCTGTATTTCAGATGCTCAGTGAAACGTTCCATGTAATGCATATAGTTTACAAATAATCTGCAGAAAAAGCTAGCTAGATTTGAAGATCTTTTTCTAGAAATGGCATTCAAATGATTTCTACAAACACACAGCTGGGATTTCTGCTGTCTTCTTCAGGCCACTTCCTGCAGAGACCTCTCCATTAAATCTGCCTCGTTCTACTATTCTGGTGATCCAAAGTCAGCACTGGCATTGTCCAACTGCATGGAATTACTGTCTGCTAGAGCTGCACACTGAGGGCTTCTGTGTGCAGCATCATGTGAGCCCTGCTAAAGTCACCCTGTTGGTATACACTGAGCTAACTGGACCTTAAGGGACAAGATTGGGCACTAATTTTGTAATAGAAATTAGGTACTAAGAAGGAGGCCAGAGGATTTCAATGTTTCTGCCTCCAGCTGAAGGAAAACTAAATCTCAGTCTTTATCTGAAAAACTAGGTGAATTAACCCGTTTGGCATTCATATGCCAAAAAGGTTAGTAATACACTCAGAACTGTCAAAAGAGTAACAATTCCAATCATTACTTTCTAAAAAGAATTCATTTGAAGAAGTCAGGAAGAAAGATTAAACATGCAAATATCCTACCCTGAGAATCATTCTGTTGATCTGCACAGGTTTCTTATTATATTCCCATCAAATACATTGGACATGTGTGCTTGTGATGACACAAATACTTGCAAAGCTTATCAGATAAACCATGGTCTCTTCAAACAGCAAAACATTTCTTGATGGTTGCATTTGCTAATTCCATTTAGACCCAATGTTCTTAAAGGTCTTTTCCAACCAAAGTGATTCCATCATTCTCTAAGTCGCACATCCCAATTGTCCTGGTTTAGGGCAAATTTGGCAGAAAACCTCAAAAAGGGTCCTCCTCCAGAAAGCCCACCCACACGGCCCCTCCCCTCAACTGGTTTGGGGAAAATTTCCTCGGAGAGAAGTGGGAAAAAGCTGTTTATTTAACAGGCAAAGCACTCCCCAGCACAAAAAATGAACAATACCAGATGACAAAACTCAATTGCCACTCTGAAGAGACAACAAATCAGAAAGTCTCTCCTGTGGGTGCTCGCTCTGTTATCAATGCCTCCGGCAATGGGGAAGGCTGCTGCCCAGGGCAGGCCTCCATAGGCAACAAAGTGCAAGCTCTCAGTGCTCCCCAGTTCCCAGTCCGGTGCAGATTCGAAACGTTCCACGAAAAGGGTATGGAAATCTGCCTCAGCCAGCTAAACCAACTAAAAAGCAAATGAGCGCTCTGTTCTGCTCCGTCAGTGCTCAGACAACACAGTGCAGCGCAGAATATCGAGGAGTGTTGCTTTTTAAGGGGTGCAGCCTCGGGTAACAAACTCCGCGCTTCTTCTTCTCCCCACCTTTGCTCTCAGAACCAGTCTTGAAGGCAGAGAATATCATATCAAGCATTAACAGAACAGATGACTGGGGATACAAGCATCATAAAGTCGCCCTAGGACACTGCTCTATTGAGATATGTCACCAGACTATGCTAAGACCAAGTTTTGGAACTGCTCATTAAAATTCTACTCTCACAGTGAAGCTGAGGAGGAAACACAGCTCACTACACTTACCTTGTGGCATGCCAGTACTTTCAATCCTAATGTTCTTCTTTTTTAAGTCCCTGATATCACAGGCATAATGAAACATCCTTTGGACAGGAAGGAAGATATTATTCTTCTCATTTATACTGATGGGTAAGCTGACATGCAGTACAGTTAATTCAAAGTGAAAGAGCAATCAAGTCAATAGTAAAACTCACCTCAGTTTTGTTTACTCCCCTAAATCCTTACTATCCCAAAATACAAGAAGAGCTGTAAAAGCCTTGTGGCTACCTAATTTTTTCCTATACCTATATGGTGGGTGTCCTGGTTTAGGGCAAATTTGGGAGAGAATCCCCAAAAAGGGCTTCTCCAAAAAACAAATCCACACGGCCCCTCCCCCCAACCGGTTCGGGAAGAATTTCTCGGAGAGAGGTGGAAAGAACCTATTTATTTGACAAGCACAGCAACCCCCGGCACACAAAATGAACTATACCAGATGACACCACTATTTCACCGCTCTGAAAAAAGATGACAAATTCAGAAAGTCTCTCCTGGGGGTGGTCGCTGTTATCAGTCCCTCCGGCGCTGGGGCAGCTGCTCGGTGTTTCCAAATCGGTGGTTCCAATCCCAGTCCGAAGCAGGTTCCGCAGGTCCACACAGGGGAAACAGTCCAGAAAGGAATTTGGACTGTTTAGCTAAATTAACTAATGAGAAGAGGGGGAAAAAAGCAAGAGGAAGCAAAGCAGAAGCACAAGCAGAAGCACGAGCAAATGCAAAAAGCAGCGCAAAAAGCAAAAAAGCAACAGTAAGTACTGGTGCTCTCTGTATGTCCCGCCGAGTGGCTGATAAGAGGCCCAAAACAAAACTTTCACTCTGCCTGTCTTAAAGGCACAGAACAAAATATCCAGCATAAATTACACACACCAATGGGGATAACAATCACCCTAGGACAGTGGGGTAAGGGATAAACGGTCCCACACAATGGTAATCCACAACAAAGCATTCTTGACATCATATTCAGGTTTTGCATAGTGAGCTCTTCACCTGATCAAGTTATTCCATCACAATACTTTGGGGAGTATCTTAGAGAGCTGGGTGTTGTTTGCTTTGAAAGCACCTTGATCATTCAGGAACCCAGTAGCAAGGACAAAGTTTAAAAGAAGATAGTGCTATGCATTGATTTTCATCTAGGACAGACATATTTCTACAACCCAGAAGGCTGACCTAATGCTTCACGACAACGTGGCTGAAGTGGCATCCTGGTCCCCACAGGTTTTTCTCTTTACTTTTAGCTGCTTTCTTACCAGATTATTGAGCTGAACTAGCTCAAAAAGGAATCAGATAAGTGCCAGAGCTTTCAAACAAACAAACAAACAAACAAACAAACAAACAAACAAACAAAAAACCCCCCAAAAAAACCAGAGGCAAAATGGTGATTTGTAAGTGCATTTGAAAATAGAAGTTTTTTTGTACTTCTCATAGATACATGGCATTCTCTAGAATGATATTGCTCCAGCGCTTTGGGTTTGGTTTTGGGTTTTTATTTTTCCTCAATTCTAAGTGCTACGCTTTCTTTTTTGGCCATTTTAGGAAACAGATTTTCTAATACATGTGAAAGATGGTCCGAAGTTCCCCGCATTTGCCTCACGACCGTCCCCGGGACAGACATCGGGACCCTGAGGACCCTGATCGGAATGCTGGCCTGCCTGTAGCGGAGGAATACCAGAAATCCTGAGGCCCCTGAGCAGAATTCTGGCCTGCCAAGTGATTGTTTGCAGCTGTGTCTAAAGTGACTGCTTCTAGCAGGGCCTGCCAAGGGGCAATGCGCCCTATATGCTGCACCTGCTTGGCAACACCAGCCCAGGAATTTTCCCACCTCTTGGCCAGATGAACTCGCTGGGGCAACTGTGGTAGCCGCCCCATGGAAAATCCTTCATCTGCTCCACTACCACCGTGAGGGACGGAGATTGAAGCCCCACTCTCAAGGACTGAGGCTGAGACCCCTGTAATTCTGATCCAGGGGTGCTGGCGTGACTGAAGCAGGATGCCTGCTAAGTGTTGCCTACAGATGTGTTCGCTGGACCTAGACTGGTTTCCCATAGAAACCAGTCCTGAAACCACGGGTCCCACTCACTGCTCATATTGATAGTGACTTCTCCTGCTGAGAACATGGACTGTCTGTACCCGTCTTCAATACCTTTCTCCCCCTCAGCAATTTCAATAGACTTGCTCTTTATTGCATCTGCTCCCCCTCAGCCATTTCTAGATCTGTTTCCCCCCTCAGCAATGGACTATAATAGAGCCTTGAGTTAACCAGGACATGGAGATCTCCTCTAGGAGAACTCCATTGGCTCAACTGCGAGGACTTCATCTCTCTCCATTTGGTAGCTATACTCCCTCTCTCTTTCTCCCCCTCTTTTCTATTCTTTTCCTCTCCCTAATTCCTTTAAGGCATTTGCTGTGGTCATTCTAGAAAGGTGCATTTGTTTTGAGTGATACTGCAATCCCCTTTCCATCTTGTCTTTTGCACTCCGAGATCAGTTAAGGAACCATCACCACCCCCTTGGTATGAGCGGATCATGACAATATGTTCTTTCCAGCTGAAATTGGTTCTAGTCAATAGAAGCACTCTGGTAGGTAAAAGTAGACTATAAAAGATAACCTTCAGAATGTATTTCCCTTGTCTTCCCATTAAAGCAAGAAAAGAAAGCAGACAGATCTTCAGATAACATGCTATGCGAATTGAAAGCAATCTTCTTGGAGGCAACTGTGAAACTCACACAATGAAATAGAGTTCCGACAGATGAAAGGGTCACGTATGATGTCAAATCTCTACTTTTGATGTTTGAATGAAAGAAGATTTCTTGAAGTACAATCCTACAAAATGAAGGTGAATTTGCAGAAGCAATTGAACTAGGTCTCCTTTAGAAACACAATGTTTTTTAATTAAACTGAGCATTCAGGAAGGCAACCTTGAAATCAAAAGGATTTAGAAACATACAAATACCAAGACTGGCAGTTCATTATCTTGCTCAGTCTCTTTAAGATAAGATTTACTTTTAACTTCCACTTGTAGTAGGTCTGAAGACATTAGGAATGATGCAATATAAAAACCAAAACAAAACCACGTTCTCAAAAAGCTTTGAGAATCCAGAGAAATGATGATTTTTAGGGGTTAGGTAGTCCTTTAAAATTTGTCTCAGGGGGAAGAGATAAAAAACTGACTGAGATCAAATGACTGTGGAGTATATTCCAAAACCGTAATGAAGAATGTAAGGGGCAAGAGCCTGTTAGAAAAATACTATGCTGGCTTCATCTGTTGAAAGCATTCCAGAATGGTTGAAACTATGAATCACATCTCGTGGGATTAAAAAAAAAAAAAAAAAAAAAAAAAAGAGGAAGAAAACAGAAGGAAAAAAATATTTGGAACATATTTTCCCATTCCAGGATGGCATGACAGCTTTTTTTCATTTTGTTCCTAGGACCGGTTAATAGCTTATGAAGTGTTTAGCAATAGAGAGTGAGAGTCTTCACACTAACCATACAATTTGGATGAATCTCTTTTACTTTATATAGCAGCAGATATGGTTTAGCACTCCACAATTCAGTCCCCAAAAGTGAGTAAGTGTGGCAGATTTACCCTTACTGCCATGTCCACCAGAATGCCTAATTATCTTGAAAAATACTTTGCTATATCTCATTATCTGGACATGTCTCTCTAGCTCCACTTTGAGCTTCTTGATCTTTCATCTACGGGATGAGATCCAATTTAGCTTAGTAAGGATATAGCCTTTCCAAACCATATCTTTTATCTTCTGTATTCTTATAAGTACATTTCTACCGCAGAGACCAGTTTGGAAGATCCTAGTTGTTTCATTTCTCAGATATGTTGCTGCATTAAATAGCTCTTCTTTGAAGTTTTTTCCCTGCTCAAGTATAGGGTCAGTGCTGAAATGATTGTGATGCTAACTCCTTATGATATATTCTGCCGGCTTACAGAGTATGCAGCAAAGTTTTCTCTTCTTCTGAGGACATTCTACTTTTTTGATGAGAAATGCTGAAGGTCTGACTTCAGTTGCAAAGGTCACTGATTGACAGATTGCAAAATTGTTAAGTCTAGTAAGAGCAGGAAAAGCGTGCTCTTGCTGTGTATGTAAATGTCGTGTCAGCTGCTGTTGGGATAAAAAGCATGAGCATAAGCAAAGATATCTGCAGGGATAGAAAAGAAAAAAAGAAGACATTTGTTGTGATTTCTGCACTAAGGAGCAAGAAGAAGCATGAAGCGCTAATTTCAGTGGCTAAGACAGTATCATCCTTGTGCCAGTTCTCTTAAACATCTTTGGAACCACTTGGACTCGGCACTTGAAGGAATATTAAGCAAGTTTGCCAGAGACACTACATTGGGAGGAGCTGTCACCTAACTCCCTTGAGGCTACTGAGACTCTGCAGAGAGATCTTGACAAACAAGAGAGATGGGCAATTATGGCTGGCCGGGAGTCCATGCACAAATCACGAAAGGGGCGGGACTGCTGGGGAAGGAGTCCCAAGCTGTTGTATTTTCCAGCATCAGTCTCATGACATGGTTATGACAGTGGGAAGATGCCAGCAGCTCACGTCCCAGCACTTGAAAAGTCTATTGACCAATCCCACAAAGCAAAAGCATATTGACACTAGTTGTATCCAATCCCTAGAAGCACACATAACTATGGTTAAAAGAATGCTTGCTTCTTTTGAATAAAAGACCTGCTTGTAAGCCTTAAGATAGAATGCACAGAGCTCCATTATTAAGCTTAGAACTTCCTAACATCTGGCTAGATATACTTTGCGGTAGCTTAGGGAGTTCTTCATGTCAAGCGTTAATACACAGGCCATTGTTCTATTTGTCCTTGCTTCTCTACTTCTTCTATCATTTTTCTGCTGACAAACCTTATGACTACTGCTTAGCTCCAACCACAGTTCTGCTGTCTCTGAGGCCAGCCTTTTGCAGCTTTCCCAAAATCCTCTGTTTTCAAGGATTCCCACAGGCAATCCCCAACCTTAGGGAGTTGTGCAATGGCAAGTGCTGGATTCAGCACCTGGGACAGGGCAATCCTGCGGTGTGTGTGTATAGACTAGGGAGCCAGAGGCTGGAGAGAAGCAGTGCAGAAAGGAAGCCAGGCTCCTGGCCAATGGCAAGCTGAACGTGTATCAGCAGTGCCCTGGCAACCAGGAGGGCCAAGCCTGTCCTGGGGTGCATCAGGCACAGTATTGCCAGCTGGGCAAGGGAGGGCATTGTCCTGCTCTGCTCTGCTCTGATCTGCTTTGCTCTGGGGTGGCCTCACCTTGAGTGCTTGGGTGCAGTTTTGGGTGCCACAATGAAAAAAGACATGAAGGTATCAGAAAGTTCTCAAATGAGGTTTACAAGGACAGAACTCAAGGAAATGGCATGCAGCTGAGTCAGGGGAGGGTTAGGTCGGGTATCAGGAAAAAGTCTTTTAACCAGAGGATGGCTGGGCACTGGAAGAGTCTCTCCAGGGAGTGGTCACAGCATCACGCCTATCTAAAGTTCAGGAAGCTTTTGGACATTGCTCTCAGGCATCTGGTGTGATTCTCGAGGAAGGTCCCATGAAGGGCCAGAAGTTGGACTTGATGCTCCTGACGGACTCCTTCCAATTCAACTAAATCTACGAGTCTATGGTTCTGTCCGGGCCACTCAAGGTATATTGCTTGGTCTCACCAGATTTTGACTGCTCTTGTTGGTCGGAATTTGTCACTACTGCCTAATGATATTTACCACAAAAGACAAAGTGCCTTTCCTCAATGTTCTCAAGAAAGTTGATCATGCACCCTAGAATCCTAAAAAAGTCTTTTCCTTGAAACAGCACTGTCTCCTGCCCAGTATTCTTTCCAGATCAAAAGGGGAATGAAGCAAAAATCAGGGGATGTATTACAATGAAGCACTCTCAAATTGCCGGACCTTTAGCAGTCTATTTGTACTTCCACTAATCTTTTCTATAAAATCATGGTTTTGTAGCGCATCTCTTTTTCTAGCAAGACACATGTTTGCAACATTTTTGCCATCAGTCTCTGTGAGAATATATGGTCAAAAGCACAAAACATATGAATAGGCAGTGGCAAGTGAGGGGAAAAGAGAGTATTGAAAGCAGCTCCATGATATTAAAGTGAGACAAGAAGGAGGAGGAGGAGGTGTTCCAGTTGACAGAGCAAAGAATCTCCCGCAGTCCCTGGAGATATCCTAGTGAAGCAGGTTGTCTCCCAGCAGTCCCTAGAGAACTATGGAGGAACACATACCTACACTGCAGCTAGTGAAGGGCTCCATGACACAGCAGGTGAAAGTGCCTTGAAGGAAGCTGCAGCTTGTGGAGGGAGGGCCAGAAAACCATCCTTGACCTCTTCTTTAGTGGAAGAGTATGGGCAAATGTTCAACAGCTGCTAACTCTAATCTATCCTCTTTCCAGTTCTTGTCATAGGTAAGTAGGACAATACAAGAATTAGAAGCCCAAATTGTTTTGCCTGAGGCTCCCATTCTCTCTGCCACTCCCTTAAAATTTACTTTGAGATGAAATAAAACTCATGATCAAGTTCCTAAGGCTTGATGGTCAAGCATCTCAGAAAACAGGGAGTGCAAAAAACTCTTGTCATTGTCATTTTTTTGCATAGAACTAAAAATGTTAAATTACTGTTTTCTAAGAACTTATGGAAATCAATTGGTAGTGGTGGTGAGAGTGAAGAGTATAATTAAGCTGGAAAGAGAATATCATGTAGCTACCTCATCTGCATATAAGTTTTTTACCAGGAACTCTATACTTTTAAACAGACTTAGGACACAAGAGTTATCTCTGGGAATGTTTTAGTATGTATAGAACATTCATATTTAAATAGCTCAATCTGTTTTACAGTTATGACTGATGTTTTAAATTTTATTTGAAAAGAAATATTTGTGATTCAGATCATTTCCAGTTCTAAAGCATTTCAGTTGTTGACAGATTTTACTGTCTCCTGAGGGCAGGAAAATAGTCTTGGAACCAACACTGAAAGAAACCAGATGGAAAAATTAGTTTTCCTCATTCTTTTCTGTCTATTCTAAGAGGCACAACAGCAAAACCACTGCTATGAGTGAGAGTTGCCTTACCACTCACGGATGACTACCTTGTAGTGACTAGTCTATTATTTGCACACATTTCTGATGCTGCTTGGTAAACGTTGTGCAGAAAGATCTGTAAAAAATTTTCACGGAAAGACATTCCTGAATTGCTTCACTTATCTCTGAAGCAGAGAACTAAGCTGGCACTCTATTTCTGAGATCTTGCTGTGCTCGCCCACAAACCCATTTCCTTCAAATGCAATTTACTTCCAACCAAAGCACTTCATTACTTCATGAGGTAATCTCTTGTTCTTAATGTTCGGGGGATTGCTTTAAAACTGTAAGCACATATTCTAGTAAGCAGGTAGAACATCTGTCTTAAGTAGTATACATCACTTGGCTTTGGTTCATGCATCATAACATCAGCAAGGAAGGTCATTTACAACCAATAGATGGGTTGGGGTAACAGACCACAAATTTAGGAATCTTTCTCCAATTAATTTTGCTTTAAAGTTTGGCTCTGAGCATTTCAAGTGTGTCTTTATTGAAACAATCAACTATTTATTACCTGTACCACAATGAAGCACAATCAGCAGTGCTTGTGCATCTTTCAACAAGTCCAAGAATAAGAATGGTCTGAGCCTCCAGTGTAGCTCAGGGAGTCTGTCATCAAGCCAGAGTGCTCCAGGCATCTTCTCAGCCTGGAGAAGAGCAGACTGAGCAAATGTTAGAGCAGTCCTCCAGTATCTGAAGGCAGCCTAGGAGAAGGCGGCAGATGAGCTACACAAGGGCATGGAGCAATAGGAAAAGTGTTGATGGCTTTAAAACCTGAAGAGTATATGTTTCCTTTGGGTATTGGGAAGAAATTCCTTGCCAGGAGGTGGTGAGACACTGGAACTTGTTGTGGGTGACCCATTCCTGGAAGTGTTCAAGGCCAGCTTGAATGGGTCTTTGAGCTTAAGGCGGTCTAGTGGAAGGTGTCCCTGCCAACGACATGTGGGGTAAATTTAGGTGAACTTTAAGGTCCCTTCCAATCCAAACCATTCTAATTTTCTGTGGTAATATTCATTCTCTGCAGTAGCAGTAATTGGCTGAAGATAGAAGACTATTGATTCTGAGAAACTGCCTTCCAGTTTAACTGTTTTGGTCTCACATAGAAGTTCCTTTTAGCATTATTATATGTAGGAACAGTCTCAGCACTTAATTATCATCCACACAAATATTTTATACTTTTTAGGATTTTTGACATTTGGGATTTTCCTTTCGCTTTCTTTCTTTCTTTCTTTCTTTCTTTCTTTCTTTCTTTCTTTCTTTCTTTCTTTCTTTCTTTCTTTTTCTTTCTTTCTTTCTTTCTTTCTTTCTTTCTTTCTTTCTTTCTTTCTTTCTTTCTTTCTTTCTTTCTTTCTTTTTTTTCTCTTTCTCACTTTGCTCTCTCTTTCTTTCTCTCTTTCTCTCTTTCTCTCTTTCTTTTCTTCCTCCCTTCCCTTCCTCCCTCTCTTCCTCCCTCCCTGCACTGTGATGTCATTTTGTAAAATGTGAAGTAGTTTCAGAAATTTACTCTTACTTGAATAACATTTTGAAGCTTCAAAATTGATCAAGAAGAAAATTGTGTGAAGACAGAGCATTAAAAAAGAATATTAACATGAGATTTAAAGTTAGCTATTGAAAATTCAAAAAGACAACATTGAATTGATGCAATGGATGAGTTTAAGGGATTTTTTTTGTACTTCTTTGATACCAATTATGATCTCAATTTTTTCACCTTCAAAATATACATCTTGAAAATTGCTACTTTGAAAACCCAAAATATTTCCGAAACACGGAAATGGATTGATGCAGATGAAAATATCATCTTCTAAATAGTCATCATCTAGTCCAAAGGATTCTCCTCACACAGTAAGCTTTATGGAGATTTCTATTCTCACACAAACACAGAAGAATTTTTCAACTGACTAGAAAATCTGTAAAAACAAATGAACCTTTGAAAAAAATAATCAATAAAGGAAATGATATTCATCCACCCTTACAATATGTTGGTTACTAAATATTGCCTCTGGTTTGTGGGTGAGTACATTTCCCATTCACACACACACACATACACCTTCCCCTCCGGCACACAGATGTGTGATATTGGGTCTCAAAGAAGGGTGTTATCCTTTTTCTATTCAGTAGACATTGCTTCTCAAAGTCAAGATGTATTCTTCTTGGATTCTCCTATTGCCTGGATTTATTGCCTACAAGGTAAAGTGCCTGTGTCTATTCACACGGGGTAGGAGGGGTCATGGATGGCGGCGATTTGAAAACAACTAGCCGCTTAAGAAGGAGGAGTACTTCTTGAATCCATTGCAAAGGCAAAATATGAGGCCATAATCAGGGGCAGTTTGCTGTACTGGCACAGTTTCTCCTGGAGAGAAAGCTTGGAAAAGCTTTTTGCTAAGATGCAGGCCACAAGAGATGCAGAAGATGGGCATACGCAGCTCTCCGAAGGTAGGTGATGGTCCCCGGCGTCCTTCGGCAGAACCCGTGCTCCGGAGTGCACCGCGACGTGCACAATGCTCAGTGCGCGAAAAAGCCGCTTCTTTGCCTCCGAGAGATGGAGAGCTCGGCAGATGATGAGACGCAAAGAGCAAAGCCTCACAGCACCGGGATTGATTGTGCAGCTTTCAGACTGAGAGCGGACAGGAGGTAACCAATTTCCAGCAGTTTAAACTTACATTATTATTCAAAAGGAAAGAGTTCTTGGATAACTTTCCCTTTGCATCCTTCTAAACCTTATCTAGTACTCCGTTGTCAATCTTACTTTTTCTTTTCACCTCGGAGCTGGTAAGAACTCAACTAACTTCATGAAAAACGTTTTTGGACGCTTGCAGTGCTGGCAGAGTTTCTTCTTGAGAGAAAGCATGGAAAAGCTTTTCGCTAAGATGTAGACGGTTAGACATGCAGAAAATGGGCCTACGCAGCTCTCTGAAGGTAGGCGCCGGTCCCGGGCTTCTTTCTGCAGCAGCCGTGGTCCGGAGCACTTTGTGACCTTCACAATGGTCTTTGCACGTGTCCGGAAATACCAAAAGAACAAGCACAAGTTTAAGACCTGATTGCCACCATTGTGTAGAGTTTTGCTCGTTCTAGCAGGAATAACTGCGTCATTTTTTACGCTAAGTGTCGCTGCCTATAAAGGTTTGGCTGCTTTTAATCATTTGAGATGCTGGATGTTCAAACAACTAAACATAACATCTTCTGTTTTAAATCAGGTGCTCACTGACGTAGATACTATTAGACCTAGCACACTGCAAATAAGAGCTGTAATAGATTTATTGTTATTAGCACATGGGCACGAGTGTAAGGAATTTGAAGGAATGTGTTGTATGAATCTTTTTGACCATTCTGCAGCCATTCATAAGAAACTCACACAAGGACAAGATAACATGAAGAAATCGACTGGGAATGAGTGGGGTTTGCATCAATGGTTTGAGGGATGGGAAAGTACTGGGTGGCTGAAAGATCTCGTAAATGGAGCTCTGTTTTTACTAGTAGTCATTATTTCATTGCTTTGTGTTATTCCATGCATTGTGAAACTGGTGTGCCTCTTGGTAGAAAATAGGGTGGAAAGGGTCTGGCTGGTGCAAGAAGAATGGGTAATTGTTGCAATGTATCTGAACCGCTTAGACTACGGGCTGCACCAGCCATCCAGCGTGGAACTGTTCTTCTCAGAATTTTCTCAGGGCCCTCTGGAATTCATCAAGACATAAGCCGTGGTAAAACAAGAGAGGAGAAGCTGAGAAAGCATATTCCAAGACCACAAGAACTCCAAAACGGGGAGGTGGGGGGGGAGCAAAGTACCTGGACTGTAAGGAAACATATCTTCTGAGAGGTGCACGCAGAATGCCTGGACAAGACAAAGGCACCAATATGAAATGCGTGACTAGCGTGTGCAGAGAGTCAGAATGTGTAAGTGCATCATGTAAACCATAAACGGTTTCTGCCTAATCCTCTTGGTCCATTGTGCAGGAGTCCTGAATTTCCCATAAGTGATACTTACTAAAAGGGTTCTGATTTTAATGCTAGATTTACTGTCTATGCGATGATTCATGGGAATAGTTCTTTCAAGTCCTTCCCTTGCTGACATCAGTCAGTTTCATCTTTTCCTGAATGTACTGCTGGCTATACATAAGTTATGAATAGAAGGGAATGAGTTTTAGGGATATGTTGCAAGGAAATTGATTGGTAGCTCTGCTTCCATTTCCATTGTCTAAGAAGAACTCTGATTATTTTTGGCCCTTTCATCGACCTCTGACTAGATTAGCATTTGACTTTGATTGACCCTCTAAATTTTAGGCTACTAGGCTTGACCAATGAATGGAAAGGGGAAAGTCACAGAGCTTAGGTGGTTCCCTTGTCAGCACTTGCTCAGGAGCAGGGAGATTTCTGTCCTCAAGTTTGTTACTTCAGCTAGCAGATTATGCTCTCACCAAAAGGAGGTGAGAAGTGTTCTTCCTTTAATGGTCCAAAAATTATTCCTGCTATTTGTGACTCTTTTGTACTAGTGGAGTTTGTTGCAGAAAGTTGGATCAAATTGCATGCATCCGCTCTTGGGGAAACCGAGTATTTAGCCAATAGCATGTAGGCTTTTATCAACCTGAGATTGTCTTAACGGACAGGAGGCTTAAAACACCGTAATTCCTGCTAGTTCCAATTCTACTTTTAGGCTCGACAAACCGAATGGTAAACCTGCATCAGCAGAGAGGGACATTTAATTGGTTTTTCTCCTTTCTAGAGAGAAGCTAATGAAACAGTTTCACCAGAATCAGAGCAGGCTGTATAACAAGAAGAGCGTCATGAGAAGAGTCCCGTCCTGTCCTCTTAGTATTGCTAGCTGTGATTGGACTTCCATGAAATGTGTCAACTCTGTGTTCCTGGGTATCGCATCAGTAATAGGTACTTCACCTGCTGTACTTCTCTCCTAAAGCTAAGAACAGAATCCCAAACAATCTTGATTCCAAGGTCCCAATTCAACCTGTGATGCTGACAGGTGAAAAAGGAGTGGAAGGTACACCAGTAAATGAACTTGAATGGCCTATCTAAATCAGCGGCCACTGATTTCCTAAGGCTTAAACAGGTCAGTAGCCCCTATTTTTCTTGGGATTCTTTTAGTCTTTGGTCATGTTTTTCTTGGGATTCTTTGAATCCTTCCCAATGAGTTCAGCCTCTGGCTGGTGCACCCTGTATTCTAAGCGGTTCAGGTACATTGTCACAATTACCCATTCTTCTTGCATCAGCCAGACCCTTTCCACCCTATTTTCTACCAAGAGGCACACCAGTTTCACAATGCATGGAATAACACAAAGCAATGAAATAATGACTACTAGCAAAAACAAAGCTCCATTTACGAGATCTTTCAGCCACCCAGTTCTTTCCCATCCCTCAAACCATCGATGCAAACCCCACTCATTCCCAGTCGATTTCTTCATGTTATCTTGTCCTTGTGTGAGTTTCTTATGAATGGCTGCAGAATGGTCAAAAAGATTCATACAATACATTCCTTCAAATTCCTTACACTCGTGCCCATGTGTAATCCTAACAATAAATCTATTACAGCTCTTATTTGCAGTGTGCTATGTCTAATAGTATGTACGTCATGAATACCTGATTTAAAAAAGATGTTACGTTTAGCTGTTTGAACATCCAGCATCTCAAATGATTAAAAGCAGCCAAACCTTGATAAGCAGTGACACCTAGTGTAAGAACTAAAGCAGTTATTCCTGCTAGAACGAGCAAAACTCTACACAATGGTGGCAATCGTGTCTAAAGCTTCTGCTTGTTCTTTCGATATTCCCCGAAACCACAAAGCGGTTTGCTCGTGTAAAAACCATTGTGAAGGTCACGGAGCGCTCCTAAAAGCGGATTCTGCGCACTCAATCCCGGTGCTGTGTGGCTTCGTTCTTTGCTTCTCAGCATTAGCCGACCTCACCGTCTCCCGGAGGTGACGAAGCGGCTTTTTCGCGTACAGAGCATTGTGCCAGTCGCGGTGCGCTACGGAGGGCAGCTTCTGCCGAAAGACGCCCGGGACCGGCACCTACCTTCGGAGAGCTGCGTCTGCCCATCTTCTGCGTCTCTTGCCGCCTACATCTTAGCGAAAAGGTTTTCCACGGTTTCTCTCAAGAAGAAACTGTGCCAGCACAGCAAGCGTCCCTGAAACTGTTTTCATGTAGTTAGTCCAGTTCTTACCATCTCCGGGGCGAAAGCAAAAAGTAAGATTGTGCACGGAATGCTGCATAAGACTTAGGAGGATGCAAAGGGAAAGTTATCTAAAAACTCTTTCCCTATGTATGCTAATATATATATAAACTGCTGGAAATTGGTTAGTTCTTTCATCTCTCAGTTTGAAGGCTGTGCACTCAATCCCGGTGCTGTGCGGCTTCGTTCTTTGCATCTCAGCATCTGCCGAGATCACCGTCTCCTGGAGGCGAAGAAGCGGCTTTTTCGCTCACAGAGCAGTGTGCTGGTCGTGGTGCGCTCCGGAGCACAGCTTCTGCTGAAAGACGCCCGTGACCGGCACCTACCTTCGGAGAGCTGCGTATGCCCGTCTTCTGCGTCTCTTGCCGCCTACATCTTAGCGAAAAGCTTTTCCACGCTTTCTCTCAAGGAGGAACTGTGCCAGCACAGCAAATGTCCAAAAATGATTTTCATGAAGTCAGTCGAGTTCATACCATCTCCGAGAAGAAAACAAAGAAGTAGATAAGCCACAGAGTGCTGCAAATGTCTTGGAAGGTTGTAAAAGAAGGTTTTCCAAGAACACTTTCCCTACGTAATTTTGAATAAGTTTTAACTTCTGGAAAGTGGTTAGTCCCTGTCCTCTCTCAGTGTGAGTGCTGCGCACTCAATCCCAGTGCTGTGCGGCTTTCTTCTTTACGTCTCAGCATCTGCCGAGATCACTGTCTCCTGGAGGCGAAGAAGCAGCTTTTTCACTCACAGAGCATTGTGCCGGTCGCGGTGAGCTACGGAGCACGGGTTCTGCTGAAAGACGCCCGGGACCGGCACCTACCTTCGGAGAGCTGCCGTCTGCCCGTCTTCTGCGTCTCTTGCCGCACACATCTTAGCGAAAAGGTTTTCCATGCTTTCTCTCCAGAAGAAACTGTGCCAGTACAGCAAACTGCCCCTGATTATGGCCTCATATTTTGCCTTTACAGTGTATTTCAGAAGTACTTCTCTTTCTTAAGCGGCTAGTTGTTTTCAAATCACACCTCTCCATGTCCCCTCCTACCCCGTGCTAATAGACAGAGGCACTTTACCTTGTAGGTAATAAATCCAGGCAATAGGAGAATCAAAAAAGAATAGGCCTTGACTTTGAGAAGCAATGTCTACTGAATAGGAAAAAGAAAATCCCCTCTTTGAGATCCAATATCAGACGTGTGCAGGGAGGGAGGTGTATGTGTGTGTGTGTGAATGGGAAATGTACTCACCCACAAACCAGAGGCAATATTTAGTAACCAACATATCGTAAGGATGGATGCATATAATTTCCTGCTCTTTATGGATGTTTTTTTTCAAAGGTTCATTTGTTTTTACAGATTTTCTAGTCAGTTGAAAAATTCTTCTGTATTTGTGTGAGAATAGAAATCTCCATAAATCTTACTGTGTGAGGAGAATCCTTTGGACTAGATGATGACTATTTAGAAGATGATATTTTCATCTGCATCAATCCATTTCCTTGTTTTGGAAATATTTTGGGTTTTCAAAGTAGCAATTTTCAAGATGTATATTTTGAAGGTGAAAAAATTGAGATCATAATTGGTATCAAAGAAATACAAAAAAAAAATCCCTTAAACTCATCCATTGCATCATTTCAATGTTGTCTTTTTGAATTTTCAATAGCTAACTCTAAATCTGATGTTAAAATCTTTTAAAATGCTCTGTCTTCACACAATTTTCTTCTTGATCCATTTCTAAGCTTCAAAATTATACTCAGGTAAGAGAAAATTCCTGAAACTACTTCCTGTTTAACAATTGACATTACAATGGAGGGAGGGAGAAAGGGAGGAATGGAAGGGAGGAAGATATTCAAACAAAGAAAGAAAGAAGAAAGGAAGGAAGGAAGGAAGCGGCGGAAGAAAGTGGCAGAAGGAAGAAGCGGAAGGAGGTGGCGGAAGGAAGTGGTGGAAGGAAGGAAGCGGCAGAAGGAAGTGGCTGAAGGAAGTGGCGGAAGGAAGGAAGCGGCGGAAGGAAGGAAGGAAGTGGAGGAAGGAAGGAAGTGGCAGAAGGAAGGAAGGAAGGAAGTGGCGGAAGGAAGTGGCGGACGGAAGTGGCGGAAGGAAGTGGCGGAAGGAAGTGGCGGAAGGAAGGAAGGAAGGAAGGAAGGAAGGAAGGAAGGAAGGAAGGAAGGAAGGAAGGAAGGAAGAATAGAAGAAAAAAACAGAGAGTGAAAGGAAATTCCCAAATGTCAGAAGCATTAAAAAGAGTAAAATATTTTTGTTCATGATATTTAAGTGCCCTAACTTTTCCTACACATAATAATGCTAAAAGGAGCTTCTATGTGAGACCAAAACAGTTTAACTGGATGGCAGTTTTTCAGAATCAATAGTCTGTTTTTCTATCTTCAGCTAGTTACTGCTACTGCACAGAATGAATATTACCAGAGAATAATAGAATGGTTTGCATTGGAAGGGACCTTAAAGTTCACCTAAATTTACCCCCCACGTCGTTGGCAGGGACACCTTCCACTAGGCCACCTTAAGCTCAAAGACCCATTCAAGATGGCCTTGAACACTTCCAGGAATGGGTCACCCATAACATGTTCCAGTGTCTCACCAGGCCTCCTGGCAAGGAATTTCTTCCCAATACCCAAAGGAAACATATACTCTTCAGGTTTTAAAGCCATCAACACTTTTCCTATTGTTCCATGCCCTTGTGTAGCTCATCTGCCTCCTTCTCCTAGGCTGCCTTCAGATACTGGAGGACTGCTCTAACATTTGCTCAGAGTCTGCTCTTCTCCAGGTTGAGAAGATGCCTGGAGCACTCTGGCTTGATGACAGACTCCCTGAGCTACACTGGGGGCTCAGACCATTCTTCTTCTTGGACTTGTTGAAGGATGCACAAGCACTGCTGATTGTGCTTCATTGTGGTACAGGTAATAAATAGTTGATTGTTTCAATAAAGACACACTTGAAATGCTAAGAGCCAAATTTTAAAGCAAAATTAATTGGAGAAAGATTCCTAAACTTGTGGCCTGTTACCCCAACCCATCTATTGGTTGTAAATGACCTTCCTTGCTGATGTTATGATGCATGAACCAAAGCCAAGTGATGTCTACTACTTAAGACAGATGTTCTACCTGCTTACTAGAATATGTGCTTACAGTTTTAAAGCAATCCCCCGAACATTAAGAACAAGAGATTACCTCATGAAGTAATGAAGTGCTTTGGTTGGAAGTAAAATGCATTTGAAGGAAATGGGTTTGTGGGCGAGCACAGCAAGATCTCAGAAGTAGAGTGCCAGCTTAGTTCTCTGCTTCAGAGATAAGTGAAGCAACTCAGGAATGTCTTTCCGTGAAAATTGTTTACAGATCTTTCTGCACAACAGTTAACAAACAGCATCAGAAATGTGTGCAAATAATAGACTAGTCACTACAAGGTTGTCATCCGTGAGTGGTAGGGCAACTCAGACTCATACCAGTGGTTTTGCTGTTGTGCCTCTTAAAATAGACAGAAAAGAATGAGGAAAACTAATTTTTCCATCTAGTTTCTTTCAGTATTGAAAGTGGCGCCCTGGAAAATGCTAAGATAAACTCTGAAATGTTAAGCCTTGTGTTTTACCTGCGTAAGTAGTATAATTGCTAGCTGAAATGATTGTTTTGTGATTAAAATAATTATTGTATAATCATAAGAAGAACAATGAGAAACTCTGTGTTCCTAGTCTAAGGTGGCCATGCTTGGCTGAAATCTATGTATACTATAGAACAATGTAAGTTTAATAATTAACATGAAAGTTATATAACGATAGAATATAAAAGCATCTCCATCCCGAACCTATGTCGGAGTCAGATTTGGGTCTTTACCCCTGACACCCAGAGCTCTTCAATAAAAGCACCTGCATATAATCATTTCTCGTGATTATGTGTTGCTCAACGCTAACAAGTATTGGCGACCCAGATGGGACCCTGTGAGTGCTGCTGAGCGAGTTCGCGACTCGATCACGCTCCAGCCGGCACCGAGGGATTCTCGAGGAGCCCATCGGCCACGACCGCTTCTGCCGCTCACAATGTCCCCGGGAGAGAGGTAGGGTTCTTTTATTTTGGTTTGGGTGCCTGCCAGTAAGAAGGAGCGAAAGCTACGCTTGGTTGGGCTAAGGAATTCCTGGTGGTATTGCCTAGGCGCCGTCCGTAAGACAATCGCGAAAGCGTTGCTGGTTCGGCTTTGGTATTTTTGGTTGGAGAAGCTCAAAGGAATTTTGGGCAGCAATGCCTCTATTCCACAAACTTCTCCTTTGGGGTGCTTAATAGCACACTGGAAACAGGGTAATTTTGGGGAAGAATTTTGTAAAGCTAAGTTGATTAATTACTGTAATACATGCTGGCCAGAATGTGTCTTGGAGAATGGTGAAAAATAGCCAAAATACGGGACTTTGCAATATAACAGTATTTCACACTTAATGTTGTTTCGTAAGCAAGAAGGAAAAAAAAAAAAAACCAAAAAAAACACCCCACAATGGATGAGGTTTCGTATGTTGATTTGTTTTTCTATTTGCGGGAAAGCCAGAATGGCCGGATGAATGTAGATTAATGGTGGTTAGAACATCTGCAAGTGATAAGTGTGGAGTTTGCGAGAAACATTTTCTAAAACATTTGGCATTGAATAGGGGAAATTATACAGATATTGATTTACAGATAGCTCTAATAAGACTAAGAGAACCTAACCCTATCCACCTGCTTCATCTGTCCTTGTCCCACTGCCTGCCCCTACCTCACCTGATCCTAAGCCTGTCTCATCTAGTACACCTTTCTCTCTTTATCCTCCTCTCCCATCATCACCTGATTCCTCTTCCTCGAAAGTTGGGCAAAGCCTGGCCATGATAGAAAGGAGGGAGAGGGATGCAGGTGAAAAAGATGGTGATGGTAATGAATCAGCGATCCCAGTGGCCCACGGAACCCAAAGCCGGTCGGTGCTTGCCCTGGTTGTAGAAAGAAAAGACATAGGCAGACAAAAATGGACTGTGATTGCTCCCTTGCGACAAGGTGTGGGAGTGGAGGAGTCAGTGTTTGTAGAAGTGCCTTTTTTCCTGCAGATTTAATTATTTAGAGGCGGTCAGCTAGAACTTGTAGAGAAGGTCCTGGTAAGGTAGCATGAGTAGTGAAAATAGTTATGAAAACTCAGAATCCTGAGGGTGGCCTGGAGGGTGTATAATAATTGCGAAAGAGAAGCTGGTGGGGGGCAGCAGCAAAATCTTTGGCGGTAGTAGAAGGAAAAGGGAACCCAAGTTTCGGGGGAAGTGGCGGAGGTAGTTGTGGTAGAGAACCAGTTATGCAAGGGTTAAGCCTAAATCAATGTGCGTATTGCAAGCGAGAGGGGCATTGGAAGAGAGAGTGCCCAAACAAGCCAAACAACCGGTTTCACCAGGGCAATCAGTTCCAGCAGGAAAACATTGCCAAGGCAATGGTGTTAGGCGAATATAATAGCTGACTAGACATGGAACCCGTAAAACAGGTTAAAGAACCTGTCATAACTATACAGCTAGGGCATAAGGAAGTCAAATTTCTAGTGGATACTGGAGCTACCTACTCTGTGCTGAATGATCTACAAGGTAAAATTGGAAATAAGCAAACAACAATAGTTGGGGCTACAGGGAAGGAGGAAAATCGGCCATTCTTGCAACCCCTAGATTTGTGCTTTGGGAACAAGACTTTAACGCAGGAATTCCTATATGTACCTGAGTGTCCAATTCAGCTTTTAGGGAGGGATCTGCTGGCGAAACTTGATGCGGTAATAACCTTTGAAAACGGGGAACTTGTAATGAAAATACCTGAATCAAAGACGGGACAGATTTTAATGATCAAAGAAAAACCAGTTCCCTCTATCCCTAGGAAGGTAGATGATGCAGTGATTCCTTCTGTATGGGAAACGGATATACCAGGGAAATCTAAATTGGCACAACCAGTGCATGTAGAATTAAAGGAAGGGGCAAGAGCTGTACAAATCAAACAGTATCCCATAAAACCGGAAGCATGGCAAAGAATAGTAAAGACTATTGAGAAATTCTTGAAGTACCAAATTTTAGAAGAATGTGAATCAGAATTTACCACACCAATATTTCCAGTAAAGAAACCAAATGGAGAATATAGATTAGTGCAGGATTTGAGAGCAATAAATAAAATAACAAAAGACATTTATCCAGTGGTAACAAATCCCTACACATTGCTAACATCCGTAAAGGAGATCTATAAATGGTTTACTGTAATTGATTTAAAAGATGCCTTTTTCTGCATTCCCCTTGACAAAGAAAGTAGGAAACTGTTTGCCTTTGAGTAGGAAAACCCAGGGAACAGAAGAAAGACCCAGCTCACCTGGACACGATTACCACAAGGATTTAAAAACAGTCCGACTTTATTTGGAAACCAGCTGGCAAAGGAGCTGGAAATTTGGACCAAAAATGGGCAAGTACCAAGAGACCAATACCTATTGTTGCAGTATGTTGATGATATACCAATAGCTACAGAAGAAAAAGCAACCTGTATAAAGGTAAACATTGAGATTTTAAATTCACTGGGAATGGGAGGTTACCAAGTATCCAGAGGAAAGGCACAAATTGCCCAACAGACTGTGATCTACCTGGGATGTGAAATTTCACAAGGGCAAAGAAAACTAGGTACTAACCGTATCCAAGCTATCTGTGCTATTCCAGAGCCCCAGCACTTACATGAGCTGCGAGTCTTCCTCGGGATGGCAAGATGGTGTCGCTTGTGGATCATGGACTATGGACTGATTGCGAAACCCCTGTACGAAGCTCAGAAGACGCAGCCATTCACCTGAGGCAAGCCACAGAAGGAAGCCTTCCTAAAACTAAAAGAGGCACTGACGACTGCTCCAGCATTAGGGTTACCTGATCTGTCTAAAGATTTTCAGCTGTTTGTACATGAAAGGCTATGCCTAGCACTAGGAGTCCTGACCCAACGTCTGGGAAGTTGGAAAAGGCCGGTGGGCTACTTTTCCAAACAACTTGACAACATAAGTGCGGGGTGGCCTCCGTGTCTGCGGGCGGTCGCAGCCACCGTGATGCTGATACAAGAAGCCAGGAAGCTTACTATGGGAAGACACATAGATGTCTATGTACCACACATGGTAACCACTGTCTTAGAACAGAAGGGGGGCCATTGGCTATCTCCAAGCAGGATGATAAAATTCCAGGTAGTCCTGACTGAGCAAGATGATGTCACATTAAAAACAACTAACCTTTTGAATCCAGCTTTGTTCCTAGGTACCACAACTGAAGAAAGCCCATTGGAACATGACTGTGTAGAGGTAATAGAGTACACCTATTCAGCAAGAGAAGACTTGAAAGACGTCCCGCTAGAGCAGCCGGAGTGGGAGCTATTTACAGATGGGAGCAGCTTCGTGGAAAACAGAACCAGATACGCTGGATATGCAGTAACAACAGTCAGCACAGTAGTGAAAGCAAAGGCATTACCACCAAATACATCTGCCCAGAAGGCAGAACTGGTTGCTCTAACCAGAGCACTAGAATTAAGTGAAGGGAAAAAGGTAAATATATGGACTGACTCAAAATATGCCTTTGGGGTAGTGCATGTACACGGAGCACTGTGGAAAGAAAGGGGATTATTGTCTTCTCGAGGTACACACATTAAACACCAAGAGGCAGTCCTGCAACTGATAAAAGCAGTACAAAAACCTGAGCAAGTGGCAATTATACATTGTAAAGCACACCAATCAGAAAGCTCCAAAATCTGTGAAGAAAATCGAAAGGCAGACTGGGCAGCCCGACAAGTTGCTCGAGAGGTGCAAACAACAATGGCATTGATACCTTCAAGGCTCAATATATCCCAGTTTAATCTGCCTCCAAAACCAAGATATTCAGTAGAAGATGAGAGACTGGCACGTTTACTGAATGCACAAAAGAACTAGGAAGGATGGTATTTGACTGCACAAGGACAAATAGTGGTATCCCCCTTGATAATGAGAGAAGTTCTACAAATTAAACATAACGAATGTCATTGAGGCGCAGAGGCATTGGTAAAATTGCTAAAGCAGAATTTAATTTCGGTACGGATGTTAACAATGGCAAAATCAGTCATGTCAAAATGCGATGTCTGCTTGAAAAACAACCCAGTGGCTAGGCAACAGGCACAGCTAAGAAGAATTCGGATAGGAACAGAGCCAGGAGATTACTGGCAGGTAGATTTCGTAGAATTGCCAAGAACTCAAGGATACAAATACCTGTTAGTAGGGGTTGACACATTTTCCAGATGGCCAGAAGCCCTTCCCTGTCGCACAAACCAAGCAAAAGAAACAGTTAAGTGGTTACTACAGGAAATTATTCCCAGGTTTGGGGTACCCCTAGGGGTATCATCAGATAGGGGGCCCCATTTCATAGCTACAGTAGTAAAAGAAGTAAGTAGATTGCTGGGGATAACTTGGGACCTCCACACACCGTGGAGACCCCAGTCAAGTGGACAAGTAGAGAGGATGAATCAGACACTAAAAAGGCAAATCAGTAAAATATGGCAAGAAGCCAAGCTGCAGTGGCCCCAGGCTTTGCCAATAGCACTGTTGAGGATTAGGATAAAACCTAAGAGCGGGATGTCAGTCAGTCCTTATGAGATATTGTATGAGAAACCATATAAATCTCCTGAGCCAAACCCTAATGTACACATTACAGGAAAACAGGAAGTGTATAATTATGTTCTGTCTCTTGGGAAAACTTTAGCTCGGCTCCGGAGCATCCTCGTGTGGAATAGACCAATAACTCTCGAGAACCCAGTTCATAACATACTTCCAGGAGGCGAGGTGTACATTAAAAACTGGAATGAAGAACCGCTGAAAGAAAAGTAGAATAGACCCTATCAGGTACTGCTGACCACCTTTACAGCAGTGAAAGTAGCCGGTGTGGACCCCTGGATTCACTATACCCGAGTGAAGAAAGTCCATCCTGGATCACAGACTGTATAAACTGTGGAACCAAGACTGCAGAGAAGATGTGTTTAATTACTTTGAGAATGCTATTAGTAATTGTGCTAATATTATGGTCATTAATGTCTTTGAGATGTGGAATGCAAAAAGATCAACTAACCACTCTTCATTCTAGAATGAAGAGAGAGGCAGAAACATAAGTGATAAAAATTTCTAACGCAGTTTGAGCTGAGAATGTAATGATTAGATTAGTCAAAGATTTTGCCAAAATACAAAACAGCAGTAGGATAACTGCCTGTCTGCCAATACCTAAGGCAGCAGGAGATCCAGTAAATTGAGGAATCATAACATCAAAACTACCTGAAATACAAAAGAACAAAACAATTGCATGCAAACAGGTACTTGAACTGAGACAGGTAGTCAAAGAAACTTGGGAGAAAGTAAGAACATAGATGAGACCCGTGAGCCAGAAAGACTGTATTCTAAGTGATGGCATACTAGGAACCCCTTTGAGACAGTCAGGAGGCATCACACAATGGCAATGCTATTTGCCACATTATAAAAAGATCATAGAAAATGTTACAGAAACTACTCTGGTATGGAAGTGAGAGGCCGAAGATCAGAAAGATCAGATAGAGCCTCAGGACAGTGCGTAGTCTGTGAGTATACTTCAAAAATTCCAATATATGGCAAACACCCCTTGGTGTATTAAGTGGGAAAGTTCTGAGAGTGAAACAGATCCAGCAGTAACATACACTGCCACTAGTAGCAGAACGTGGGCAGACAAAGTAAGTTAGTGGGCATGCAATAAAACTTATGACTGCACTTCTGATGATGCAGAGATAAAACAGATACCACCCCTGGCAATAGCCCTACAGATTGGTTGTGCTTGCAGAGAGATCAAACATAAACAAGGCAAAATAAATTATAAAGTGATTATAGGATGTACCAAGAGTACAATTAAAAGTCCAGGACAATTTGTATGGGCAACAAGCGATGGTACCTGGACAACACATCTGCCTGTAGATGGGAAAGTAAAGGAAATTACTTTGGGCCTCCCAACCTTATGTCCAATTTGGAAAAAGTCCCCATTTAATGGAAAACATGAACTTCTGCAGATAAGAGCAAGACGAGAAGTTCTAGACAACAAAAATCCAGATGACACTTGGCAAGAACCCTCTAGTGGAGTGAAACTTAGGTGGGCCCTAGAGTCTTTACTCGGTCCTATAGCAAACTATCAGAATAGAGAGATGCTGTACAAACTTACAGGCCAAGTAGATAGACTAGCAAGAATTACCCGGGAAAGATTCAAAATTTAAACGTACAATTACAAGCCACCACAAAAATGACTTTGCAAAATCGATTAGCCTTAGATTTGTTACTCCTGAAGGAGCATGGAGTATGTGGATTTTTAGAGACGAGTTGATCATTGCTGCGTTCACATCCCAAATGTAACTGCAGATGTAGAATATGACATCAATCAGTTGAAACAAATAGAGCATGAAGCACAAGAAGAGCAAAAAGATTTGACTGCAAGCTGATTAGGAAAAATCTTTAAAGGGTTAGAGTGGAATGTGAGTTCATGGATTAAATCTATCATTGAGAGTGTGATAATATTACTAATTGTACTCTTAGCAATTTGGTTAGTTTACAGCATTTTAAGGAGAGAAATAGAGAAGAAAACTTCCTGGAACCAGAAAATAATAAAGGCACTGACATGAGATCCACGCCCACTATCTTCTGGTTCTCCAGCCCGTGATAGCATCCACGACAAATTTTACATCAACCCTGGATTTGAAGAACATCAAAGATAAATTGAGAAGTAAAGGACTGTATCAAGTGAAAACATTTACACCTATAGTGAAGAGAAAATGCTTTCAAAGGGGGGATAATGATAGTAGCGCCCTGGAAAATGCTAAGATAAACTCTGAAATGTTAATCCATGTGTTTTACCTGCGTAAGTAGTATAATTGCTAGCTGAAATGATTGTTTTGTGATTAAAATAATTATTGTATAATCATAAGAAGAACAATGAGAAACTGTATGTTCCTAGTCTAAGGTGGCCATGCTTGGCTGAAATCTATGTATACTATAGAACAATGTAAGTTTAATAATTAACATAAAAGTTATATAACGTTAGAATATAAAAGCATATCCATCCCGAACCTATGTCGGAGTCAGATTTTGGTCTCTACCCCTGACACCCAGAGCTCTTCAATAAAAGCACCTGCTTATAATCATTTCTTGTGATTATGTGTTCCTCAACCCTAACAGTATTGGTTCCAAGACTATTTTCCTGCCCTCAGGAGACAGCAAAAACTCTCAACAACTGAAATGCTTCAGAACTGGAAAAGATCTGAATCACAAATATTTCTCCTCAAATATAATTTAAAACGTCAGTCATAACGGAAAAACAGATCGAGCTATTTAAAGATGAATGTTCTATACATACTAAAACATTCCCAGAGATAACTCTTGTGTCCTAAGTCTGTTTAAAAGTCTAGAGTTCCTGGTAAAAAACTTATATGCAGATGAGGTAGCTACATGATAGTCTCTTTCCAGCTTAATTATACTCTTCACTCTCACCACCTCTACCAACTGATTTCTGTAAGTACTTAGAAAACAGTAATTTAACTTTTTTAGTTCTATGAAAAAAAATGACAGTGACAAGAGTTCTTTGCACTCCCTGTTTTCTGAGAAGCCTGACCATCAAGCCTTAGGAACTTGATCATGAGTTTTATTTCATCTCAAAGTAAATTTTAAGGGAGTGGCAGAGAGAATGGGAGCCTCAGGCATAACAAATTAGGCTTCTAATTCTTGTATTGTCCTACTTACCTAGGACAAGAACTGGAAAGAGGATAGATTAGAGTTAGCAGCTGTTGAACATTTGCCCATACTCTTCCACTAAAGAAGAGGTCAAGGACGGTTTTCTGGCCCTCCCTCCACAAGCTGCAGCTTCATTCAAGGCACTTTCACCTGCTGTGGCATGGAGCCCTCCACCAGCTGCATTGTAGGTATGTATTCCTCCATGGTTCTCTAGGGACTTCTGGGAGACAACCTTCTTCACTAGGATGTCTCCAGGGACTGTGGGGGTTTCTTTGCTCTGTCAACTGGAACACCTCTCTTCCTCCTTCTTGTCTCACTTTAGTATCATGGAGCTGCTTCCCATACTGTTTTTTCCCCTCACTTGCCACTGCCTATTCATATGTTTTGTGCTTTTGATCATATATTCTCACAGAGACTGATGGGCTCAGTTTCAAAAATGTGTCTTGCTAGAAAATGACAGGCCGTACAAAACCATGATATTATAGAAAAGAATAGAGGAAGTACAAATATACTGCTAACGGTCTGGAAAATTGACAGTGCTTCATTGTAATACATCCCCTGATTTTGCCTTCTTTCTCCTTAAGATCTGGAAAGAATACTGGGCAGGAGACAGTGTTGTTTCAAGGAAAAGACTTTTTTAGGATTCTAGGGTGCATGATTAACTTTCTTGAGAACATTGAGGAAAGGCACTTTGTCTTTTGTGGTAAATATCATTAGGCAGTAGTGACAAATTCCGACCAACAAGAGCAGGTCAAAATCTTGTGAGACCAAGCAATATACCTTGAGTGGCCAGTACAGAACCATAGAGTCATAGAATCAGTTGAATTGGAAGGAGCCCATCAGGAGCATCAAGTCCAACTTCAGGCCCTTCATGGGACCTTCCTCGAGAATCACACCAGATGCCTGGAAGCAGTGTCCAAAAGCTTCCTGAACATTAGATAGGCGTGATGCTGTGACCACTCCCTGGAGAGACTCTTCCAGTTCCTATCCAACTTCTGGTTAAAAGACTTTTTCCTGATACCCAACCTAACCCTCCCCTGACTCAGCTGCATGCCATTTCCTTGAGCTCTGTCCTTGTAAACCTCATTTGAGAACTTTCTGATACCTTCATGCCTTTTTTCATTGTGGCACCAAAAGCTGCCCCCAAGAACTCGAGGTGAGACTGCCCCAGAGCAGAGCAGAGCAGAACAGAGCACAGCAGAGCAGGACAATGCCCTCCCTTGCCTAGCTGGCGATACTGTGCCTGATGCACCCCAGGACAGGCTTGGCCCTCCTGGGGTGCATCAGGCCAGGGCACTGCTGATGCACATTCAGCTTGCCATTGGCCAGGAGCCTGGGTTCCTTTCTGCACTGCTTCTCTCCAGCCTCTGGCTCCCTAGTCTATACACACACGCACCACAATTGCCCTGTCCCAGCTGCTGAATCCAGAACTCGCTCTTGTACAACTCCATATGGTCGGGGATTGCCTGTGGGAATCCTTGAAAACAGAGGATTTTGGGAAAGCTGCAAAAGGCAGGCCTCAGAGACAGCAGAACTGTGATTGGAGCTAAGCAGTAGTCATAAAGTTTGTCAGCAGAAAAATGATAGAAGAAGTAGAGAAGTAAGGACAAATAGAACAATGGCCTGTGTATTAACGCTTGACCAGAAGAACTCCCTAAGCTACCGCAAAGTATATCTAGCCAGATGTTAGGAAGTTCTAAGCTTAATAATGGAGCTCTTTGCATTGTATCTTAAGGCTTACAAGCAGGTCTTGTATTCAAAAGAAGCAAGCATTCTTTTAACCAAAGTTATGTGTGCTTCTAGGGATTGGATAGAACTACTGTCAACATGCTTTTGCTTTGTGGGATTGGTCAAAAAACTTTTCAAGTTGTAACATCAAGTTCTTTGTCTGCTGCTGGATGTGAGCTGCTGGCATCTTCCCACTGTCATAACCATGTCATGAGACTGATGCTGGAAAATACAACAGCCCCTTTCGTGATTTGGGCATAGACTCCCGGCCTGCCATAAATGCCCATCTCTCTTATTTGTCAAGATCTCTCTTGTCGGGTCTCACTGGCCTCAAGGGAGTTAGTTCACAGCTCCTCCAAATGTAGTGTCTCTGGCAAACTTGCTTAATATTCCTTCAAGTGCCGAGTCCAGGTCGTTCCAAAGATGTTTAAAAGAACTGACTCAAGGATGATACTGTCTTAGCCACTGAAATTAGCGCTTCATGCTTCTTCTTGCTCCTTAGTGCAGAAATCACAACAAATATCTTCTTTGTTTCTTTTCTATCCATGCAGATATCTTTGCTTATGCTCATGCTTTTTATCCCAACAGCAGCTGACACGACATTTACATACACAGCAGGAGCACACTTTTCCTGCTCTTACTAGACTTAACAATTTTGCAATCTGTCAATCAGTGACCTTTGCAACTGAAGTCAGACCTTCAGCATTTCTCATCAAAAGAATAGAATGTCCTCAGAAGAAGAGAAAACTTTGCTGCATACTCTGTAAGCCTGCAGAATATATCATGAGGAGTTAGCATCAGAATCATTTCAGCACAGACCCTATACTTGAGCAGGGAAAAATCTCCAAAGAAGAGCTATTTAATGCAGCAACATATCTGAGAAATGAAACAACTAGGATCTTCCAAACTGGTCCCTGCAGTAGAAATGTACTTGTAAGAATACAGAAGATAAAAGATATGGTTTGGAAAGGCTATATCCTTGCAAAGCTAAATTGGATCTCATCCTGTAGATGAAAAATCAAGAAGCTCAAAGTGGAGCCAGAGAGACACGTCCAGATAATGAGATGTAGCATAGCATTTGTCAAGATAATTAGGCATTCTGGTGGACTGGGCAGTTAGGGTAAATCTGCCGCACTTACTCACTTTTGGGGACTGAATTGTGGAGTGCTAAACCATATCTGCTGCTATATAGACTAAAAGAGATCCATCCAAATGGTATGGTTAATGTGAACACTCTCACTCTCTATTGTAAAACATTTCATAAGCTATTAATTGGTTATAGGAACAAAATGAAATAAAGCTGTCATGCCATCCTGGAATGGGAAAATATGTTCCAAATATTTTTTTCCTTATGTTTTCTTCTACTTTTTTTTTTTTTTAATCCCACACGATGTGAGTCATAATTTCTGTCATTCTGGAATTCTTTCAATAGGTGAACCCAGCACAGTATTTTTCTTTCAGGCTCTTGCCCCTTACATTCTTCATTACTGTTTTGGAATATACTCCACAGTCATTTGGTCTCAGTCAGTTTTTTATCTCTTTCCCCCAAGACAAATTTTAAAGGACTACCTAACCCCTAAAAATCATCATTTCTCTGGATTCTCAAAGCTTTTTGAGAAAGTTATTTTGTTTTGGCTTTTTTATATTGCATCATTCCTAATGTCTTCAGACCTACTACAAGTGGAAGTTAAAAATAAATCTTATCTTGAAGAGACTGAGCAAGATAATGAACTGCCAGTCTTGGTATTTGTATGTTTCTAAATCTTTTAGATTTCAAGGTTGCCTTCCTGAATGCTCAGTTTAATTAAAAAACATTGTGTTTCCAGAGGAGACCCAGTTCAATTGCTTCTGCAAATTCACCTTCATTTTATAGGATTGTACTTCAAGAAATCTTGTTTCATTCAAACATTAAAAGAATAGATTTGACATCATATGTGACCCTTTCATCTGTTGGAACTCTATTTCATTGTGTGAGTTTCACAGTTGCCTCCAAGAAGACTGCTTTCAATTCGCATAGCATGTTATCTGAAGATCTGTCTGCTTTCTTCACTTGCTTTAATGGGAAGACAAGGGAAATACATTCTGAAGGTTATCTTTTATAGTCTACTTTTACCTACCAGAGTGCTTCTATTGACTAGAACCAATTTCAGCTGGAAAGAACATATTGTCATGATCCACTCATACCAAGGGGGTGGTGATGGTTCCTTAACTGATCTCGGAGTGCAAAAGACAAGATGGAAAGGGGATTGCAGTATCACTCAAAACAAATGCACCTTTCTAGAATGACCACAGCAAATGCCTTAAAGGAATTAGGGAGAGGAAAAGAATAGAAAAGAGGGGGAGAAAGAGAGAGGGAGTATAGCTACCAAATGGAGAGAGACAAAGTCCTCGCAGTTGAGCCAATGGAGTTCTCCTAGAGGAGATCTCCATGTCCTGGTTAACTCAAGGCTCTATTATAGTCCATTGCTGAGGGGGGAAACAGATCTAGAAATGGCTGAGGGGGAGCAGATACAATAAAGAGCAAGTCTATTGAAATTGCTGAGGGGGAAAATGGTATTGAAGACGGGTACAGACAGTCCATGTTCTCAGCAGGAGAAGTCAATATCAGCAGTGAGTGGGACCCGTGGTTTCAGGACTGGTTTCTATGGGAAACCAGTCTAGGTCCAGCGAACATATCTGCAGGCAACACTTAGAAGGCATCCTGCTTCAGTCACGCCAGCACCCCTGGATCAGAATTACGGGCGTCTCAGCCTCAGTCCTTGGGAGGGGGGCTTCAATCTCCGTCCCTCACGGTGGTAGTGGAACAGATGAAGGATTTTCCATGGGGCGGCTACCACAGTTGCCCCAGCGAGTTCATCTGGCCAAGAGGTGGGAAAATTCCAGGGCTGGTATTCGCCAAGCAGGTGCGAGCACATAGGGCGCATTGCCCCTTGGCAGGCCCTGCTAGAAGCAGTCACTGTAGACACAGCTGCAAACAATCACTTGGCAGGCCAGAATTCTGCTCAGGGGCCTCAGGATTTCTGGCATTCCTCCACCACCGGCAGGCCAGCATTCCGATCAGGGTCCTCAGGGTCCCGATGTCTGTCCTGGGGACAGTCGTGAGGCAAATGTGGGGAACTTCGGACCGTCTTTCACATCACCAGGTGACTCACGGCAGTCTTCCTTGGGTCTTCATCAGTAGGGTTCCGCAGTATCATTGCAAAGACTTCAGGACTCGTTGTACCATTGTAGCATATCCCAGAAAGCAGAGACTGTAGGACTGAGAGAGTTAGAGAGAAACGACGGAAAAGAAAAGATAGGAAAATGCAGGGGGGTGCGTGGGGTGGGGTAGGGGGGGTGGTGGGGGAAGGAACCAAGAACCAAATATAATTAATAGTAATTTAAAAGAATTTTTTCAAATGATCAAAACTAATCACAAATAATCAAAGGCAATAAAGCAATAAACAAATCAACAAATGTTAATTTAAAATAATTTTTTTTTCAAAACAATTCACCAAAAATCAAAGAAAATTTTCTTATAATCACAAAAGAAAATTGAAGATTATTTCAAAACACATAGTCTAATTTATAATTGCCTTCTGTCATTAGTCTTGGAGATGTCCACAGTGAAAAGGACATCAGCCAAGTTGTGTGCATTAATTATAGACGTCAATTTTGCTAACCATTTCATCATTCTCCAATTCCTAGTGAGTAAGATTGCTGATTAAAAAAACCCAATCCAAACAAAACTCAAAAGGACAATGATGGGATGACACATATTGTTCAGGACACTTGTGGCAGTAGGTGAGCACCCAAAAAGAGTATCACACCACCTGTGTTCAGCATCTTTTCTTACTCGCTCCATGACACAGTGTATTTCTTTCACATTGTGATGAACAGTTTCCAGGGTTTTCTGTCCATTCTTCTTGATCTTCTCCAATATTTTGATTAAGTCCTGATGAAGCAACAATTGCTTCACCAAAGTAATGTTCATCCCAATGGGAGTATGTAATACTTTGTAAATTGGAGTGCAATTGGATTGTAAAAGGTAATGGGAGATAACTGGAGCTTCTTCAGAAAAATCACATCCTGCAATTTTGGTAAAGTAACAAGCACAAAAAATTTGAATGATTTTTAGTATCCACTACTACATTTTCTACCAATACCATATCACAAGCAGTTCTAAAGCATGCATACCCATTGCCTATATATATAAGGACTGTTTCAGAAGTCTCATTAGGATGAATTTCAAAAGGACAGATATTTTGCTCTGTATCCAAACATATGTCTTGAGCTATACTTGCATTACTTTCACAGATGAAGCCTTGTTCTCGGACAATTCAAGATTCCGAATTAACATTTTGCCATTTTTCACCAGTTTGACGGGCCCATTCTCTATGTTCAGAAAGCTAGAGAAATATCAAATGCACTGAGGCATTGCGTATGGTTAATACAAGAGCTGTGGTTGTGTTTGTAATGGGGTCATAAGTAAAATTCACCAAGTTCCACCAGGATTGGAATTCTCTTTCAAAATCAGTGGCACTGTCCCAAATTATTTTCCGAATTTCAGTAGGAAAAGTGCCTTCTTCACCTGCTCTTATAATTGAGGCAGCAACTGACTGCATCCCCAGTTGAGCCTGGATACAGCAAAGAGCCAAAGAAAGGTTGTTTTGCGTAGCCCCGAGTGCATCAGTTACCAATTTGTGATCATTTCCATTTACCGTTTCCCAAGCTGGTAATATGGTTGATAGCAACCACTGCTGTGTTGCCAAAGCCAATAAGGATGAGTGCAGTGGTTGTTGTAATTCGGTCAAATCTCTATTGGTGGTAGCCAATTTATTCATTAGTACTTCTGAATCAATACTATTTAGAATTCCCAAACCTGTTCCCGCAAAACCGGTTACATCTCTTCGTGTCCATCTGGTTTTTAAAAAAAACGGACTTTCCGTTTTCGCAGCCGGGTGGTCCAACCCTCAAAGGAAGTCTGCAAAAAAGGCGAACAGGCAGGCTGAATTTCTGAGACATTGCTTTCCATCATCAGCAATGTGACTTGTTTAAGAGACCATGCTGGATTGAACAATATTTGTTGTTGACCAGTTTTCCTGATTATATAGGGTCCAATTTCAAAAATTCTTGGGCTAAGCATAAGCAGTGGTTGGGCTGGAGTGGTGGTAGTAGAAGGTTGGGTCATAGCATTTATTATCAACTTAAAAGAAAGGCCTTCAGTATTTTTGGACCAAAGACAAACTACTTGTGCAGTTTGTGTTAATGCAAAATTTTGCCAACAGTCTTGTACGCTTGGGTGCGTACAAACCTGTTCATGCTTATTCGTCTGAACTGTCAAAACACTGATTGAGACTGCTTTAGTACAGGTAGTTCCGTTAATCATTCAGCATCCTATGCTAATTTCTTCTCCCACTACCCCTTGAAGCTGCCAGGTGTTGGGAAGGATGAAAGTTTGACAGATATGTATGCTTAGCAGAAAGATTTTTGAATGTAGAATCTGAAGAAGAAATAGAGATGGAAGCAAGTTTTGATCCAGAAGCAAAGAATTGCTGAGCCAGTCTTAATGGATAACCAAGGAGGCAAAGGGTGTGTTAGTTAGAAGGGGCTTTTATGGCTTACAGCAAAGGATAAACCCACCCCAAACAAGAAGATGTTTTTACCAAGCAGGAAGATAGCACAGGCAAACAAGTCAGCAAATGTGGCAAGCAGAAAAAAGGTCTCTGAATTTTCCACTGCCAAGAAAACTGAAAAACAACTTTCAGCTTCAACTGTAATGTACTGACTTTTAGTGAATGGAGAATACCAACATGAAAATGGTAATTAGAGTAGTTATGATAGGCTATAGATAATAGTTAAGGGATAGATTGGTTCTACTGTTTGAAGATGCTCAGCAAAGAAATTATATAATGCATTGTAACCAAAACCAAAGGGTCTCCAGGCCTGCCTGCAGCTAGAGCTGACAGCTGTAGGCACAGGCTCTGTCACCCATGACCCTGGACTGCTGCAACATCTTGGATGGAATAAACTGCATTTTGGAGATCCGCCTCGAATCTTGCATCTCTCTCATTTAGGCTCTTACAGTGGCGCCCACGTTTTAGTTGGCAAACTCGGACTTATTGGCAGTAAGAGACCTCCAGGTGAACTCAGTAGGAAGTGGCCGCAAGGATCAGGCATCTGGAACCCTTGTTTTTCCCATTCCTGCAAAGTGAACAAAAGCCTGGGACCAAGGCCATTCGGTAACATATTGACTAAGGGGAATCAGTCCCTACCACCAACTGGGGTAGAACTCTTGCACTTAACATGGGCTTCGTAGTCTCAGTCCCTTCTACCTACTGGGATGTAACTACTGTACTCCATGTGATCTTTGTGCTCTCAGTCCCTTCTACCCACTGGGGTGTAACTACGGTACTCGGTGTGGGCTTCATGCTCTCAGTCCCTTCTATCCACTGGGATGTAACTATGGTACTCAGTGTGGGTTTTGCTGTAGCATTTATCTTAAATTTATGAACTAAGCCTTTTAAACCTAACGGGTCGGTTGAGTTATTTTGCCAGTGGCATGCCACATAAGTTGGTTTAGCTAAAGTAAAATTATGCCAGCAATCAATTGGTTCATTTTTACAATCCTTTGTAATTGCGACATTGTTAGTTTTGGGACCTAGAGTGTAATTACCAACATACTCCTGGCGGCAACAGAGAGTAAGGGGAATTTGTTTGGCACACTCCCACTTCTTTGTAGGACACAGTCTCGCTGAAGGGATAGCCAGGTAATTTTTCTCACCTGGTTCCATAACATTTCTGGCATCTGTAATGGAGGTGGCTTTCTTATAGAGAGATCCTTCCATTTTTCTGCATGTTCCCACAATGGAATCATCAATTGTTCCAGTTAGGGTTCTAGTCCAGTCCTTCTGATCCCATCCCCACTCACTTGGACGATATACCTCGGAGTCATGCAGCACTATAGGCTCTAGGTTCAGGTGGTGACCCTTGGGATACCATCCTAGAACATTAGTGTGATGGATGGTAGCTTCAGACCACCACCACTCAGCAGGATTGTGTCCGTGGAGTTGTGGTAGGATGCAGAAAAGTATCACCAGTGTTCTCATGCCTCAGATGATTCTCGTGTCCCCCGGGGTTCTTCTGTAAAAGTAAAAACAACAGAAATCCTGCCACTGAGAGGCAGAAAAGAGTTCAAATGATGGGATTATCGAGCATGTATTTATCCAATGCTCTTTCCCTAGAGCATCAGAGGCTACCCATGCATATTTATTCAGAGGGGTTTTCAGCACTAGTGGTACTTCCCCTACAGTAGGGAGGTCCACCAGAACAGGTTGTCCAGGGTAATGTGCTGGATCTTTTGAATCGTCAGGTCCTCGTAGTGAGGGAATAATGCTCGGAGCTGTCGGGCAAAAGGCAGTGATTTTGGGACATCCATTCACACCCCATCTGCTGTTCACTCCTTCAACAGCTTCCCATAACCGAACGTCCCAATTTGCCTCCTGTGGCTTCAGAAGTCATTTCAAAATACCTTTGGTCCTTTCTACAATTCCGTTCGCTTGAGAGTAGTAAGGGGTGTGGAAAGTCCACTTCATTCCTTCACCTTTTGCCAAAGCTGTACACCTCTAGCAGTGAAGTGGGACCTGTTGACAGATTGAATTACCTGTGGCTTTGGGAAAGTTCCAAACCACCCCTGCAAAGCTTTAACTGTATTATCACCTGTAGCTCTTTTAAAAGCATCCGCTTCAACCAACCCAGATACAATTTCTACTCCTACTAGCACAAAGTGTTTACCTCCTGACTTCTTATAGTCTACCTGCCACGTGACCCATAAGCCTTTACCCTTTCTTAAATGCAGATGGTCATTTTCTAAAGGATGTCTTTCCAGTCACCGGCAACATTGCCCGCAGGCTGATATGCATGTTTTAGACATTTCCCTGGTAACCAGCCAACCACGAGCATGAGCTTCCTTGTACAAATTTTTCGCAGCCGTGTGCTGTCTTTTTACATGCAGCCATTTTAGTAGTTGATCCCAGTCCTCAGTAGTTAGTTCCTTTTTCAGGGTGCTGAGCCTTGCTTGTCCATCAGCTTTATTATTCCACTCTCCCGCTGGATTTCCATCTGTTTGGTGAGAAGCTATCAACCAAGAGCAAAATTTCCTTGACTCGCGATATCTAAAATTTCTTGCCACTTTTCCTTTTGCCACACTGGAATTCTGTGAACTTCCCAATCATTTTGCTGCCAGAAAGGAAGCCACTCGGGTACAACCTTTGTACACTGCATAAGAGTCGGTGTAAATGCAGACAAGAGAAATGGTCTGTGCCTCACGTCAGAAAACACTCCAAACAGCTATGAGCTCCCCAACCTGAGCACTGCCTTCCCCTTCCGTAGTGATTCTTTCACCAGATGAAATGTGTAAGGAAGCTGCTCTGCATCTCCATACCTTCCCTTCCCGTTTTGCAGAGGCATCTGTCAACCAAGAACTTGCTGCTAGTTCAGGGGAGAAAGGAAGGGCAGCTTTGATTCCAGAGGCAGGTTTATCTTGGCTGCTAGCCAGGCTCTCAGTGTCTTGGATTGCTAGATTTTTAGCAGCCACTTCTGTTATTGAGACGGTATTACAATAGTGTTCCATCTGAGTGTGCCATTTTCTAAGTGAGGCCCTTTGGGCCAGCCTGCCAGATGGGGGGATCCCATTAGTGACAGTTTTGATAACTTTGAAAGGGCCTCTTTGTACAATAGGCTGTTGTCATCCAACTTTTTCCTCTTGTATGAGAGCTAAGCTAACAACAAACAACCCCTTTTCCCAGGTAGTGTATCTTTTCTCAGCATCTTTGAAACCACGGGAATAAAACCCAAGAGTCCCAGTCGGACCCTGGGGAACCCGCTGCCAAACGTGTACAGATAGCCCTGAGGAGGCAAATCCCCATTCCACCTGAAGGGGATCTGTGGGATGGATAGGTCCTAGTGCTTGGTGAGCTGTTGCCTCAAAAATCAGTAATTGCAATGCTTCTTCCTGAGAAGGAGTCCAATCCCATCTCACCTTTTTCTTCAGCAAGTCATAAAGCGGCCTCGCAATTATTGAGAAATCAGGGATGTGTTTTCTCCAGAACACTAATAGAGCTTGCTGGAGATCTTTCCTGGATTCAGGCATTTGAATCTGATCTAAAGAGGTTAGGGTATCGGGTGGAATATACATGTCATACCTCCTTTCCACCAAATTCCCAAAAACTTCACTTCCTGAGAAGGCTTCTGAATTTTCTCTGGGGGCATCTGCAAATCAAGACTTTCTAAGTGAGAGATTATTTTCTGCTGATGTTTCCCTACTACCCCTATTTTATCCGCACCCCCCCCCCCCCCCCCCCCCGCCGAATGTCATCCATGTATTGATAAACAGCTACAAGATCAGGTCTGGGTATTTTTTCTAATTCCTGGGCTAAAGCATGCTGGGCCAAAGTGGGGGAGTATTTGTAGCCTTGGGGAAGCCTAGTGAAAGTGTATTGCTGTTCTTTCCCTGTGAAGGCAAAACGGTCCATATCTTCTGGCTGTATAGGTATCATAAAGAAGATGTCTTTGACGTCTATAGTTGCCATGATCGGGTGAGCCTTTTCTTGAGTTGATGTTATTAATTCAGCTAAGTTTGGGACCACTGTTGTAAGAGGGTCTGTGCTGGCATGAGGCCTGCAAAAATCTACTGTTAAATCTCCACTTTCCATTGGCTTTTTGGACTGGCCATAGTGGCGAATTAAAAGGAGAATGTGTGTGAATTATTACCCCTTGGTTTCTCAAGTCCTGTATAACTGCTTTGATACCTTCTCTGGCACCAGAAGGTAGAGGGTATTGTTTTACATTAGTTCTTTTACTATACGGTAGAGAGGGTGAGGTTTTGAAGCAGCCTAATGTTAAGTGGCAGTGTACCAAAAGACCACAGAAATCCCTCAGAGTCTTCCCACTGCCTCTCAGCAAGGACACCCATTCCTAATAAAATATTTGGAATGTCCCTGATTCCCATTTTTGACGACTAATTGATGCTCATCCCCAGTGGAGCATCAGTTTGACTAAGGCAACATTCATAGATTCTGTAGTTCCCAGAGCATTAAGAACACAGCATTGCCTCTTAGTTGGAACAATTCCCCACCTCTGGGCATCCTTTTTTGTTAGTGCAGAGTTTTGAGCCCCAGTGTCAATCCAAAAGGTTACTAGTAGCCTTTTGGGGCCCTTGATAGCTGGGATTAATATATCTCCTGATTTCTTTTAAGTGAGCATTCTTAAATAAACCCAAGGTCCGCCCCTTTGCCCACCTGTAAGCGGCAGAGAGATTAGTTTCCCAAAAACCCTGTTGGTTTTGGCTCACTGCCTGTGTTCTGAGGGAGAAGCTAGGGGAGGGTTCTGCTGCTAGGATGCTGAGAAAGAAGCTGGCAGAGGGATAATCTTGGCTCATTGGCCGTGTTCTGTGGGAGAGGCTGGGGGAGGGTTGGTTTTGGTTCCTGAGAAGGGAGGGGTGCACTGGCTTGAGCCGATGGATTTGGTTTTCGATGGTGCCAATTCTTTCTTATTTTCTGTGATTTATCAAGGGGCAAACCATCTATCACCTCTTGGGGGACCCCCCTTTTTAACTCCCAACAACCACCAATGATGGCGGTTAGAGATCTCTTTTCCCTTCTCTACATTTTCACTGTGAGGAGCCCCAAATAACCCAACACCTTTTGTTTTTTCTGATTTCTCCTCCAGGGTTTTTATAGGTCCATATTGTCTACAATAGTTCATCAGATCTACTGCAACTTCACCCCATGTCCAAACTTTGTGGCTACTGGCAGGTGAATCAGATTGAGAAGCTGAGGGCTGGGAGGGGGAAGAGTATGGAGTGAAGCCAGGATCTCTAGATCCACTTTGGTCACTGGAGTTCCTGAGCAATCTATCTAGTCTTTCTACAGGACTCAAAGCCATGATGGTTTTCTGTAGAGTGACTGCTGTAGGTTTAAGGGTTTCTGGAAGCCCACGAATTCAAGGGCTCATTAGTTCTGGCTTCACAGGTAATTGCATTGGGGATTCAAAACCAGGAATGAATTTCTTTTCATCAGTCATTTGCGGGCAGGCGGATTTGTGGACACTTTCAAAGAGCTGTTCGGGGGTACCAACAATTGCCAGGGGGTCACCCCTTTTCAAAGGATTCATTCCCCTGGGCCAAAAAGCCGCACGCTGTGTCAGGGACCATGCGTCACACTTACCTACTGTTGTTGAGAAGACTCCATGTCCCCAGTACCCACTGGCCTCCTGTTCAGTTAATTTAATTTGATCTCCACCAGTGAGAGACACTCGGAAGACCTGTGTCCGATTCTTGTGGGAGGTGCCCGAATTCTTTTTTCGGCTTAGCTAATTCAGTAGCGCTGAATGGTATTTGTTTAGTTGTGACACCTGGGTCAAGATCCTCATCATTAATATAGTTCGAGTCTGTTTGACCCAAGGGTCTCAAGTAAGGACAGCAGTATTCTCCCCAAGTTTTTACTGCCTCAAGTTCCTTATGGGGATAGATTTGTTTCATGTGAGGAGTTTCCTTTTCCTCTGCCTCTGTAGAGGAATCAGTATTATGTGAATTCTTAACATGTTCCTCTCTAAGGGCAGCGCACAACATATAGATCTCATTTCTATCTTCCTTTAATTCTTTTTGCAAAATTTCAACTAGGTTTGGAAGGGAATCTATTACTGCTATTTCCTCATTTCTTCGCTTAAAACGGGTTTCTATGGCTGTTGTGAGAGAAGCTCCCAAAACTGAGCAGAGGATGGTTTTATTTTTGCCCAGTTTAAATTCTATTTCATGTTGTAAAGAACATATTTTATCTACAGCATTTTCTAAATTACATCCAGTTGTTCTCTGCCCAAATCTCCACACCTCCCCCCTGCCCCACCTCCGGAAAAGGCTTGGCCTTGTATTTAGCAAGCAGAGCAGAAAATTCAGCATTAACTTTTGTGCTAGAGTTTTCAGCCATTTTATGAAGGGACCAAAACCACGACAGGGAGGTGCAAACTTAAGTTACACAATCTCACAGCCTTTGCTGTTCTCGCCTTTGCTTCCCTGGGTGGATGAAGAGACAAAAACTGCCTGAGAGGCCCTGCTTAGTTCCTTCAAGTTGTCCCGTCCTTCCCAGACAGTCCAAATTCACACATACACAAAAACAGTTTTCCCTTTTGCACCAAGAGGTCTTTTGTGAAATTCTAAAGACAGAACCCTCAATAGAGTATGGGGGTGTATTTCACCTGGGCGTGTGCAGTTTGCGGGAAATTCAGAGAGCTTTCCTTGCTATCCAGCTTTGTTCAACCCTTTTGGGATGATGGGCTAGGTGCGGCTGAAGCAAATCCTCCTTCCCCTGTTACAGACTACAAACAGCCCTGCAGACCCCTCTGTCTATCAGAATTCTGTCCGTGAGGCCAGCTTAATGTCACAATCCGCTCATGTGAACAGGGCTGGTGATGGTTCCTTAACTGATTGAGGAGTGTAAAGGACAACACGGAAAGGGGATTGCAGTATCAATCAAAACAAATGCACCTTTCTAGAATGACCACAGCAAATGCCTTAAAGGAATTAGGGAGAGGAAAAGAACAGAAAAGAGAGGGAGAAAGAGACAGGGAGTTGTCCTAGGTTGGCTATATGATGCTTTTATCCCCAATCATCTTGTTCTGTTTATGCTGAATAATAAGTTCTGCACTTTTAAGGCTTGTTCCAGAGAGTCAAGGGGAGAAAGAAGAAGAGTGCAGTTTGTTTTAAGACACTGCACACATTGCTCCACATTCCTGCTCCTGGACTGTATTATCTGCGGTTGAACAGACAGCGGGAATGAGCTCTCCTTTGCTTTCACTCAGCTTTAGCTAGCTGAGGCAAGGAAGTTCCCTGGGCTGTGGTTTTTCTTTTTTCCCTTTTCTTTGGATCTATTTAAACATGCTCCGGACTGAACACCCAGAAGAGCACCAGCAGCTAGCACCTGTGGCCCACCAGACGGGGTCTGGCCTGCAACATTCCCAGCACAGGAGGGACTGATAAGGGACTGAGTGAGCTGAACTGCAGCTTGGGGAGGGAACTTTCTCAGTTTGACATCTCTTGTGGAGCAGCAAGGGGTTTTATTGTTTAAGAAAGAGGTTTTTTTCCACTTTTCTCCAAGGAGGTCTTTTCTCCCAGACTCGTTGGGGGAAGGGGCCAAGCAATCTGCTTTCCTACAGGAGCCCTTTGGGGGTTCTCTCCCAAATTTGCCCTGAACTAGAAGAGGAGTATAGCGACCAAATGGAGAGAGACGAAGTCCTCGCAGTTGAGCCGATGGAGTTCTTCTAGGGGAAATCTCCAAGTCCTGGCTAACTCAAGGTTCTATTATAGTCCATTGCCGAGGGGGGAAACAGATCTAGAAATGGCTGAGGGGGAGCAGATGCAATAAAGGGCAAGTCTATTGAAATTGCTGAGGGGGAGAAAGGTATTGAAGAAGGGTACAGACAGTCCATTGTCTTAGCAGGATAAGTCAATATCAATATCAGCAGTGAGTGGGACCCGTGGTTTCAGGACTGGTTTCTATGGGAAACCAGTCTAGGTCCAGCGAACACATCTGCAGGCAACACTTAGCAGGCATCCTGCTTCAGTCACGCCAGCACCCCTGGATCAGAATTAAAGGGATCTCAGCCTCAGTCCTTGGGAGGGGGCTTCAATCTCCGTCCCTCACGGTGGTAGTGGAGCAGATGAAGGATTTTCCATGGGGCGGCTACCACAATTGCCCCAGCAAGTTCATCTGGCCAAGAGGTGGGAAAATTCCAGGGCTGATGTTGCCAAACAGGTGCGAACATATAGGGCGCGTCGCCCCTTGGCAGGCCCTGCTAGAAGCAGTCACTGTAGACACAGCTGCAAACAATCACTTGGCAGGCCAGAATTCTGCTCAGGGGCCTCAGGATTTCTGGCATTCCTCCACCACCGGCAGGCCAGCATTCCGATCAGGGTCCTCAGGGTCCCGATGTCTGTCCCGGGGACGGTCGTGAGGCAAATGCGGGGAACTTCGGACCATCTTTCACATGTATTAGAAAATCTTTTTCCTAAAATGGCCAAAAAAGAATGCGTCACATTTAGAATTGAGGAAAAATAAAACCCAAAACCAAACCCAAAGCGCTGGAGCAATATCATTCTAGAGAATGCCATGTATCTATGAGAAGTACAAAACAACTTTTTTTTCAAATGCACTTACAAATCACTGTTTTGCATCTGTGTTTTTGGTTTGGTTTTTTTTTTTTCTTTATTTGTTTGAAAGCTCTGGCACTTATCTGATTACTTTTTGAGCTAGTTCAGCTCAATAATCTGGTAAGAAAGCAGCTAAAAGTAAAGAGAAAAACCTATGGGGACCAGGATGCCACTTCAGCCACATTGTTGTGAAGCATTAGGTCAGTTTTCTGGGTTGTAGAAATATGTCTGTCCTAGATGAAAATCAATGCATAGCAGTATCTTCTTTTAAACTTTGTCCTTGCTACTGGGTTCCTGAATGATCAAGGTGCTTTCAAAGCAAACAACACCCAGCTCTCTAAGATACTCCCCAAAGTATTGTGATGGAATAACTTGATCAGGTGAAGAGCTCGCGATGCAAAACCTGAATATGATGTCAAGAATGCTTTGTTGTGGATTACCATTGTTTGGGATTGTTTATCCCTTACCCCACCATGTAGGTATGGGAAAAAAACTAGGTAGCCACAAGGCTTTTACAGCTGTTCTTGTAATTTGGGATAGTAAGGATTTAGGGGAGTAAACAAAACTGAGGTGAGTTTTACTATTGACTTGATTGCTCTTTCACTTTGAATTAACTGCTCTGCATGTCAGCTTACCCATCAGTATAAATGAGAAGAATAATATCTTCCTTCCTGCCCAAAGGATGTTTCATTATGCCTGTGATATCACGGACTTAAAAAAGAAGAACATTGTGATAGAAAGGAAGCACTGGCATGCCACAAGGTAACTGTAGTGAGCTGTGTTTCCTCCTCAGCTTCACTGTGAGAGTAGAATTTTAATGAGCAGGTCCAAAACTTGGTCTTAGCGTAGTCTGGTGACATATCTCAATAGAGCAGTGTCCAAGGATGACTTTATGATGCCTGTATCCCCAGTCATCTGTTCTGTAATGCTGGATATGATATTCTCTGCCTTCAAGACTGGTTCTTGTAGGGAGAAGAAGAAGCACGGAGTTTGTTATCAGAGGCTGCATCCCTTAAAAAGCAAAAGCAACACTCCTCCACATTCTGCGCTGCACTGTGTTGTCTGAGCACTGACTGAGCAGAACAGAGCGCTCATTTGCTTTTGAGTTGGTTTAGCTGGTTGAGGCAGAGATTTCCCTGGACTGTTTTTTTTTTTTTTTTTTTTCCATTCCCTTTTCTTGGAACATTTAGAATCTGCCCCAGACTGGTACCTGGGGAGCACTGAGAGCTTGCACTTTGTTGCCTATGGAGGCCTGCTCTGGGCAGCAGCCTTCCCCATTGCCGGAGGCATTGATAACAGAGCGAGCACCCACAGGAGAGACTTTCTGATTTGTTGTCTCTTCAGAGTGGCAATTGAGTTTTGTCATCTGGTATTGTTCATTTTTTGTGCTGGGGAGTGCTTTGCCTGTTAAATAAACAGCTTTTTCCCACTTCTCTCTGAGGAAATTTTCCCCAAACCAGTTGAGGGGAGGGGCTGTGTGGGTGGGCTTTCTCGGGGTTTGGGGGAGGGGGGGGGGGGGCACCCTTTTTGAGGTTTTCTGCCAAATTTGCCCTAAACCAGGATAATTGGGATGTGCGACTTAGCAAATGATGGAATCACTTTGGTTGGAAAAGACCTTTAAGAACATTGGGTCTAAATGGATTTAGCAAATGCAACCATCAAGAAATGTTTTGCTGTTTGAAGAGAACATGGTTTATCTGATAAGCTTTGCAAGTATTTGTGTCATCACAAGCACACATGTCCAATGCATTAGATGGGAATATAATAAGAAACCTGTGCAGATCAACAGAATGATTCTCAGATATTTGCATGTTTAATCTTTCTTCCTGACTTCTTCAAATGAATTCTTTTTAGAAAGTAATGATTGGAATTGTTACTCTTTTGACAGTTCTGAGTGTATTACTGACCTTTTTGGCATATGAATGCCAAACGGGTTAATTCACCTAGTTTTTCAGATAAAGACTGAGATTTAGTTTTCCTTCAGCTGGAGGCACAAACATTGAAATCCTCTGGCCTCCTTCTTAGTACCTAATTTCTATTACAAAATTAGTGCCCAATCTTGTCCCTTAAGGTCCAGTTAGCTCAGTGTATACCAACAGGGTGACTTTAGTAGGGCTCACATGATGCTGCACACAGAAGCCCTCAGTGTGCAGCTCTAGCAGACAGTAATTCCATGCAGTTGGACAATGCCAGTGCTGACTTTGGATCACCAGAAGAGTAGAACGAGACAGATTTAATGGAGAGGTCTCTGCAGGAAGTGGCCTGAAGAAGACAGCAGAAATCCCAGCTGTGTGTTTGTAGAAATCAGTTGAAGGCCATTTCCAGAGAAAGATCTTTAAATCTAGCTAGCTTTTTCTGCAGATTATTTGTAAACTATATGCATTACACGGACAGTTTCACTGAGCATCTGAAATACAGCTGTGTTTAAGGGGATTGAATCAGTGTTGGGAAGCAGTGAAATAAAGATTTTCAGGAATCCCTGACATCCAAGACCCGCAGGAATGTCTCCATGTTTTATGTCCAGATGCTTTTTAAAATAATTAGCATAGTTTTAATCAGAAATACAAAGAAAATTTTAAATTCACATTTTTTATAGCTTGAATATTTTTCTTTGTTTATTTCCTGCTATCCAATTCAGTTCTCCAAATCACATGATTAGGTAATGAGAACTCATGCTGTATAAAAGTATTTAATGCTATGCTTCCAAGTTAAGGCCATGTATTTCCTGGGACTGTTTCAAAAAAAAAGCCTATCTGGATTCTCTCTTCCCCACGCTCATTATTAGATGAAAATCGTTTCAATATTCTATTTTGACTTCACATTGAGCCAAAGTAGAAATTTTCCAGGTTCCAGGGTAGAAATCCATTTTGATTTAGGTTAAATGTACATCTTTTAGTTAAGCCTAGGAATCTTAGCTGTTTAGTCTGAACTCATCAAAATTGATTCAGTGAAGGGCAGAGATAAGGGGGGGGTGAAAGGTTGGCTTGGCCTAGGAATTCTTGCGCTAAATGTCACTGGAAGCCTGTAAAATGAATATGTATGAACCTATTGTGAAATTGTATGCATATGTATTTGTGGAGAAAGATAAAAGGGGACCTGAAGATCCCAGAGGTACACATGCCTTTTAAGGAGGGTAATCCCCGCATGCGTCCAGCGCTGCAATAAACATATCTGCTTTACAACTTTTACAAAGTTGTGGAGTTTTTGATTTTCTCCGCAAAACAACACGGTGCAATATTATATTCAGAAATTCAAGCCTCTACGGTTAGGTTGTTTACATGGTTTTCTGGCCTTTCTAACTTTGCACAACCACCCTTTGCAGCTATATCTTTTTGCAGTAAGGCATCACAGGGGTCTGTGAGACGTTTTAATATGAAGTAGAACTAACATGCAAACTACACGTGACATACTCGACATATTTCACTTCAGAAAGTTACAGTATGCTAAGACAGGGTGAAATATGAAAGATAGACTTAATACAATATTTCTAAATCTTGGAAATCTATTACCTGAACTTTGAGTCAGTTTGCAGGACTCTGTAGAAATGCAAACGTGAAGTCCAAGGAGTAGAGCAGAAGGCGTATTGGGCAGGGGGACAGAAGATTGCTCTGAAGGCTGATGTAAGCAAGATTGCATCCTATAAAGAGAGCAGCTGCTTCTGGTGGTGCCAACATAGAGAATTTGTGCCACTGGCCTAGTTTTCTGGGGACTTTTGACCTGTACGCTCTTGAGGGCTTGCAGATGTGAATTAATCTGTCCTTTGAGCTTTTTTTTCATTTGAATGTCTATGACCTGTTTTGGTCTTGTGTACTGTAGTGTATTGGTTTATAAACAGACATGTTTCCACTCTTTGAAAGCTGTAGTTGAAAGTTAGGTTGCAGGTATGAGTTGGCTGTCAAAAGAATTAATTGTCTGCTTTAAGCAAAATATCAATAGAAACATTCAATCCACTCCTGTGATACAGACTCATTTTGAATTTACAGGGTAATTTGCATCAATGGTTGTACTGCCTGTGCAATAAATATGACTTGCTTGGTTTCTAATGATGATAATAGTCCTCTTTGTATTACTATAAGAATTGAATCCACCATCATTCTTTTCCTATTATTATTGTGCTGTAAAGGAAAAACAGTTTTGCATTAACCAAGGAGTAAAATGCATGCATTGAGCATGATTCTTGCAAGTAGTCCTCAATTCTGAAAAGACCTCTCAGAAGCTGCATCAAACGGGAAAGCTAGACAGATGGCAGAATGCAGAACTTGCCGTTTAGGATCGAGTACAAAATGACACCCAAGAAATTCTTCATGGATGCTGCATAAGTACAAAGACGACTATTTTTTTCACATTGACTATTTTTCAAGGTGAAAAATAGTCAATGTGAAACTTGTTCGATGAATAAAAAACTATGCTAATCAGGACACTAGAGTACCAAGCGTGCTAAAAGGCTTTTTAGCAATGAACATCATTCCCAACATGAAAAAGTACTCTTTTTATTGTAGACCGTTTAAAAGTGCACCACAGTTTGGAAAAAAGTGCTTTTCTTTTTTCTATTAAAAAGAACTGTATATCATTCTAAGAGATACTGGAAACAGGTTTTTGAAAACAATGTTATTTTAAAGGTTAATTCTATTCATAAATACTTCACAGGAAAAAAATTTGATCTGCTGGTTATCCTGAAGACTCTTAAAGGAAATAATCTTGATTGGGTTCTCTTGTCACTACTTCAAGAGCTCAGTCTTACCTGCATTCTAATGCTTTTTTATGTTCCTGATGGCACGGCTTAGACATCCTTGTCTCCATTTCTGTCATGATTTCTATATCAAGTGATGAGAATTTTTCTTCATGATTGGTGAAGTTAAGTGTCATAACATTAATGTTGAGTCAATTTGAAGGCTTTTTTCCAAAGGAATTTCTTCCTTCCTAATGAAAACCATTGGCACTAGCGAACCTACTCAGTTTTTCAGGAAGTGATATAATACACCAATAGAGTACAATTTCCAACCGAGTTGCTATCCACCTTAGATTTTATTCAAAACCTTTTTAAACCTTTGAATTTCTATTTATAGCTAATTACTATTCTACTTAGAAATGGCTTTACTTCTATTCGGGAAACATCAAGGGGCAGTAATATTTTACCTTGTACAAAATTTAATAAACCCCAACTCTTAAAAATGATACCTGAAAATGACGTATGTAAGACTGTGGCAGGAGGCTTTTTCCAGAAAAATGTGCAGTTCTTCCCAATACTATTTTTCCCTCCGATTACTTTGCACACAAAGATTTTTACACAGTCTTCTAACAGTGGCATGTTACTACTGGGGTAGAGTATTGCCCTGCCGGCATTGGAATTGACTCGACTGTAGTTGTGTTCAAATTTGCTGATAGGACAAGGGTTTTTTGCTGAACACACTTTAGCAAGCAAGAGGGCTTCTTGGTCTTTAGGTGCTATGAGTCCCAGAAAAAGATGAATGAGGTGGTGACATGCCTTTTGTTTTGAAGAAAGATCAAAAACTTATTTCTGGGTCACCTCCCTTTTGGTACAGAAAGCGCACAGAGGGCTTTGAAGCAGCACTTTCACCCTCTTTGCATTCACTAGTAAATCTGAGACAGAGCTTGCCCCAAGGTTTGTGCAAAATTGCTCTTTTGATGCAACTGTTCACCAGACAATATCTCTGGGAAAATTTGCAGGGGCAGAAAGCAAGTCCTTCCTGGGAAATCTACTGAAATGGTTCAGAAGTTATTCCCATTCACTGTTGCTAACCTCTGCTGTCTAGCTGTCGGATATGCTTGGGACCATGTTGAAATAATTCTAAACAATGTACTGAGGCTGCAGTATTGAGTAAACATAGGTATTTTCCATAGGTGTCAGGGAAAAATATTTTTATTGGTAAAAATGAGTTCCATAGAAAACAAGAACAGCATGGTAGAAAAAAAATTACATCCATAGAATGAAGATGCCCAGAATTCTTCTTTTGAAGTTACACAGAGTCAATATTTTCTAAATAAGGTTGTGAAACTTATGAAGAAGGAGGAGTACATTCCACCTGACTGGTGCACAAGTTCATGTTTCCAACTTACAAAAAACATATTATTAAAAGAAAAATGTTCCGCCTAGTGGAAAAGTGGCCCATTAGTAATTTTATCAAAGGTAGGATTAGATCAAGTATTCCTACAAGACAGAGGTAGTACTATGAAAAGCCTTTTGGCATTTATTTGACTACAGGAAACTTGAGCAAGCAGAAGTGTCTTTCCCTGCTGCAAGCTGTGCTTCCTATTTGCTGCTGCTGCTTAAACATTGTTCAAAGAAAACTTGTCAAAATAAAACTACTGTATACAAGCAACTGGAACTATCCATTGCGTTCCAGTCAATTTTAACTAGAAAATATCAGACACACACTCTAGCTGAATATTCTAATGCATAGATGGAATATACCAGCACTAAGAAATGGGAACGCTGGAGAAAGGAGCAAATGCAGATGAATTTCAGGGAAGGAAATTATTGGAGAGCTAACTGCAGTCCCTCAACTTTACAAGAAATGATGTCCAGTAAATCCCAACCTGAAACATAAAGAACTCCATTTTGAAAAGGGTTGCATCTATGGTCCTCTGTTCTTCCTAGATGAAGAAACTGTGTTTTGAATCAATCTTCCAAGTGGTATGGCTAAAGACTTTAGATACCTCAATTTTTTTTTTTTTCTTTCCCAGAAGCAACTGTCTCAAAACCTCTTTAAAGCTGACTTTTCCCCTTAAGATGCCATGTTTTAAAAGAGCACCTTGTCATTTAACAGGGTACTCCAAACCTCATTTCCAAACTTAGACTAAAAATAAACACTCTTCCTAGTTATCTTTCTTTTTTTTTTTTTTTTTTGCAGCTTCCTCCTAACATAGGCAGCAAAGAAGAGAACAGACCACAGCTCTTTCTGGAGCATCTTGAACAAATGCCCTTGCTTATGTTCCAATCTTTCACTTCTCCAAAATCCCTAACAATGAAGAAAAGGTTGTGAAGGCATTACTAGTAGTATTAGATGGCGATGTATGGGTGTGATTTATCAAGTAGAATTTGTATCACATAGATGATACTTGGCAAACAGCAAATGAAGGGGTTTCTTTCAGCTCTCAGACTGATGTTACATGTCAGTAATTTAAGCAAAAGATAACAAGAAGGATATTTTTAACAGTGAACTTAATTACACCCCTACCCATGGACATTTGGATCTTAGGAATAGACAGTGTCTGATTTAGAAAAAAATACAGAATCACCACAGTTTAAAGAAGCATATGATCATGAACACTTTGCTGATGGAATGCAGCCTATTCATTGGCTGAAATGAAGCAGGTAGACAGGACATAGGAAGTATCGTTTTGTGGATCAAACATTTATTTTTTTAAAGTGATGCTTACAGATGGTGAACTCACCAACTTCGATATTGCACAGTAGATAAGGGTACCTAACTTGCTCCATCAAGTTATCCCTTGGAATCATCATCCAAGAGGATGTTCCCCTGCCTCTGTGAAAATGTGCCTTCCTTTTTCACAGCACTTTTGCAGCAGCATTGCTAGGCCTGATCTGCTGGTATGGAGGGTGAATTATCAGCAGCAAGGTGACTGGCCAGGGTCATTTGCTTCAATGGATTTTGATCTACCGGATATTTTGAAGACCTGCTTCAGCCCTGTTGGTCAAACACAGCCTTCAAATGGTGCTAAACAATTGTTCGGGCTGTGGACCACATGAAAAAGTACTTTCTGGTGCATTTACTGGGCCATATGCTCTTTATTCTCTCCCTCAACTTCTCCATCACCTCTCATCTCTTTCACATGAGCTATGTTCAAGGTCCACAGGATACTTTTCACAGAATCTTCAGGCCTGATGCAGTAGGAATGATGATGAACAGAACGCAGCTGGGATGAATTTTGCAGTTTGGATAAAACCTCTTGTGCACACAAATCCCCCTATGCCCAGAAAAACCTTCACTAAGTACTCGTGTTCTACCTAAACCGCAATTTAGTCTGAAAGAAAAGCTTTTGTCTGAGAGTATCTGAGAGATCTGCATGAAGCACAGATATCTGGCCTATGCAATTTTGAATATCAGAGGAAAAAGAAAATGGCAAGAAGTTTTTAATTTTACTGGTTTTAATTTTCAATTCCATGCACTTTTTCAAAAAGTGTCAATCTCAAATGGCCATCAACATATTTCAGTCATCTGTAAGTTAGTATTCCTGTCAAATGTGTTTCAAATCAAAAGAATTTCAAACCTTTCCTCAAAGTTCATATACCTAGATTTAGTAGTTCTGATCTCTATTAGATGAAACGAAGACATTTTTTGCTGTTGGGGTGCTGGAACACTGGAACAGATTGCCCAGAGAAGTTATGTTAGTCCCATCCCTGAACGTATTCAAGGTCAGCTTGGATGGGGCTTTGAACAGCAACGAATGTGACCCTTGATGGTAGATAAACAAAGCTTGAATATAGAAGAAACTCAGATTGAAGTATACGAGCAAATTTTCTCTCAGCTCTTGGGGTAAATTCAAAGGTGTACAGAATTGCATTTCTCTGTCATTTTCACTGCTGTAACAGAAAGCTTCATGAAAACTATGCAGACGATATCAAATTTTAAAAGAGATAAGAACTACAACATGAAACACATGGGATGGGTTTCAGCATGGGACACTCTCTGAGAGAAAATCTCTGTATTTCAACACTTCATCCCAATCATTAGGATTTCATGCAGTGCCAAAGAAGGCGGCAAAATATCCTTCAGGACATTATTTACTGTAGTTCAGCCTGGCCATTAGTTGGAATTGGTGTTTGAACTAATGTAGATGTACCCACACACACTTTCCATGCACTGAAAACTTACTGTTTACAATGAATAAGCAATGAGGATCAAAATTGGTTGAAAGCATCTTAAAAATGTCAAGTATTTCACTGTAAATGATCTAGGATCAAAATACTTATTCCTCCTTAGTGAGGGACAAATAAATTCTTCCATAGCATGGTGGTTTAAAATTGTCTAAACCAATGTTTTCTTCTGAAAAGACATCATCTAATTTTTTCTATTTGTAGAAGAAAATATTCCTAGACATAGAACAAAGTAATTTTAAAGGAACAAATGAAAGGAAAATATTCTGCAAACAGAATTCAAGGAAAACCTGTGTTTTAAATATGAGGTAGATATTCAACAGAGTTTTTGTACCAGATATTTGAAATAGTGTACCGGCTATTTTGTCCACAAAGAGAGGTATTTAGCATTTCAGTCTTTTCCAAGGTGTTCATGATCTGCTATGCTGATCTCTGTGCGTGCCTAGAGGGGAGTGTCTATGTTTGCTTAGCACTTGTAGTGGCAGATTCATGCCTCAGCTCCATCATTTCTTTTAGAAACTTCCCAGAGAGTGGCTATGAAGTTTCATATCCAAAAGAGATCAATTCCCAAGTCATCCATTTTACTCTACCTTGTAAATCACATGCTTTGTTGCATATTTTATCAAATATACTTTCAAGCCGCATGGAGGAAGGAGAATGTGGAGAATCCCTCCAATGTCTTGCAACTTTTACGCAAATAGATTTTCAAGAAAATCATCATTTCTCTTTTAAATACATCTGGGACAGGCATGATGGTGGTGTCAACCTGTTTAAGTTTTTGTTGCTGGGGGAAGTTGTACGAAAGGATTGGTTTTCACATTGACCAGTTACTGAATCAAGTGCATGAACACATTTGAAATTCAACTGGGGTTTCCTTTTTCTAGCAGACTACTTCTAGAACTAGCTAGCAGATTCAAGATGACTCTTTTTCTCTGTTTTTGTTTCTTTCCTATTTTCTTGGCTTCTTTGCAACTGTCTACACAATTTTAGGACTTTTTTCCCAACTCAAATTGTTTCATAGACCGATAATTAAGATACATTTTTTACAAGGAATGTTTTAAATCTTTGTTAGAGTTAAGAAAGTTAAGGACATAGGTCTTTTTCTTCCCTTATGAATATTGCAATGAAATAGTTAAATAAAGACCAACTCCTTTTTTTTATTTGGAATCCAAGTAGATAATTCCCATACAGTAATTCATTGCTGGACCAATATTTGCCATTCTGATGTAAGTTGTCACTTCTTAACAATATGCCTTCAGTGACTACGTTGACAACACTTTTGGTAAAGATCCTAACTGGTCTTAGACACACATAGGGAGAAATTTGCTCAGCCAGTGTCAGTCTTAAGCATGCGTCTCAGAGGATCTTTCTAGAGCTGGGGAATTTTCCCATGAAAGGGATTCAGTTATGGAAGAGACAGGTTTCCTGGAGTCTTACATTCTTCTTGAACACTACTTAAGGAACTTAAGTCCCATGTCCATTCGGATCTCGCTCTGCACAGAGCTTTGTCATGCCAGTCCTTGAAATGCATCTCTAAGAGAATTCACTAGCACAGAATGAATGAGGGTGGAAGGGGTCTGTGGGGCTCACCAAGTCCCATCCCCCTGCTTCAACCAGGATACCTAGAGCCTGTTGCCCAGGATTATATCTGGGCCTACTTTTAATGTCTTCAATGATCCAGACTCCACCATCTTTCTGGACACTCTGTGCCATGGTTCAGTCACCGTCACGGTAAAAAATAATTTTGTGATGTTCAGAGGCAATCTCCTGTATTTCAGTGTGTGCCCACTGCCTCTTGTCTTTTCACTGAGCATCATTGAAAAGACACTGGTTCCCTGCTCTTTGCACTATTTCTTCCCGTAGGTATGTGTGCTGCCATGTAGACAAACGTCAAAAACTTCCCTGAAGCCCAGGCAGATGATATTCTCTTCATCTGCCAGGCAAGTTCTTTCACCAGAGGAGTTTAAAAAGTTGTCAAGCCCGAATTTCCCCTGGTAAATCCATGCTAACTACATTTGTTCTGTCCTCCTTGGTGTGCCTGGCAATGCTTTCCAGGAATAGCTACTCCATCCCCTTCCTGGGGATCAAAATGAGGCTGGCTGGCTTGTACTTTTCTGAGTCCTCCTGGTTGCCTTTTTTGAAGATGGGTGACATTTGCTTTCATCCAGTCTTTGCACACTTTCCTCAGTCACCATGATCCATCCAACATGATCAGTAGTGGCCTCAGAATAATATCTGCTAACACCCTTGAGAGCTGTGCATCCATCTCAACAGGGCCTGTGGACTTTATGGAATACTTTCCAATTCAGTGACTATGCCAATAAAAATTTGCATGGGATAAGAGGACATTTTAACAGGTACCTGAAGAGTGAGTGAAAAGCTATGGAAGCAATCCAAAAGGACAAAGACTAGAGTTCCCTTTGAAGACAAAGCATCCTATCATGGAGCTGAGTAGCTTTAGATCCAGGTAAGCTTCCTCTCTGGGAGGATGCGGAAGACATGATTTTACCGTATCCAGTAGTAAAATGTGTTGACCATTCACTTGCAATACAAAAAATTCAATGATTTCCAAAATTATTGCCTCCTAACTAGACAATAATGTACTGGCTGGGTATTCCCCTAACAGACGAGAGCACCTGCTTGATGTCTCGTATGCGTACAGACTATTTGAATTAGGTCATTTGAGTGGGGATTACTGGTCTTTGAATTTTCTTTCTGATGAATTTGGAATATTTACTGAAGCAAGGACCGGAAGATGAGAACTTCATTTCCCATCAGCGCACTCTAACATCCATGGCCGTAATGCCATTGTTTCTCCCCAACTGAGTCAAGAATTGATGACTACAAAGTGGATCAGCTCCAAAGGAAAGATCAAGGCTGGATAATATTCTCTCTTGGTAAAGCTATTTATCTCAAATGAAGTGACCCACTTCTAATCACTCACTGGCCTAAAGCTACAAGGAGGGGGAGATGGACCAGGTTTCCTTCCACTGCTGCTCTCTTTGTCACCTCAGTGTTTAATATGGGTATGAAGACGTTCAAAAAGAGAGCTTTGCAGAATTCATAAAATTCAGTCTTAAGAAAATCATTTTTTAGCAGGTGAAATAAAAATAGGAAATAAAATGTATAAGTTTGTCTTGCCTTGTTCTCCAGGTTTTGTAACTGGCACACCTTTCCTTATGAACGCGCTGTCCTTTCCTAAATACTCTCATATGGAGGAATGTGCCTCTGATAAGAAGAGCACTAGGATGTCTTTACTCGACCTTTACTTTTCACTGATGCTTGGTCCTCTGAAATGAATGGTTTTCCAAAATTGAAATGTGCTACTATTGTTCCCACGGGGTAAGCCGCAGACTCTTCCTGTCGGAGCTGTCACTAATCAGCTATTCTCCTATCTGCCTTTAGTAGTTGAATGTTCTGGTCTAAAAGTAGCACCTTCTATATAACCATGCTCTTAGTTGCCAGTGTCATCCTAAATCCAAACACCCTCCTGCAAAGGACCGCTGGTTCTGTAGTCAACTAAGGAAAAAAGACCCGTCTATCCATGCTTTCTGATTTAAAATATTAGGGTATGATGTCCCTAAACAATTCTCTGCAGTTGAACACTACTTATCTTTGGCGTGTTTCTTCAACTCACTTGCAAGTCATTCATGCCTTAGGTTATTGGGAGAATTGCTTCATTTGAAGATGATTAAAAGGGGTATGAGAATACTTTTGTGCCTCTGCTATGAGGATACTTTTCAAATCCATGCAAACTTCCTGCAAATGCCAAAACCTGCATCGTGTATTGTCCTAGCTTACAATATAAAAATGCATCCTATTCCCACCCTCAAGAACTGCGGAAACCAGGGGTGGCATCGTTTTTTCCTTATCTCCTGTTAATGGGCCCATCAATGTCTTGCCACATGACTCAGAGATAACTCCCTCCAGGAGCCATTTCTGTTTCACGGGTAATCAAGGACCCACATCATGACTCAGAACGATATCACCCCATTGGGAGATGCTCTGCCCAGGGGGTAGGAGCTAAGCATCCCCACTTGGATATAATCTGGGTTTATGAAGGCAAGAAGCACTATTTCTACCGCATTGCCAGAGGAATGGCCACCCTTAGCCACTGGTTTTCCAGAGGACAAGAGCTACCAGATGGTTTCTACAGAATCACCACTTCAACAAGACCATTTCATCCAAACTGCTTTCACCACCCTAACTAGCAGGATGTCAGCTTGTATTCTGACTCTGTCAGTGGTTTTTCTTTTGTATTCGTGCATGGATTTGGGTTTTTCCCCCTTTCCCTAATAAACTGTATTTCTGACTTGGAGTCTTGCTGCGGTGCTGGATTTCTTCAGCCCAACTAGCTCCCAACACCAACAGCGAGAATGGGCAGCCCCAAGAAAGCCGTCGAATCCTGGGGTGCAGCTGTAGGGCACAGCTGCTCTACGGCACAGGTGGACTGCTTTGGGGATAGAACTGCGCTGAGGGCAGGGACAAGGAACAGGGAGAGGTCTTCTGTGTATTTTTCAGTTTACTCCCTGGAGGGTCATGGACAGAAAGACACTGATTCAAAAGCATACATCAACTTCTAAATGGGGGGAAGGTCCCAGAGGAGGATACAATCTTTAACCAACTGGGAGAAACTGGGGGTGGAACACAAGGAGGGGAATACAATGTTGAAACCAGTAGGGGGACTACAGGGGAGGAGAATAACTTGAACAAACCAATGGGGTTTCCAAGGGTACAAAATTGAGAGGGAAGTTTCTAGAGAAAGGGGCAGGCTTGGGGAGGGGTTGATGTTCAATGGGACAAGGAACAGGGAACAAAGGGCAGGTCTTTGGGGAGATGGACAGCTAGGGCAAAAGCCAACAATACTGGGGGGAAAGGACAATCCATTAATAATAACATATGCTATAACAGCACAAAATAGGAAGGCTTAGAAAACAGACTGCTAGAACTGCAGTACAATAATAAACACACACTGCAACAGAGTGTCTCACTGGTTTGGCTTTCAAACCAGAAGAGGTGCCAACCTAAAAATTTCCCAACTTCAAAGTTAACTGGCTGCTGTTTTGATTTCCTTCTTAAATATATCACCAAGACGCTACCAGCCTCTGTAATTGGCTCAGCAGCATGTCTGTTCTTAGTGCCAAGCAGGGATTCACTTTGCCAGGCATGGAGGAAGCTTCTAGGAGCTTTGCACAAAAAATCACTTCTGTGGCTGGCTTCTTCCCTCCCCACCAAATACCAAGCCATGCCAAACCAACACCTTAACTAATCCGTAGTACTTAGTACGCATCCAATCATTTCTTTTAAACGATGCTTTATGTTTTTTACCAAACGCACTGAAAAGAAGTGGATCAATAATATTGATAAAAATTGTTCCAGTTCAATAGAAATATTGGGTCATGCAACTCTAGATTACATAGCTGTTTTTTTGTACAATACCCAGAGGCTTTTTTCACCTCCATGGAAGAGCCTAAATGAGGGATGTGGGAGTCCAGGCGGCTCTCCAAAATGCAGTTTATTCCATCCAAGACGTTGCAGCAGTCCAGGGTAGTGGGCAACAGAGCCTGTGCCTACAGCTGTCAGCTCTAGCTGCAGGCAGGCCTGGAGACCCTTTGGTTTTGGTACTTCGCTGAGCATCTTCATACAGTAGAACCAATCTATCCCTTAACTATTATCTATAGCCTATCATAACTACTCTAATTACCATATGTTGCTATTCTCCACTCACTAAAAGTCAGTATATTACAGTTGAAGCAGAAAGGTGTTTTTCAGTTTTCTTGGCAGTGGAAAATTTGGAGAGCTTTTTCTGCTTGCAGCATTTGCTGACTTGTTTGCCTGTGCTAGCTTCCTGCTTGGTAAAAACATCTTCTTGTTTGGGGTGGGTTTATCCTTTGCTGTAAGTCATAAAACCCTCTTCTAACTAGCGTATCCTCGGTTATCCAGTAAGACTGGCTCAGCAATTCTTTTCTTCTAGATCAAAACTTGCTTCCAATTCTATTATTTCTTCAGACTCCACATTCAAAAATCTTTCTGCCAAGCATACATATCTGTGAGACTTTCTTGTCAAACTTTCATCTTTCCCAACACCTCTAAAGAAATGTTTCCTGATGGTTTGGATCAGAAGATCCAGTATTGCCATCCTGAGATTTTTCTTTCGAAACCCATAAGCTGTGCTCCAGGTTTTGGCTATGTTCTTTGTTGTGCCTTGCATCTATTTTGGCTAGAAAGCCAGTGTAGATGATGTCCTTGCTGCAGTAGCCATGGGAAATAAGGTGGAGTGTCTGGCTGATGTACCGGGATGTAGACTATCCAGCACTCCCCCAGGGAGGCGAGGATCCCTAAAGGAATAGAATATTGGCTATGCTCTGGGAGTTTTACAGAGAGAAAGATCCTCACAGCTCCAATGATTTGTCTCCTGGAGTTCTGAGGAGTATGTTGTGAAGAAGAAGGCTGCTGTCTTTTCCAAGAATCTTCCGTGCATTCAAGAGGATCATTGAACTTCTTCTCTGAGAATGAAAGAAATATTAGTAGTAATTAGTTCTTTTTTTGTGTCTGTGCATCACTGATTGAATTTGGGTAGGTTATATTTTTTTTATTTATTTATTTGAATTATTCATCATAAGGTCTTCCAAATTCCCAAATTCTGCTTCACGTCTTTCTTTTGTAGGCCAGTCTGGTTCATCTTCTCTTCTACTGTATTATTGCAGACCATATCTGAATGGATTTTTTTTTTTTCATTTTGAACTTTAGGTTTAAACTGAATGAACAGAACACTTTATTTATCCTTATTTTACCAGTTTGCAAGGAAATACAGAATTTTGAAGAGAAGTGACGCGACTCCACTTGAGGTTTTCAATGGAAGAGAAGAATGACGATGTCCTACCTTCACAGCATTGTTTACAGTAACATTGCAGCTAGCTTCCAGCAACGAAGGTCAGGTTCTGGAAGCAGGCACGCATGATTGTAGATAAGTCTAAAAAGTTTCAGTTTGGCCGCTTTTCTTGAAAAATAGCTAATATGTCTCAACGTTGTGCTGAATCTTGTTGTACAGACACTTCTTTTGAGATCTGAACTCCTTGCTGGACTTCTATATCTGAGAATCAGATACAGTAAACCTATGTTTCCTTATATGCTGTAAGAATTTGGTTCTAATCTAGAAGAGCAAGAAAAGGTTGCCATATTAATAGAAGCTAAAGAACCTGCTAAGAAAGCAGTTAATGGACTGCTTTTTTTATTGGAGCAGTGATTTAGTGGTTTGATGGGGTATTTTTTTTTGCTTCTCAATAGAATATTAGAAGTGGTGGGGTAAGAAAGTGTGGATTTTGATAGGTTTGCCTTGAAAGAAGAATTTCAGGGGAAACAGATGAAAAGAATTGATGCAGAGCTCTATGCATTAATACACTCTTTTGTACAGAGTTTCAGAAGTGAAAACCAAGAGGAGAGAGTGCCGACAAGATGAGAGTGCCGATTTACTAGAATGAATTCAAGACAGCATTCTTTTCTCTCTCTGAATTACAGCTCTAAACCTCAGGGTATTAATAGGAAGTACATAACAATCTCAAAGATTTCAAAATGGATGATGAAATTTTATATCCATTAAACTGTAAGGCTTCACATTTTAATCTGGTTTGCATTTTGGCAAAAGCCTGGAATCTTTTGCAATTTGCCAGATAACAAGGGATTTAGAACAGGAAGTATGCAAGTAATCTTTTGGACCCTTCATCTCCCTTCTTAGAACAATGAATACATTTATTAAGCTCCTATTTTTATTCCATCAGGGGATTTGATCATGGAAATGTCTAGTCATTCTTTTCTTGTTTTCAACCCCTCAAAGAGCATGAATCCAAACTATTCAGAAGTTCTTGATCTGCAACAGTGACAAGCACTATACTGGTAAGAGTCAGTGGACATTAGCAGATCCCCTATGACAGCCCCCTATGGCAGGCAGTTCTGTCAGGACTGATGTTTGAGGGGCTGGCATTCTGTGAAATAGAACATTCTATGAATGGGGAAAATGGAAACAGATTCTGAACGTTCAACCCAACACGTGAACAAGTAATAGGGCAGGTAATTTTCTGTGGAAATTTCTTTAGCCCCAGTGTTGTGGATGATGATTACTCTTCCTACCTCCTTTGGCCAGCTGCCAGCACAGCCACATTACTCCGCTTATGGACAGAAAGCTAGAAGAAGTGATTTTTGAACAAAACACCTATCTGGGCCTTAGAGTGTTTTTTGCTGCAAAATGTTTCAAGGCAGATAGGGAAACAATTCCATTGTAGAGAGTGTGCTGAGAAGACAAGTTTGGAAGTTCAAAACCATGGGATCTGTTTCTATATATGTCACTGATTTTGCTTATTGTCTATTTGGTGGGATTTCTTGTTTTTTGGGTTTTTTTTGGGTTTTTTTGCCTGCATCCTTGAGATGAAAGCATAAGACAGAAAAGTACTGTAAGTTTAAAATACTTTTGAGATGCCTTGTGCTGAAAACCTTGTAGCTACTGCTAAGGCCCATTAGCCAGGTCCTGTTTCATTTCTGAGAAGCTATAAAATTCCCATTGGTAATTTAGTTCTAACTATCTGTTGTTATGGTGGAGATGCAAATTAAGAAGAACAATTTTTGAATCTGTAGGGATGTATTTACCATTTTGTAGCTGCCTTTTCAGTCTCTGAGCCATCAATGAAAAAAAGAAGAAGAATCTACACTGTTTTCAACCTGTGGGCCATCCACTACTGTCCACGTGCCGAGATTCAAAGCCAAACAATCCTGTCGGGCCTCATTGGGAGGAATTATTTGGATTCAAAATACTAGACTAGTATTGGATTTCCACCAGCACAGTCCATTGGGCACGAATTTTGATATCAATAGAACCTTTCACGGGGATCCATCTTTGTCACGTGCATCACATTTTATAAGATAAAAGGCATTGTTGAATGGCTTCAGTCAAAAAAAATCTTAAATGCGCTCTGAATGGAATTGAGATCCAAAGGAGCCAGTATTTCAAGAAAGCCTGAGATGTTGTCTGTGATGAGATGCCTTCTAAGAGGTTCTATTAAGGTACCAAATTCTCCATCAAAATACTGGCAGGTTGGTCAGAGGGGAAAAGCAAACTTTTTAAATGGTCCTTTGGGAAGACAGGGCTTGCAGCGAATTCAGTACTTGCTGCTAGGTTGCCTACATTCCAGGAAAGAGTATTAAATACTGAAATTCGACAGATGGTGGATGAAGTCTTTGTGACTGTGAAAGTCCAGTGCATGGCAATCTCAGAAAGGAACCCATCAAAGCCCCTGAAATGCCAACACACAAGTTGTGAGTTGGCAGTGCATGCCAGGTTTTAGCAAACCACAGCAAAATGCTGATTGCAAAATGAGGCCATCAAGTCACATACGGTATGAAGCAGTAGGAAAGAGGAAAGCAGCTGAGAGCATCAACCCTGCTAAGTAGTCTCAGTATTCTTATTGCCATTAGCAGAAATGTGAAATGAGTCTATAAAAATTACAAAGGAGGCAAAAGAAAAGGGAGTGATGACTCCTCTGGCATAGTGTTCCCTAACAGGGATCTTCAAAATGTAAAGATTCTATCATCCTTTAAACTGAAGGAAGGTATTAATGGCAGTAACGAAATGGCATCAAATGCTAGAAAGACTCTGGGCAGTGTACTTCTAGACAGAAATGCCACTGATGGAAAACCGACTAAACTGGCACCAATGCAGCAGCATTGTACTAAAGCCCAGAAATGTCCACCGCTTCACTCTCTGCCATTCCTTTCATATGCACACAGCAGCTCTGCAACATTCCTACTCATCATCTCCTTGGCAAACTGGGCGTGAGGGTCCGTAGTGACGCAGAGTCCCCAGGCAGGTGCAAAGGAGAGCTGCTTTCTTGCAAAAGCCAGGCTTTTGAAGCAGTCAGGCCTTTATCAATTGCATAGCTTTAAGCCACAACAAACGTAATTCAACCAACCGTCATACACCATGCTGTGAACACGCAATGGTTCTAGAACTTCTTGATCTACCTCTAATTCAGCTGACTCACTTTCCCCTAGTCATTTTCTACTTAGCCAAAGTAACGGGCCTCAGCCATGGTTTTACAAGGCCTTCCTTTCGGAAAGTTCTACCTATATGCAACAGCATACCAGTAGTTTCTTCACCACCAAGAGTTTAGGTAGATGATTTGCATCTGCCCTTGCGGTGAAACACAATGGGGAGAGAAAATGCTGTTGGAGATGTTCAGTCATTCCATTTTCTAGACAGGCCAAATCAAAAGAAAAGCAAGCTATAGGATTGTGCACTTGCTCTTACAGAACACCTGCTGCCATCTGACAATGAACTAGCAGAAAATCAGCAAGAATGAGACTTGAGGCAAACAACCTTTTTGAAGGGAATAATGGGTTGATAAATAAAGACAACACATTTCCAGGCTATCGAGATACTTTAAATGACAGCAAAGGACTTGAGAGCAGAGGCTGAACTCATGGGGAAGGATTCAAAGAATCCCAAGAAAAACCTGACCAAAGAATAAAAGAACCCCAAGAAAAATAGGGGCAACTGACCTGTTTAAGCCTTCAGGAAATCAGTGGCCGCTGATTTAGATAGGCCATTCAAGTTCATTTACTGATGCACCTTCCACTCCTTTTTCACCTGTCAGCATCACAGGGTGAACTGGGACCTTGGAACCAAGATTATTTGGGATTCTGTTCTTAGCTTTAGGAGAGAAGTACAGCAGGTGAAGTACCTATTACTGATGTGATACCCAGGAACACAGAGTTGACACATTTCATGGAAGTCCAATCACAACTGGCAATACTAAGAGGATAGGATTGGCCGCTTTTCATGACGCTCTTCTTGTTACATAGCCTGCTCTAATTCTGGTGAAAGTTTTTCATTAGCTTCTCTCTAAAAAGGAGAAAAACCAATTAAATGTCCCTCCCTGCTGATGCTAATCTAGTCAGAGGTCTATGAAAGGGCCAAAAATATTGGGAATTCTTCTTATTCAATGGAAATGGAAGCAGAGCTACCAATCTATTTCCTTGCAACATATCCCTAAAACTCATTCCCTTCTATTCATCACTTATGTATAGCCAGCAGTACATTCAGGAAAAGATGAAGCTGACTGATGTCAGCAAGGGAAGGATTTGAAAGAACTATTCCCATGAATCATCGTATAGACAGTAAATCTAGCATTAAAATCAGAACCCTTTTAGTAAGTATCACTTATGGGAAATTCAGGACTCCTGCACAATGGACCAAGAGGATTAAGCAGAAGCCGTTTATGGTTTACATGATGCACTTACACATTCTGACTCTCTGCACACGCTAGTCACGCTTTTCTTATTGGTGCCTTTGTCTTGTCCACGCATTCTGCGTGCACCTCTCAGAAGATGTGTTTCCTTACAGTCCAGGTACTTTGCCCCTCCCCCCCCCACCCCCCCTTTTTGGAGTTCTTGTGGTCTTGGAATTTAGTTTCTCAGCTTTTCCTCTCTTGTTTTAGCAAGGCTTATGTCTTGATGAATTCCAGAGGGCCCTGAGAAAATTCTGAGAAGAACCGTTCCAAGCTGGATGGCTGGTGCAGCCCGTAGTCTAAGCGGTTCAGATACATTGTCACAATTGCCCCTTCTTCTTGCACCAGCCAGATCTTTTCCAATGTAATTTTTAGCAAGAGGCACACCAGTTTCACGATGCATGGAATAACACAAAGCAATGAAATAATGACTGCTAGTAAAAACAAAGCTCCATTTACGAGATCTTTCAACCACCCAGTTCTTTCCCATCCCTCAAACCCCACTCGTTCCCAGTCAATTTCTTATTATTCTTGTGTGAGTTTCGTATGAATGGCTGCAGAATGGTCAAAAAGATTCATGCAACATATTCCTTATAAAATTCCTAACACTCGTGCCCATGTGCTAATAACAATAAATCTATTACAGCTCTTATTTGCAGTGTTCTATATCTAAAAGCATCTACGGCAGTGAGCACCTGACTTAAAATAGAAGAAGTTACGATAAGTTGTTTGAACATCTAGCACCCCAGGTGGTTAAAAGCAGCCGAACCTTGCTAAGCAGCGACACCTAGCATAAGGAATAACGCAGTTATTCCTGCTGGAATGAGCAAAACTCTCCATAATGGTGAGAATCGCGTCTTTAGCTACTGTTGCTCTCTAGATATTCCCAGAAACGAAAAAGCGGCTTCCTCCAGCAAAAACCATTATGAAGGTAACAGAGCCCTCCGAAGAGCGGCTTCTGTTAAAAGAATCCAGCTACCGGCACCTACCTTCGGAGAGCTGCGTATGCCCGTCTTCTGCGTCTCTTGCCGCCTACACCTTAGCGAAAAGCTTTTTCACGCATTTTTTGAAAAAGAAACTGTGCCAGCACAGCAAGCGTCCCATGACGTTTTTCATGAGGGTACTCGAGTTCTTACCATCTCCTGGAGAAAACAAAAAGTAAGATTGGCCAGGGAGTGCTGCATAAGGTTTAGAAAGATGCAAAAGAAAGTTGTTTGAGAACTTTTCCTCTACTTATGGTAATCTAAGTTTAAACTGTTCGAAAGTGGTTAGTTATCATTTTCTCTCAGTATGAGAGCTGAGCACATAATCCCGTACTGTGCGGCTTCGTTCTTGGCGTCTCAGCATCTGCCGAGCTCTCCGGCTGCCGGAGGCGAAGAAGCGGCTTTTTCGCGCTCAGAGCTTTCTACCGGTCGCGGTGCGCTCCGGACCGCAGCTTCTGCCGAAAGACGCCCTGTACTGGCACCTCCCCTCGGAGAGCTGCATATGCCCGTCTTCCGCGTCTCTTGCCGCCTACGCCTCAGCGAAAAGCTTTTTCACACTTTCTCTCAAAAAGAAACTGTGCCAGCACAGCAAGCGTCTCAGGAAGATTTTCATGAAGGTACTCGAGTTCTTTCCATCTCCTGGAGAAAAGAAAAAGTAAGATTTCCCAGGGAGTGCTGCATAAGTTTTAGAAGGATGTAAAAGAAAGTCGTTTGAGAACTTTTTCCCCACTTATGGTAATCTAAGTTTAAACTGTTCGAAAGTGGATAATTATCATTTTCTTTCCGTTTCGGAGCTGCGGACTTAATCCCGGAGCTGTGCGGCTTTGTTCTTGGCGTCTCAGCATCTGCCGAGCTCTCCGGCTGCCGGAGGCGAAGAAGCGGCTTTTTCGCGCACAGAGCTTTCTGCCGGTCGCGGTGCGCTCCGGACCGCGGCTTCTGCCGAAAGGCGCCCAGGACCGGCACCTACCTTTGGGGAGCTGCATATGCCCGTCTTCTGCGTCTCTTGCCGCCTACGCCTTAGCGAAAAAGCTTTTCAACGCATTTTCTAAAAAAAGAAACTGTGCCAGTACAGGAAGCGTCCCGCGACGTTTTTCATGAAGGTACTCGAGTCCTTACCATCTCCTGGAGAAATGAAAAAGTTTCGCCACTGAGTGCTGCATATGGTTTAGAAGGATGTAAAGGAAGTTGTCCAAGAACTTTTTCCCTACTTATGGTAATGTAAGTTTAAACTGTTGGAAAGTGCTTAGTTCCTGTCTTCTCTCAGTTTCATAACTGCGCACCTAATCCCGGTGCTCTGCGGCTTCGTTCTTGGCGTCTAAGCATCTGCCGAGCTCTCCGGCTGCCGGAGGCGAAGAAGCGGCTTATTCGCGCACAGAGCTTTCTGCCGGTCGCGGTGCGCTCCGGACCGCAGCTTCTGCCGAAAGACGCCCGGGACCGGCACCTACCTTCGGACAGCTGCGTATGCCCGTCTTCTGCATCTCTTGCCACCTACATCATGGCAAAATGCTTTTCCACGCTTTCTCTCAAAAAGAAACTGTGCCAGCACAGCAAGCGTCCCTCAACGTTTTATGTGAAGGTAGTTGAGTCCTTAACGTCTAATGGAGAAAAGAAAAATATTCACCACGGAGTGCTGCATAAGGTGTAGAAGGATCCAGAAGTAAGTTGTCCACGAACTTTTTCCCTACTTTTGGTAAGCAAAGGTGAAACTGCTGGAAGGTGGTTAGTTCCTGTCTTGTCTCAGTTTGAGAGCTGCGTACGTCATACCCTAACATTTTATATCAGAAAGCATGGATAGACGGGTCTTTTTTCCTTAGTTGACTACAGAACCAGCGGTCCTTTGCAGGAGGGTATTTGGATTTAGGATGACACTGGCAACTAAGAGCATGGCTACACAGAAGGTGCTACTTTTAGACCAGAACATTCAACTACTTAAAAGCAGATAGGAGAATAGCTGATTAGTGACAGCTCCGACAGGAAGAGTCTGCGGCTTACCCCGTGGGAACAATAGAAGCACATTTCAATTTTGGAAAACCATTCATTTCAGAGGACCAAGCATCAATAAAAATAAAAGGTCAAGTAAAGACATCCTAGTGCTCTTCTTATCAGAGGCACGTTCCTCCATATGAGAGTATTTAGAAAAGGACAGCGCGTTCATAAGGAAAGGTGTGCCAGTTATAAAACCTGGAGAACAAGGCAAGACAAACCTTTACAATATACATCCTCCAATGCAAAATGAAGAAATAGTCATTTCAACCTTCCATGGAATTAATAGCATTTTATCTACTATTTTTATTTGACCTGCTAAAAAATGATTTTCTTAAGACTGAATTTTATGAATTCTGCAAAGCTCTCTTTTTGAACGTCTTCATACCCATATTAAACACTGAGGTGACAAAGAGAGCAGCAGTGGAAGGAAACCTGGTCCATCTCCCCCTCCTTGTAGCTTTAGGCCAGTGAGTGATTAGAAGTGGGTCACTTCATTTGAGATAAATAGCTTTACCAAGAGAGAATATTATCCAGCCTTGATCTTTCCTTTGGAGCTGATCCACTTTGTAGTCATCAATTCTTGACTCAGCTGGGGAGAAACAATGGCATTACGGCCATGGATGTTAGAGTGCGCTGATGGGAAATGAAGTTTTCATCTTCCGGTCCTTGCTTCAGTAAATATTCCAAATTCATCAGAAAGAAAATTCAAAGACCAGTAATCCCCACTCAAATGACCTAATTCAAATAGTCTGTACGCATACGAGACATCAAGCAGGTGCCCTCGTCTGTTAGGGGAATACCCAGCCAGTACATTATTGTCTAGTTAGGAGGCAATAATTTTGGAAATCATTGAATTTTTTGTATTGCAAGTGAATGGTCAACATATTTTATTACTGGATAAGGTAAAATGATGTCTTCTGCATCCTTTCAGAGAGGAAGCTTACCTGGATCTAAAGCTGCTCAGCTCCATGATAGGATGCTTTGTCTTCAAAGGGAACTCTAGTCTTTGTCCTTTTGGATTGCTTCCATAGCTTTTCACTCACTCTTCAGGTACCTGTTAAAATGTCTTCTTATCCCATGCTAATTTTTATTGGCATAGTCACTGAATTGGAAAGTATTCCATAAAGTCCACAGGCCCTGTTGAGATGGATGCACAGCTCTCAAGGGTGTTAGCAGATGTTATTCTGAGGCCACTCTTGATCACGTTTGATGGATCATAGTGACTGCGGAAAGTGCCCAAGGACTGGATGAAAGCAAATGTTATCCATCTTCAAAAAAGGCAACTAGGAGGACTCAGAAAAGCCCAAGCCAGCCAGCCTCCTTTTTATCCCCAGGAAGTTGGTGGATGGAGTAGCTATTCCTGGAAAGCATTGCCAGGCACATGAAGGAGGACAAAATAATGTAGTCAGCATGGATTTACTAGGGGAAATTGGTGCTTGACAACTTTTTAAACTCCTCCGATGAATGAACTTGCCTGGCAGATGAAGAGAATATCGTCTGCCTGGCCTTCAGGGAAGTTTTTGACATTTATCTACATGGCAGCGCATACCTACAGGAAGGAATAGTGCAAAGAGCAGGGAATCAGTGTCTTTTCAATGATGCTCAGTGAAAAGACAAGAGGCAGTGGGCACACACTGAAATACAGGAGATTGCCTCTGAACATCACAAACTGATTTTTTACCGTGACGGTGACTGAACCATGGCACAAAGTGTCCAGAAAGATGGTGGAGTCTGGATCATTGAAGACATTAAAAGTAGGCCCAGATATAATCCTGGGCAACAGGCTCTAGGTATCCTGATTGAAGCAGGGGTATGGGACTTGGTGAGCCCCACAGACCCCTTCCACCCTCATTCATTCTGTGCTAGTGAATTCTCTTAGAGATGCATTTCAAGGACTGGCATGACAAAGCTCTGTGCAGAGGGAGATTCAAATGGACATGGGATTTAAGTTCCTTAAGTAATGTTCAAGAAGAATGTAAAACTCCGGGATAACTGTCTCTTCCATAACTGAATCTCTTTCATGGGAAAATTCCCCAGCTCTAGAAAGATCCTCTGAGACTCATGCTTAAGACTGACACTGGCTGAGCAAATTTCTCCCTATGTGTGTCTAAGACCAGTTAGGATCTTCACCGAAAGTGTTGTCAACGTAGTCACTGAAGGCCTGTTTTTAAGAAGTGACAACTTACATCAGAATGGCAAATATTGGGTCCACAAAATGCATTACTGTATGGAAATTATCTACTTGTATTCCAAATAAAAACAAGGAGTTGGTCTTTATTTAACTATTTCATTGCAATATTCATAAGGGAAGAAAAGGACCTATGTCCTAAACTTAACTCTAACAAAGATTTTAAACATTCCTTGTAAAAAGCGTATCGTAATTATCAGTCTATGAAACAATTTTTGTTGGGAAAAAAGTCCTAAAACTGTGTAGACAGTTGCAAAGAAAGCAAGAAAATAGGAAAGAAACAAAAACAGAGAAAAAGAGTCATCTTGAATCTGCTAGCTAGTTCTAGAAGTAGTCTGCTAGAAAAAGGAAACCCCAGTGGAATTTCAAATGTGTTCATGCACTTGATTCAGTAACTGGTCAATGTAAAAACCAATCCTTTCGTACAACTTCCCCCAGCAACAAAGCCTTCAACAGATTGACACCACCATCATGCCTGTCCCAGATGTATTTAAAAGAGAAATGATGATTTTCTTGAAAATCTATTTGCGTAAAAGTTGCAAGACATTGGAGGGATTCTCCACATTCTCCTTCCTCCATGCGGCTTGAAAGTATATTTGATAAAATATGCAACAAAGCATGTGATTTACAAGGTAGAGTAAAATGGATGACTTGGGAATTGATCTCTTTTGGATATGAAACTTCATAGCCACTCTCTGGGAAGTTTCTTAATAAAAATGATGGAGCTGTGGCATGAATCTGCCACTCCGAGTACTAAGCAAACATAGACACTCCCCTTCACATGCCCCCACCTTCCGCACACACCTAGGCATGCACAGAGATCAGCATAGCAGATCATGAACACCTTGGAAAAGACTGAAATGCTAAATACCTCTCTTTGTGGACAAAATAGCCGGTACACTATTTCAAATATCTGGTACAAAAACTCTGTTGAATATCTACCTCATATTTAAAACACAGGTTTTCCTTGAATTCTGTTTGCAGAATATTTTCCTTTCATTTGTTCCTTTAAAATTACTTTGTTCTATGTCTAGGAATATTTTCTTCTACAAATAGAAAAAATTAGATGATGTCTTTTCAGAAGAAAACATTGGTTTAGACAATTTTAAACCACCATGCTATGGAAGAATTTATTTGTCCCTCACTAAGGAGGAATAAGTATTTTGATCCTAGATCATTTACAGTGAAATACTTGACATTTTTAAGATGCTTTCAACCAATTTTGATCCTCATTGCTTATTCATTGTAAACAGTAAGTTTTCAGTGCATGGAAAGTGTGTGTGGGTACATCTACATTAGTTCAAACACCAATTCCAACTAATGGCCAGGCTGAACTACAGTAAATAATGTCCTGAAGGATATTTTGCCGCCTTCTTTGGCACTTCTTGAAATCCTAATGATTGGGATGAAGTGTTGAAATACAGAGATTTTCTCTCAGAGAGTGTCCCATGTTGAAACCCATCCCATGTGTTTGACGTTGTAGTTCTTATCTCTTTTAAAATTTGATATCTTCTGCACAGTTTTCATGAAGCTTTCTGTTACAGTAGTGAAAATCACAGAGAAATGCAATTTTGTACAACTTTGAATTTACCCCAAGAGCTGAGAGAAAATTTGCTCGTATACTTCAATCTGAGTTTCTTCTATATTCAAGCTTTGTTTATCTACCATCAAGGGTCACATTCGTTGCTGTTCAAAGCCCCATCCAAGCTGACCTTGAATACGTTCAGGGATGGGACATCCACAACTTCTCTGGGCAACCTGCACTCCAGCACCCCAACAGCAAAAAATGTCTTCCTTTCATCTAATGGAGATCAGAAATACTAAATCTAGGTATATGAACTTTGAGGAAAGGTTTGAAATTCTTTTGATTTGAAACACATTTGATAGGAATACTAACTTAGAGATGACTGAAATATGTTGATGGCCATTTGAGATTGACACTTTTTGAAAAAGTGCATGGAATTGAAAATTAAAACCAGTAAAATTAAAAACTTCTTGCCATTTTCTTTTTCCTCTGATATTCAAAATTGCATAGGCCAGATATCTGTGCTTCATGCAGATCTCTCAGATACTCTCAGACAAAAGCTTTTCTTTCAGACTAAATTGCGGTTTAGGTAGAACACGAGTACTTAGTGAAGGTTTTTCTGGGCATAGGGGGATTTGTGTGCACAAGAGGTTTTATCCAAACTGCAAAATTCATCCCAGCTGCGTTCTGTTCATCATCATTCCTACTGCATCAGGCCTGAAGATTCTGTGAAAAGTATCCTGTGGACCTTGAACATAGCTCATGTGAAAGAGATGAGAGGTGATGGAGAAGTTGAGGGAGAGAATAAAGAGCATATGGCCCAGTAAATGCACCAGAAAGTACTTTTTCATGTGGTCCACAGCCCGAACAATTGTTTAGCACCATTTGAAGGCTGTGTTTGACCAACAGGGCTGAAGCAGGTCTTCAAAATATCCGGTAGATCAAAATCCATTGAAGCAAATGACCCTGGCCAGTCACCTTGCTGCTGATAATTCACCCTCCATACCAGCTGATCAGGCCTAGCAATGCTGCTGCGAATGTATTGTGAAATAGGTAGGCACATTTTCACAGAGGCAGGGAAAAATACCCTTGGATGATGATTCCACGGGATAACTTGATGGAGCAAGTTAGGTACCCTTATCTGCTGTGCAATATCGAAGTTGGTGAGTTCACCATCTGTAAGCATCACTTTAAAAAAATAAATGTTTGATCCACAAAACAATATTTCCTATATCCTGTCTACCTGCTTCATTTCAGCCAATGAATAGGCTACGTTCCATCAGCAAAGTGTTCATGATCATATGCTTCTTTAAACTGTGATAATTCTTTATTTTTTTCTAAATCAGACACTGTCTATTCCTAAGATTCAGATGTCCATGGGTAGGGGTGTAATTAAGTTCACTGTTAAAAAATATCCTTCTTGTTATCTTTTGCTTAAATTACTGACATGTAACATCAGTCTGAGAGCTGAAAGAAACCCCTTCATTTGCTGTTTGCCAAGTATCATCTATGTGATACAAATTCTACTTGATAAATCACACCCATACATTGCTATCTAATACTACTAGTAATGCCTTCACTACCTTTTCTTCATCTTTAGGGATTTTGGCAAAGTGAATGATTGGAACACAAGCAAGGGCATTTGTTCAAGATGCTCCAGAAAGAGCTGTGGTCTGTTCTCTACTTTGCTGCCTATGTTAGGAGGAAGCTGCAAAAAAAAAAAGAAAGATAACTAGGAAGAGTGCTATTTTTAGTCTAAGTTTGGAAATGATGTTTGGAATACCCTGTTAAATGACAAGGTGCTCTTTTGAATATGGCATCTTAAGGGAAAAAGTCAGCTTTAAAGAGGTTTTGAGACAGTTGCTTCTGGAAAAAAAAAAAAAAAATTGAGGTATCTAAACTCTTTAGCCATACCACTTGGAAGACTGATTCAAAACACAGTTTCTTCATCTAGGAAGAACAGAGGACCATAGATGCAACTCACTTACAAATGGAGTTATGTAGGTTTCTGGTTTGGATTTACTGGACATCATTTCTTGTAAAGTCGAGGGACTGCAGTTAGCTCTCCAATAATTTCCTTCCCTGAAATTCATCTGCATTTGCTCCTTTCTCCAGCGTTCCCATTTCTTAGTGCTGGTATACTCCATCTATGCATTAGAATATTCAACTGGAGTGTGTGTCTGATATTTTCTAGTTAAAATTGGCTGGAACGCAATGGATAGTTCCAGTTGCTTGTATAGAGTAGTCTTATTTTGACAAGTTTTCTTTCGACAATGTTTCAGCAGCAGTAGCAAATAGGAAGTACAGCTTGCGGCAGGGAAAGACACTTCTGCTTGCTCAAGTTTCCTGTAGTCAGATAGATGCCAAAAGGCTTTTCATAGTACTACTACTGTCTTGTAGGAATACTTGATCTAATCCGACTTTTGATAAAATTACTAATGGGCTACTTTTCCACAAGGCGGAACATTTTTCTTTTAATAATATGATTTTTTGTAAGTTGAAAACATGAACTTGTGCACCAGTCAGGTGGAATGTACTCCTACTTCTTCATAAGTTTCACAACCTTCTTTAGAAAATATTGACTCTGTGTAACTTCAAAAGAAGAATTCTGGGCATCTTCATTCTATGGATGTAATTTTTTTTCTACCATGCTGTTCTTGTTTTCTATAGAACTCATTTTTACCAACAGAAATATTTTTCCCTGACACCTATGGAAAATACCTATGTTTACTCAATACTGCAGCCTCAGTATATTGTTTAGAATTATTTCAACATGGTCCCAAGCATATCCGACAGCTAGACAGCAGAGGTTAGCAACAGTGAATGGGAATAACTTCTGAACCATTTCAGTGGATTTCCCAGGAAGGGCTTGCTTTCTGCCCCTGCAAATTTTCCCAGAGATATTGTCTGGTGAACAGTTGCATCAAAAGAGTATTTTTACACGAACCTTGGGGCAAGCTCTGTCTCAGATTTACTAGTGAATGCAAAGAGGGTGAAAGTGCTGCTTCAAAGCCCTCTGTGCGCTTTCCGTACCAAAAGGGAGGTGACCCCAGAAATAAGTTTTTGATCTCTCTTCAAAACACAAGGCATGTCACCACCTCATTCATCTTTTTCTGGGACTCAGCATCTAAAGACCAAGAAGCTCTCTTGCTTGCTAAAGAGTGTTCAGTAAAAAACCCTTGTCCCATCAGCAAATTTTAACACCACTGCATTCGAGTCAATTCCAATGCTGGCAGGGCAATACTCTACCCCAGTAGTAACATGCCACTGTTAGAAGACTGTGTAAAAATCTTTGTGTACAAAGTAATCGGAGGGGAAAATTTAATTGGGAAGAACTGCACATTGTTCTGGAAAAAGCCTCCTGCCACAGTCTTTCAGATGTCATTTTCAGGTATCATTTTTAGAGTTGGGGTTTTTAAAATTTTGTACAAGATAAAATATTACTGCCACTAGATGTTTCCCTAATAGCAGTACAGCCATTTCTTAGTAGAGTAGTGATTAGCTATAAATAGAAATTCAAAGGTTTAAAAAGGTTTTGAATAAAGTCTAAGGTGTTAGAAGAAGAAAACAGCAGTTTTCTTCTTCTGGTGAAAAAGCAACTCGGAGGACATTGTACTCTACAGGTGTATTATATCATTTCCTGAAAAACTGAGTAGGTTTGCTATTTCAAATGGTTTTCATTAGGAAGGAAGAAATTCCTTTGGAAAAAAGCCTTCAAATTGACTCAACATTAATGTTATGACACTTAACTTCACCAATCATGAAGAAAAATTCTCATCACTTGAAATGGAAATCATGATGGTAATGGAGACAAGGATGTCTAAGCCGTGCCATCAGCAGCATAAAAAAGCATTAGAATGCAGGTAAGACTAAGCTCCTGAAGTAGTGAGAAGAGATCGCAACCATGGCATTTTCCTTTAAGAGTCCTCAGGATGAACAGCAGATCAGATTTTTTTCCTGTGAAGTATTTATGAATAGAATTAACCTTTAAAATAACATTGTTTTCAAAAACCTGTGTCCAGTATCTCTTAGAATGATACACAGTTCCTTTTAATAGAAAAACGAAAAGCACTTTTTTCCAAACTGTTGTGCACTTTTAAACGATCTACAATAAAAAGAGTACTTTTTCATGCTGGAAATGATGTTCATTACAAAAAAGCCTTGTAGCACGCTTGGTACTCTAGTGTTCTGATTAGCATAGTTTTTTATTCATCGAACAAGTTTCACATTGACTATCTTTCACCTTGAAATAAGGGGGGCGTCTTTGTACTTCTGCATCATCCATGAAGAATTTCTTGGGTGTCATTTTGTACTCGATCCTAAACGGCAAGTTCTGCATTCTGCCGTCTGTCTAGCTTTCCTGTTTGATGCAGCTTCTGACAGGTCTTTTCAGAATTGAGGACTACCTGCAAGAATCATGCTCAATGCATGCATTTTACTCCTTGGTTAATGCAAAACTGTTTTTCCTTTACAGCACAATAATCATAGGAAAAGAATGATGGTGGATTCAATTCTTACAGTAATACAAAGAGGACTATTATCATCATTAGAAACCAAGCAAGTCATATTTATTGCACAGGCAGTACAACCACTGATGTAAATTACCCTGTAAATTCAAAATGAATCTGTGTCACAGGAGTGGATTGAATGTTTCTATTGATATTTTGCTTAAAGCAGACAATTAATTCTTTTGACAGCCAACTCATACCTGCAACCTAACTTTCAACTACAGCTTTCAAAGAGTGGAAACATGTCTGTTTATAAAACAATACAGTACAGTACACAAGACCAAATCAGGTCATAGACATTCAAATGAAAGAAATGATCAAAGGACAGATTAATTCACATCTGCAAGCCCTCAAGAGCGTACAGGTCAAAAGTCCCCAGAAAACTAGGCCAGTGGCACAAATTCTCTATGTTGGCACCAGCAGAAGCAGCTGCTATCTTTATAGGATGTAATCTTGCTTACATCAGCCTTCAGAGCAATCTTCTGTCCCCCTGCCCAATATGCCTTCTGCTCTACTCCTTGGACTTCACGTTTGCATTTCTACAGAGTCCTCCAAACTGACTCAAAGTTCAGGTAATAGATTTCCAAGATTTAGAAATATTGTGTTAAGTCTATTTCATTCGTATTTCATCCCGTCTAAGCATACTGTAACTTTCTGAAGTGAAATATGTCGAGTATGTCACGTGTAGTTTACATGTTAGTTCTGCTTGACATTAAAACTTCGCACAGACCCCTGTGATGCCTTACTGCAAAAAGATATAGCTGCAAAGAGTGGTGGTTGTGCAAAGTTAGAAAGGCCAGAAAACCATGTAAACAACCTAACAGTAGAGCTTTGAATTTCTGAATATAATATTGCACCATCTAAAGTCAAAATAGAATATTGAAATGATTTTCATCTAATAATGAGCGTGGGAAAGAGAGAATCCAGATAGGCTTACTTTTTTTTTTTTGAAACATTTCCAGGAAATACATGGCCTTAACTTGGAAGCATAGAATTAAATATTTTTATACAGCATGAGTTCTCATTACCTAATCATATGATTTGGAGAACTGAATTGGAAAGCAGGAAATAAACAAAGAAAAATATTCAAGCTATAAAAAATGTGAATTTAAAATTTTCTTTGTATTTCTGATTAAAACTATGCTAAATGGTCACCCATTATTTTAAAAAGCATCTGGACATAAAAAATGGAGACATTCCTGCGGGTCTTGGATGTCAGGTATTCGTGAAAAGCTTTATTCCACTGCTTCCCAACACTGATTCAATCCCCTTAAATGCAGCTGTATTTCAGATGCTCAGTGAAACTGCCCATGTAATGCATATAGTTTACAAATAATCTGCAGAAAAAGCTAGCTAGATTTGAAGATCTTTTTCTGGAAATGGCCTTCAACTGATTTCTATAAACACACAGGTGGGATTTCTGCTGTCTTCAGGCCACTTCCTGCAGAGACCTCTCCATTAAATCTGTCTCATTCTACTAAGAACACTTCTGGTGATCCAAAGTCAGCACTGGGATTGTCCAACTGCATGGAATTACTGTCTGCTAGAGCTGCACACTGAGGGCTTCTGTGTGCAGCATCATGTGAGCCCTACTAAAGTCACCCTGTTGGTATAAACTGAGCTAACTGGACCTTAAGGGACAAGATTGGGCACTAATTTTGTAATAGAAATTAGGTACTAAGAAGGAGGCCAGAGGATTTCAATGTTTGTGCCTCCAGCTGAAGCAAAACTAAATCTCGGTCTTTATCTGAAAAACTAGGTGAATTAACCCGTTTGGCATTCATATGCCAAAAAGGTTAGTAATACACTCAGAACTGTCAAAAGAGTAACAATTCCAATCATTACTTTCTAAAAAGAATTCATTTGAAGAAGTCAGGAAGAAAGATGAAACATGCAAATATCCTACCCTGAGAATCATTCTGTTGATCTGCACAGGTTTCTTATTATATTCCCATCTAATGCATTGGACATGTGTGCTTGCGATGACACAAATACTTGCAAAGCTTATCAGATAAACCATGGTCTCTTCAAACAGCAAAACATTTCTTGATGGTTGCATTTGCTAGATCCATTTAGACCCAATGTTCTTAAAGGTCTTTTCCAACCAAAGTGATTCCATCATTCGCTAAGTCGCACATCTCAATTGTCCTGGTTTAGGGCAAATTTGGCAGAAAACCTCAAAAAGGGTCCCCCCCCAGAAAGCCCACCCACACAGCCCCTCCCCTCAACTGGTTTGGGGAAAATTTCCTCAGAGAGAAGTGGGAAAAAGCTGTTTATTTAACAGGCAAAGCACTCCCCAGCACAAAAAATGAACAATACCAGATGACAAAACTCAATTGCCACTCTGAAGAGACAACAAATCAGAAAGTCTCTCCTGTGGGTGCTCGCTCTGTTATCAATGCCTCCGGCAATGGGGAAGGCTGCTGCCCAGGGCAGGCCTCCATAGGCAACAAAGTGCAAGCTCTCAGTGCTCCCCAGTTCCCAGTCCGGTGCAGATTCGAAACGTTCCAAGAAAAGGGTAAGGAAAAAAAAAAAAAAACCAGTCCAGGGAAAATTCTGCCTCAGCCAGCTAAACCAACTCAAAAGCAAATGAGCACTCTGTTCTGCTCAGTCAGTGCTCAGACAACACAGTGCAGCGCAGAATGTGGAGGAGTGTTGCTTTTTAAGGGATGCAGCCTCTGGTAACAAACTCCGTGCTTCTTCTTCTCTCCACCTTTGCTCTCAGAACCTATCATGAAGGCAGAGAATATCATATCAAGCATTAACAGAACAGATGACTGGGGATACAAGCATCATAAAGTCGCCCTAGGACACTGCTCTATTGAGATATGTCACCAGACTATGCTAAGACCAAGTTTTGGAACTGCTCATTAAAATTCTACTCTCACAGTGAAGCTGAGGAGGAAACACAGCTCACTACAGTTACCTTGTGGCACGCCAGTGCTTCCTTTCAATCCCAATGTTCTTCATTTTTAAGTCCCTGACATCACAGGCATAATGAAACATCCTTTGTGCAGGAAGGAAGATATTATTCTTCTCATTTATACTGATGGGTAAGCTGACATGCAGAGCAGTTAATTCAAAGTGAAAGAGCAATAAAGCCAATAGTAAAACCACAGTTTTGTTTACTCCCCTAAACCCTTACTATCCCAAAATACAAGAACAGCTGTCAAAGCCTTGTGGCTACCTAATTTTTTCCTAGACCTACATGGTGGGGTAAGGGATAAACAATCCCAAACAATGGTAATCCACAACAAAGCATTCTTGACATCATATTCAGGTTTTGCATCGCGAGCTCTTCCTCCTGATAAAGTTATTCCATCACAATAATTTGGGGAGTATCTTAGGGGGTGGGTGTTGTTTGCTTTGAAAGCATCTTGATCATTCAGGAACCCAGTAGCAAGGACAAAGTTTAAAAGAAGATAGTGCTGTGCATTGATTTTCATCTAGGACAGACATATTTCTACAACGCAGAAGGCTGACCTAATGATTCACGACAACATGGCTGAAGTGGCATCCTGGTCCCCATAGGTTTTTCTCTTTACTTTTAGCTGCTTTCCTACCAGATTATTGAGCCAAACTAGCTCAAAAAGGAATCAGATAAGTGCCAGAGCTTTCAAACAAAAAAAAAAAAAAAAAAAAAAAAACCAAACCAGGTACAAAATGATGATTTGTAAGTGCATTTGAAAACAGACGTTTTTTGTACTTTTCATAGGTACATGGCATTCTCTAGAATGATATTGCCCAAACGCTTTGGATTTGGTTTTGGTTTTTATTTTTCGTCAATTTAAGTGCTACGCATTCTTTTTGGCCATTTTAGGAAACAGATTTTCTGATCCATGTGAAAGACACTCCAAAGTTCCCTGCATTTGCCTCACGACCACTCCCAGGACAGACATTGGGACCCTGAGGACCCTGATTGGAATGCTGGCCTGCCAGTGGTGGAGGAATGCCAGAAATCCTGAGGCCCCTGAGCAGAATTCTGGCCTGCCAAGTGATTGTTTGCAGCTGTGTCTACAGTGACTGCTTCTAACAGGGCCTGCCAAGGGGTGACGCGACCTATGTGCCTGCGTGTGCTTCGCGACACCAGCCCTGGAATTTTCCCACCTCCTGGCCAGATGAACTTACTGGGGCAACTGTGGTAGCCGCCCCATGGAAAATCCTTCATCTGCTCCACTACCATCATGAGGGATGGAGATTGAAGCCCCCCTCCCAAGGACTGAGGCTGAGACGCCCGTAATTCTGATCCAGGGGTGCTGGCGTGACTGAAGCAGGATGCCTACTAAGTGTTGCCTGCTAATGTGTTCGCTGGACCTAGACTGGTTTCCCATAGAAACCAGTCCTGAAACAATGGGTCCACTCACTGCTGATGTTGATATTGACTTCTCCTGCTGAGAACATGGACTGTCTGTACCCGTCTTCAATACCATTTTCCCCCTCAGCAACTTCAATAGACTTGCTCTTTATTGTATCTGCTCCCCCTCAGCCATTTCTAGATCTGTTTCCCCCCTCAGCAATGGACTATAACAGAACCTTGAGTTTACCAAGACTTTGAGATCTCCCCTAGGAGAACTCCATCGGCTGGGCTGCGAGGACTTCATCTCTCTCCATTTGGTAGCTATACTCCCTCTCTCTTTCTCCCCCTATTTTCTATTCTTTTCCTCTCCCTAATTCCTTTAAGGCATTTGCTGTGGTGATTCTAGAAAGGTGCATTTGTTTTGAGTGATACTGCAATCCCCTTTCCATCTTGTCTTTTGCACTCCGAGATCAGTTAAGGAACCATCACTACCCCCTTGGTATGAGCGGATCAGAACAATATGTTCTTTCCAGCTGAAATTGGTTCTAGTCAATAGAAGCACTCTGGTAGGTAAAAGTAGACTGTAAAAAGATAACCTTCAGAATGTATTTCCCATGTCTTCCCATTAAAGCAAGTGAAGAAAGCAGACAGATACTCAGATAACATGCTATGCGAATTGAAAGGAATCTTCTTGGTGGCAACTGTGAAATTCACGCCATGAAATGCAGTTCCGACAGATGAAAGGGCCACATAGGATGTCAAATCTATACTTTTGATGTTTGAATGAAAGAAGATTTCTTGAAGTACAATCCTACAAAATGAAGGTGAATTTGCAGAAGCAATTGAACTGGGTCTCCTTTAGAAACACAATGTTTTCTAATTAAACTGAGCATTCAGGAAGGCAACCTTGAAATCAAAAGGATTTAGAAACATACAAATACCAAGACTGGCAGTTCATTATCTTTAACAGTCTCTTCAAGATATGATTTATTTTAAACTTCCACTTGTAGTAGGTCTGAAGACATTAGGAATGATGCAATATGAAAAAACCAAAACAAAACAACTTTCTCAAAAAGCTTTGAGAAACCAGAGAAATGATGATTTTTAGTGGTTAGGTAGTCCTTTAAAATTTGTCTTGGGGGAAAGAGATAAAAAACTGACTGAGATCAAATGACTGTGGAGTATATTCCAAAACTGTAATGAAGAATGTAAGGGGCAAGAGCCTGTTAGAAAAATACTGTGCTGGCTTCATCTGTTGAAAGCATTCCAGAATGGTTGAAATTATGAATCATATCTCGTGGGATTAAAAAAAAAAAAAAAAAAAAAAAAAAGAAGAGGAAGAAAATAGAAGGAAAAAAATATTTGGAACATATATATTTTTCCATTCCAAGATGGTATAACAGCTTTATTTCATTTTGTTCCTATGACCGGTTAATAGCTTATGAAGTGTTTAGCAATAGAGAGTGAGAGTCTTCACACTAACCATACCATTTGGATGGGTCTCTTTTACTTTCTATAGCAGCAGATATGGTTTAGCACTCCACAATTCAGTCCCCAAAAGTGAGTAAGTGTGGCAGATTTAACCTAACTGCCCAGTCCACCAGAATGCCTAATTATCTTGAAAAATGCTTTGCTATATCTCATTATGTGGATGTGTCTCTCTAGCTCCACTCTGAGCTTCTTGATCTTTCATCTACAGGATGAGATCCAATTTAGCTTAGCAAGGATATAGCCTTTCCAAACCATATCTTTTACCTTCTGTATTCTTATAAGTACATTTCTACCGCAGAGACCAGTTTGGAAGATCCTAGTTGTTTTATTCCTTAGATTATGTTGCTGCATTAATTAGCTCTTCTTTGAAGTTTTTTCCCTGCTCAAGTATAGGGTCAGTGCTGAAATGATTGTGATGCTAACTCCTCATGATATATTCTGCAGGCTTACAGAGTATGCAGCAAAGTTTTCTCTTCTTCTGAGGACATTCTATTCTTTTGATGAGAAATGCTGAAGGTCTGACTTCAGTTGCAAAGGTCACTGATTGACAGATTGCAAAATTGTTAAGTCTAGTAAGAGCAGGAAAAGCATGCTCCTGCTGTGAATGTAAATGTCGTGTCAGCTGCTGTTGGGATAAAAAGCATGAGCATAAGCAAAGATATCTGCATGGATAGAAAAGAAACAAAGAAGATATTTGTTGTGATTTCTGCTCTAAGGAGCAAGAAGAAGCATGAAGCGCTAATTTCAGTGGCTAAGACAATATCATCCTTGGGCCAGTTCTCTTCAACATCTTTGGAACCACTTGGACTCGGCACTTGAAGGAATATTAAGCAAGTTTGCCAGAGACACTACATTGGGAGGAGCTGTCAACTAACTCCCTTGAGGCCAGTGAGACGCTGCAGAGAGATCTGGACAAATAGGAGAGATGGGCATTTATCGCAGGCCGGGAGTCTATGCCCAAATCACGAAAGGGGCGGGACTGCTGGGGAAGGCGTCCCAAGCTGTTGTATTTTCCAGCATCAGTTTCATGACATGGTTATGACAGTGGGAAGATGCCAGCAGCTCACGTCCCCAGCACTTGAAAAGTTTATTGACCAATCCCACAAAGCAAAAGCATATTGACAGTAGTTCTATCCCATCCCTAGAAGCACACATAACTTGGTTCAAAGAACGCTTGCTTCTTTTGAATAAAAGACCTGCTTGTAAGCCTTAAGATAGAATGCACAGAGCTCCATTATTAAGCTTAGAACTTTATAACATCTGGCTAGATATACTTTGCTGTAGCTTAGGGAGTTCTTCTGGTCAAGTGTTAATACACAGGCCATTGTTCTATTTGTCCTTACTTCTCTACTTCTTCTATCATTTTTCTGCTGACAAACCTTATGACTACTGCTTAGCTCCAAGCACAGTTCTGCTGTCTCTGAGGCCTGCCTTTTGCAGCTTTCCCAAAATCCTCTGTTTTCAAGGATTCCCACAGGTAATCCCCAACCTTCGGGAGTTGTGCAATGGCAAGTGCTGGATTCAGCACCTGGGACAGGGCAATCCTGCTGTGTGTGTGTATAGACTAGGGAGCCAGAGGCTGGAGAGAAGCAGTGCAGAAAGGAAGCCAGGCTCCTGGCCAATGGCAAGCTGAACGTGTATCAGCAGTGCCCTGGCAGCCAGGAGGGCCAAGCCTGTCCTGGGGTGCATCAGGCACAGTACCGCCAGCTGGGCAAGGGAGGGCATTGTCCTGCTCTGTTCTGCTCTGCTCTGCTCTGCTCTGCTCTGGGGTGGCCTCACCTTGAGTGCTTGGGTGCAGTTTTGGGTGCCACAATGAAAAAAGACATGAAGGTATCAGAAAGTTCTCAAATGAGGTTTACAAGGACAGAGCTCAAGGAAATGGCATGCCACTGAGTCAGAGGAGGGTTAGGTCGGGTATCAGGAAAAAGTCTTTTAACCAGAGGATGGCTGGGCACTGGAAGAGTCTCACCAGGGAGTGGTCACAGCATCACGCCTATCTAAAGTTCAGGAAGCTTTTGGACATTGCTCTCAGGTATCTGGTGTGATTCTCGAGGACGGTCCCTTGCAGGGCCAGAAGTTGGACTTGATTCTTCTGACGGACTCCTTCCAATTCAACTAAATCTATGAGTCTATGGTTCTGTCCTGGCCACTCAAGGTATATTGCTTGGTCTCACCAAGATTTTGATCTGCTCTTTTTGGTCGGAATTTGTCACTACTGCCTAATGATATTTACCAGAAAAGACAAAGTGCCTTTCCTCAAAGTTCTCAAAAAAGTTGAACATGCACCCTAGAATCCTAAAAAAGTCTTTTCCTTGAAACAACACTGTCTTCTGCCCAGTATTCTTTCCAGATCTAAAGGGGAATGAAGGAAAAATCAGGGGATGTATTACAATGAAGCACTCTCAAATTTCCGGACCTTTAGCAGTCTATTTGTATTTCCACTAATCTTTTCTATAAAATCATGGTTTTGTAGCCCATGTCATTTTCTAGCCAGACACATTTTTGCAACTGAGCCCATCAGTCTCTGTGAGAATATATGGTCAAAAGCCCAAAACATATGAATAGGCAGTGGCAAGTGAGGGGAAAAAAGAGTATGGGAAGCAGCTCCATGATACTAAAGTGAGACATGAAGGAGAAGGAGGTGGAGGTGTTCCAGTTGACAGAGCAAAGAATCCCCCGCAGTCCCTGGAGATATCCTAGTGAAGCAGGTTGTCTCCCAGCAGTCCCTAGAGAACCATGGAGGAACACATACCTACAGTGCAGCTGCTGGAGGGCTCCATGCCACAGCAGGTGAAAGCGCCTTGAAGGAAGCTGCAGCTTGTGGAGGGAGGGCCAGAAAACCATCCTTGACCTCTTCTTTAGTGGAAGAGTATGGGCAAATGTTCAACAGCTGCTAACTCTAATCTATCCTCTTTCCAGTTCTTGTCATAGGTAAGAAGGACAGTACAAGAATTAGAAGCCTAAATTGTTTTGCTTGAGGCTCCCATTCTCTCTGCCACTCCCTTAAAATTTACTTTGATATGAAATAAAACTCATGATCAAGTTCTTAAGGCTTGATGGTCAAGCATTCAGAAAACAGGGAGTGCAAAGAACTCTTGTCATTGTCATTTTTTTGCATAGAACTAAAAAAGTTAAATTACTGTTTTCTAAGAACTTATGGAAGTTAATTGGTAGTGGTGGTGAGAGTGAAGAGTATACTTAAGCTGGAAAGAGACTATCACGTTGCTACCTCATCTGCATATAAGTTTTTTACCAGGAACTCTAGACTTTTAAACAGACTTAGGACACAAGAGTTATCTCTGGGAATGTTTTAGCATGTACAGGAAGAACACTCATATTTAAATAGCTCAATCTGTTTTACAGTTATGACTGATGTTTTACATTTTATTTGAAATAAAATATTTGTGATTCAGATCATTTCCAGTTCTAAAGCATTTCAGTTGTTGACAGATTTTACTGTCTCCTGAGGGCAGGAAAATAGTCTTGGAACAAATACCGAAAGAAACTAGATGGAAAAATTAGTTTTCCTCATTCTTTTCTGTCTATTCTAAGAGGCACAACAGCAAAACCACTGCTATGAGTCTGAGTTGTCCTACCACTCATGCATGACAACCTTGTAGTGACTAGTCTATTATTTGCACACATTTCTGAGGCTGTTTGTTAACTGTTGGGCAGAAAACTATTTTCACGGAAAGACATTCCTGAATTGCTTCACTTATCTCTGAAGCAGAGAACTAAGCTGGCACTCTATTTCTGAGATCTTACTGTGCTCGCCCACAAACCCATTTCCTTCAAATGCAATTTACTTCCAACCAAAGCACTTCATTACTTCATGAGGTAATCTCTTGTTCTTAATGTTCGGGGGATTGCTTTAAAACTGTAAGCTCATATTCTAGTAAGCAGGTAGAACATCTGTCTTAAGTAGTATACATCACTTGGCTTTGGTTCATGCATCATAACATCAGCAAGGAAGGTCATTTACAACCAATAGATGGGTTGGGGTAACAGGCCACAAGTTTGGGAATCTTTCTCCAATTAATTTTGCTTTAAAATTTGGCTCTTATCATTTCAAGTGTGTCTTTATTAAAACAATCAACTATTTATTACCTGTACCACAATGAAGCACAATCGGCAGTGCTTGTGCATCTTTCAACAAGTCCAAGAAGAAGAATGGTCTGAGCCCCCAGTGTAGCTCAGGGAGTCTGTCATCAAGCCAGAGTCCTCCAGGCATCTTCTCAGCCTGGAGAAGAGCAGACTCTGAGCAAATGTTAGAGCAGTCCTCCAGTATCTGAAGGCAGCCTAGGAGAAGGAGGCAGATGAGCTACACAAGGGCATGGAGCAATAGGAAAAGTGTTGATGGCTTTAAAACCTGAAGAGTATATGTTTCCTTTGGGTATTGGGAAGAAATTCCTTGCCAGGAGGCTGGTGAGACACTGGAACATGATGTGGGTGACCCATTCCTGGAAGTGTTCAAGGCCAGCTTGAATGGGTCTTTGAGCTTAAGGCGGTCTAGTGGAAGGTGTCCCTGCCAACGACATGGGGGGTGAATTTAGGTGAACTTTAAGGTCCCTTCCAATCCAAACCATTCTATTATTCTGTGGTAATATTCATTCTGTGCAGTAACAGTAACTGGCTGAAGATAGAAATAACTGACTATTATTCTGAGAAACTGTCATCCAGTTTAACTGTTTTGGTTTCACACAGAAGTTCCTTACAGCATTATTAAATAGAGGAACAGTCTTGGCACTTAAATATCATCCACACAAATATTTTACCCTTTTTAAGGTTTCTGACATTTGGGATTTTCCTTTTTCTTTCTTTCTCTTTCTTCCTTTCTTTCTTTCTTTCTTTCTTTCTTTCTTTCTTTCTTTCTTTCTTTCTTTCTTCCTTTCTTCCTTTCTTCCTTTCTTCCTTTCTTCCTTTCTTCCTTTCTTCCTTTCTTCCTTTCTTCCTTTCTTCCTTTCTTTCTTTCTTTCTTTCTTTCTTTCTTTCTTTCTTTCTTTCTTTCTTTCTTTCTTTCTTTCTTTTTCTCTCTCTCTCTCTCTTTCTCTCTCTCTTTCTCTCTCTCTTTTTTCTCTCTTTCTCTTTTTGCTCTCCCTTTCTCTCTTCTTCTTTCTTTTCTTCCTCCCTTCCCTTCCTCCCTCACTTCCTCCCTCCCTGCACTGTGATGTCATTTTGTAAAATGTGAAGTAGTTTCAGAAATTTACTCTTATTTGAATAACATTTTGAAGCTTAGAAATGGATCAAGAAGAAAATTGTGTGAAGACAGAGCATTTAAGAAGGTTTTAACATCAGATTTAGAGTTAGCTATTGAAAATTCAAAAAAACAACATTGAAATGATGCAATGAATGATTTTAAGGGATTTTTTTTTTGTATTTCTCTGATACCAATTATGATCTCAATTTTTTCATCTTTGAAAAATACATCTTGAAAGTTGCTAGTTTTAAAACTCAAAATATTTCTAAAACAAGGAAATGGATTGATGCAGATGAAAATATCATCTTCTAAATAGTCATCATCTAGTCCAAAGGATTCTCCTCACACAGTAAGATTTATGGAGATTTCTATTCTCACACAAACACAGAAGAATTTTTCAACTGACTAGAAAATCTGTAAAAACAAATGAACCTTTGAAAAAAAAAAAAATCAATAAAGAGCAGGAAATTATATGCATTCACCCTTACGATATGTTGGTTACTAAATATTGCCTCTGGTTTGTGGGTGAGTACACTTCCCATTCACACACACACATACACCTCCCCCCCCCCAGCACACAGATGTGTGATATTGAGTCTCAAAGAAGGGCGTTATCTTTTTTCTATTCAGTAGGCATTGCTTCTCAAAGTCAAGGCATATTCTTCCTGGATTCTCCTATTGCTTGGATTTATTACCTACAAGGTAATGTGCCTGTGTCTATTCGCACGGGGTAGGAGGGGACATGGAGAGCGGTGATTTGAAAACAACTAGCAGCTTAACTAAGAAAGTGGAGTACTTCCTGAATCCAGTGCAAAGGCAAAATATGAGGCCATAATCAGGGGCAGTTTGCTGTACTGGCACAGTTTCTTCTGGAGAGAATGTGTGGAAAAGCTTTTCGCTAAGATGTAGGCGACAAGAGATGCAGAAGATGGGTAAACGCAGCTCTTTGAGGGTAGGTGCCGGTCCCCGGCGTCTTTCAGCAGAAGCCGTGCTCCGGAGCGCACCGCGACCGGCACAAGCTATGTGCGCGAAAAAGCCGCTTCTTCGCCTCCGGGAGACGGAGAGCTCGGCAGATGCTGAGACGCCAAGAATGAAGCCACGCAGCACCAGGATTGAGTGCGCTGCTCTCAGACTGAGAGAGGACAAGAACAAACAACTCTCCAGCAGTTTAAACCCTTATTAACATTCGAAGGGAAAGAGTTCTTGGACAACTTTCCTTTGCATCCTTCCAGACCTTATGCAGTACTCCCTGGCCAATCTTACTTTTTCTTTCCGCCTCGGAGCTGGTAAGAACTCAACTAACATAATGAAAAGTGTCGAGGAACGCTTGCTATGCTGGCACAGTTTCTTCGGGAGAGAAAGCGTGGAAAGGCTTTTCGCTAAGATGTAGGCAGCAAGAGATGGAGAAGACGGGCATGCGCAGCTCTCCGAAGGTTGGTGCTGGTCCCCGTCGTCTTTCAGCAGTAGCCGCACTCCTTTAGTGCACCGCGAACGACACAATGCTCTGTGCTCGAAAAAGCCGCTTCTTCGCCTCCGAGAGACGGAGAGTTCAGCAGATGCTGAGACGCGAAGAATGAAGCCACACAGCACCGGGATTGAGTGCTCAGCTCTCAAACTGAAAGAGGATGGTATCTTGTCACTTGCCTGAATCCTAAACTCACATTAGCCCTCATACTAAAAGAGGTCCTGGAAAATTTTCTTGTGCTTTTTTCTACTGCTCTTGCAGCCCTCGGTGCTGCTTCTAGAGCAAGACTGAGAGACGCTTGCTGTGTTGGCACAGTTTCTCTTTGAGACAGACGCTGCAAAAGCTTTTCGCTAAGATGTAGGCAACAAGAGACACAGAAGACGGGCATACGCCGCTTTTCGAAATTAGGCGCCGGTCTCGAGTGTCTTTCGGCAGAAGCCGTGCTCCGGAGCGCTCCGTGACCTTCACAATGGTCTTTGCAAGAGGAAGCTGCTTCGTTGTTTCCGGGAATACCGAAAGAACAAGCATAAGCTTTAGACGCGATTGGCACCAGTCCTGAATTTCCCATAAGTGATACTTACTAAAAGGGTTCTGATTTTAATGCTAGAGTTACTGTCTATGCGATGATTCATGGGAATAGTTCTTTCAAATCCTTCCCTTGCTGACATCAGTCAGCTTCATCTTTTCCTGAATGTACTGCTGGCTAGTAGATGCTTAGACGCCAAGAACGAAGCCGCACAGCACCGGGATTAAGTGTCCAGCTCTCAAACTGAGAGAAAATGATAACTAACCACTTTAGAACAGTTTAAACTTAGATTACCATAAGTAGAGGAAAAGTTCTCAAACAACTTTCTTTTGCATCCTTTTTAACCTTATGCAGCACTCCCTGGGAAATCTTATTTTTCCTTTTCTCCAGGAGATGGTAAGAACTCGAGCACCTTCATGAAAATCGTCGTGGGACGCTTGCTGTGCTGGCACAGTTTCTTTTTGAGAGAAAGCGTGAAAAAGCTTTTCGCTAAGGTGTAGGCGGTAAGAGACGCAGAAGACGGGCAGACGCAGCTCTCCAGAGGTAGGTGCCGGTCTCCGGGCGTCTTTCGGCAGAAGCCGCCGTCCAGAGCGCACCGCGACCGGCAGAAAGCTCTGTGCGCGAAAAAGCCGCCTCTTCGCCTCCGGCAGCCGGAGAGCTCGGCAGATGCTGAGACGCCAAGAACAAGACCGCAGAGCACCGGGATTGAGTGCACAGCTCTCAAAGTGAGAGAAAATGATAACTAACCACTTTAGAACAGTTTAAACTTAGATTACCATAAGTAGAGGAAAAGTTCTCAAACAACTTTCTTTTGCATAATTTTTAACCTTATGCAGCACTCCCTGGCCAATCTTACTTTTCCTTTTCTCCAGGAGATGGTAAGAACTCGAGTACCTTCATGAAAAACGTTGTGGGACGCTTTCTGTGCTGGCAGAGTTTCTTTTTGAGAGAAAGAGTGAAAAAGCTTTTCGCTAAGGTGTAGGTGGCAAGAGACGCAGAAGACGGGCATACGCAGCTCTCCGAAGGTAGGTGCCGGTCTCCGGACGTCTTTCGGCAGAAGCCGCCGTCCGGAGGGCACCGCGACCGGCAGAAAGCTCTGTGCGCGAAAAAGCCGCTTCTTCGCCTCCGGCAGCCGGAGAGCTCGGCAGATGCTTAGACGCCAAGAACGAAGCCGCACAGCACAGGGATTGAGTGCGCAGCTCTCCAACTGAGAGAAGACTGGAACAAACCACTTTCCAACGGTTTAAACTTACATTACCATAAGTGGAGAAAAAGTTCTCAAAAAACTTTCTTTTGCATCTTTCTAAACCTTATGCAGCATTCCGTGGCAAAAATTTTTCTTTTCTCCTCAAGGATGGTAAGAGCTCGACTACCATTGTGAAAAACGTCCTGAGGCGCTTGCTGTGCTGGCACAGCTTCTTTTTGGGAAAATGCTTTAAAAAGCTTTTCGCTAAGATGTCCGTGGCAAGAGACGCAGAAGACGGGTAACGCAGCTCTCCGAAGGTAGGTGCCGGTAGCCGGATTCTCTTAACAGAAGCTGCTCTTCGGAGGGCTCTGTTACCTTCATATTGGTCTTTGCTGGAGGAAGCCGCTTTTTCGTTTCTGGGAATATCTAGAGAGCAACAGTAGCTAAAGACGCGATTGTCACCATTATGGAGAGTTTTGCTCATTCCAGCTGGAATAACTGCGTTCTTCCTTACACTAGGTGTCGCTGCTTATCAAGGTTTGGCTGCTTTTAACCATTTGGGTGCTGGATGTTCAAACAACTTATCGTAACTTCTTCTATTTTAAGTCAGGTGCTCACTGCCGTAGATGCTATTAGATATAGAACACTGCAAATAAGAGCTGTAATAGATTTATTGTTATTAGCACATGGGCACGAGTGTGAGGAATTTTATAAGGAATATGTTGCATGAATCTTTTTGACCATTCTGCAGCCATTCATACGAAACTCACACAAGTATAAGACAATATGAAGAAATTGACTGGGAATGAGTGGGGTTTGCATCAATGGTTTGAGGGATGGGAAAGAACTGGGTGGTTGAAAGATCTCGTAAATGGAGCTTTGTTTTTACTAGTAGTCATTATTTCATTGCTTTGTGTTATTCCATGCATCGTGAAACTGGTGTGCCTCTTGCTAAAAATTACATTGGAAAAGATCTGGCTGGTGCAAGAAGAAGGGGTAATTGTGACAATGTATCTCAACCGCTTAGACTACAGGCTGCACCAGCCATCCAGCTTGGAACGGTTCTTCTCAGAATTTTCTCAGGGCCCTCTGGAATTCATCAAGACATAAGCCGTGCTAAAACAAGAGAGGAAAAGCTGAGAAACTAAATTCCAAGACCACAAGAACTCCAAAAAGGGGGGGTGGAGGGGGCAGGGGCAAAGTACCTGGACTGTAAGGAAACACATCTTCTGAGAGGTGCACGCAGAATGCGTGGACAAGACAAAGGCACCAATAAGAAAAGCGTGACTAGCGTGTGCAGAGAGTCAGAATGTGTAAGTGCATCATGTAAACCATAAACGGCTTCTGCTTAATCCTCTTGGTCCATTGTGCAGGAGTCCTGAATTTCCCATAAGTGATACTTACTAAAAGGGTTCTGATTTTAATGCTAGATTTACTGTCTATACGATGATTCATGGGAATAGTTCTTTCAAATCCTTCCCTTGCTGACATCAGTCAGCTTCATCTTTTCCTGAATGTACTGCTGGCTATACATAAGTTATGAATAGAAGGGAATGAGTTTTAGGGATATGTTGCAAGGAAACAGATTGGTAGCTCTGCTTCCATTTCCATTGTCCAAGTAGAATTCCGATTATTTTTGACCCTTTCATCGACCTCTGACTAGATTAGCATTTGTCTTTTATTGACTCCGTAAATTTTAGGCTACTAGGCTTGACCAAAGAATGGAAAGGGGAAAGTCACAGAGCCTCAGTGGTTCTCTTGTCAGCAATTTCTCAGGAGCAGGGAGATTTCTGTCCTCAAGTTTGTTACTTCAGCTAGCAGATTATGCTCACGCCAAAAGGAGGTGAGAAGGTTGCTTCCTTAAATGGTCAAATAATTCTTCCTGCTATTTGTGACGCTTTTGTATTACTGGAGTTTGTTGCAGAAAGTTGGATTAAATTGCATGCATCCGCTCCTGGGGAAACAGAGTATTTAGCCAATAGCACGTAGGCTTTTATCAACCTGAGATTGTCTTAACGGACCGGAGGCTTAAAGCACATTAATTCCTTCACAGTAGTTTCAATTCCACTTTTAGGCTCGACAAACCGAATGGTAAACCTGCATCAGCAGGGAGGGATATTTAATTGGTTTTTCTCCTTTTTAGAGAGAAGCTAATGAAAAAGTTTCACCAGAATCAGAGTGGGCTGTATAACAAGAAGAGCGTCATGAAAAGAGGCCAATCCTATCCTCTTAGTATTGCTAGTTGTGATTGGACTTCAATGAAATGTGTCAACTCTGTGTTCCTGGGTATCACATCAGTAACAGGTACTTCAGCTGCTGTACGTCTCTCCTAAAGCTAAGTACAGAATCTCAAATAATCTTAATTCCAAGGTCCCAATTCACCCTGTGATGCTGACAGGTGAAAAAGGAGTGGAAGGTGCATCAGTAAATGAACTTGAATGGCCTATCTAAATCAGCGGCCACTGATTTCCTGAAGGCTTAAACAGGTCAGTTGCCCCTATTTTTCTTGGGGTTCTTTTATTCTTTGGTCATGTTTTTCTTGGGATTCTTTGAATCCTTCCTTAAATTAGTTCAGCCTCTGCTCTCAAATCCTTTGCTGTCATTTAAAGTATCTCGATAGCCTGGAAACGTGTTGTCTTTATTTATCAACCCATTATTCCCTTCAAAAAGTTGTTTGCCTCAAGTCTCATTCTTGCTGATTTTCTGCTAGTTCATTGTCAGATGGCAGCAGGTGTTTTGTAAGAGCAAGTGCACAATCCTATAGCTTGCTTTTCTTTTGATTTGGCCTGTCTAGAAAATGGAATGACTGAACATCTCCAACAGCATTTTCTCTCCCCATTGTGTTTCACCGCAAGGGCAGATGCAAATCATCTACCTAAACTCTTGGTGGTGAAGAAACTAGTGGTATGCTGTTGCATATAGGTAGAACTTTCCGAAAGGAAGGCCTTGTAAAACCATGGCTGAGGCCCGTTACTTTGGCTAAGTAGAAAATGACTAGGGGAAAGTGAGACAGCTGAATTAGAGGTAGATCAAGAAGTTCCAGAAACATTGCGTGTTCACAGCGTGGTGTATGACGGTTGGTTGAATTATGTTTGTTGTGGCTTAAAGCTATGCAAGTGATAAAGGCCTGACTGCTTCAAAAGCCTGGCTTTTGCAAGAAAGCAGCTCTCCTTTGCACCTGCCTGGGGACTCTGCGTCACTACGGACCCTCACGCCCAGTTTGCCAAGGAGATGATGAGTAGGAATGTTGCAGAGCTGCTGTGTGCATGTTAAAAGAAAGGCAGAGAGTGAAGCAGTGGACATTTCTGGGCTTTAGTACAATGCTGCTGCATTGGTGCCAGTTTAGTCGGTTTTCCATCAGTGGCATTTCTGTCTAGAAGTACACTGCCCAGAGTCTTTCTAGCATTTGATGCCATTTCGTTACTGCCATTAATACCTTCCTTCAGTTTAAAGGATGATAGAATCTTTACAGGATTTTGAAGATCCCTGTTAGGAAACACTATGCCAGAGGAGTCATCACTCCCTTTTCTTTTGCCTCCTTTGTAATTTTTATAGACTCATTTCACATTTCTGCTAATGGCAATAGGAATACTGAGACTACTTAGCAGGGTTGACGCTCTCAGCTGCTTTCCTCTTTCCTACTGCTTCATACCGTATGTGACTTGATGGCCTCGTTTTGCAATCAGCATTTTGCTGTGGTTTGCTAAAACCTGGCATGCACTGCCAACTCACAACTTGTGTGTTGGCATTTCAGGGGCTTTGATGGGTTCCTTTCTGAGATTGCCATGCACTGGACTTTCACAGTCACAAAGACTTCATCTACCATCTGTCGAATTTCAGTATTTAATACTCTTTCCTGGAATGTAGGCAACCTAGCAGCAAGTACTAAATTCGCTGTAAGCCCTGTCTTCCCAAAGGACCATTTAAAAAGTTTGCTTTTCCCCTCTGACCAACCTGCCAGTATTTTGATGGAGAATTTGGTATCTTAATAGAACCTCTTAGAAGGGATCTAATCACAGACAACATCTCAGGCTTTCTTGAAATACTGGCTCCTTTGGATCTCAATTCCATTCAGAGTGCATTTAAGATTTTTTTTCCACTGAAGCCATTCAACAATGCCTCTTCTTTTATTAAATGTGATGCACATGACAAAGATGGATCCCCGTGAAAGGTTCTATTGATATCAAAATTCGTGCCCAATGGACTGTGCTGGTGGAAATCCAATACTACTCTAGTATTTTGAATCCAAATAATTCCTCCCAATCAGGCCCGACAGGATTGTTTGGCTTTGAATCTCGGCACCTGGACAGTAGTGGATGGTCCACAGGTTGAAAACAGTGTAGATTCTTCTTCTTCTTTTCATTGATGGCTCAGAGACTGAAAAGGCAGCTACAAAATGGTAAATACATCCCTACAGATTCAAAAATTGTTCTTCTTAATTTGCATCTCCACCATAACAACAGATGGTTAGAACTGAATTACCAATGGGAATTTTATAGCTTCTCAGAAATGAAACAGGACCTGGCTAATGGGCCTTAGCAGTAGCTACAAGGTTTTTCAGCACAAGGCATCTCAAAACTATTTTAACCTTACAGTACTTTTCTGTCTAATGCTCTAATTTCACGGGCGCTGGCAAAAAAAAAAAAAACAAAAAAAAAACCCCAACAAAACAAGAAACCCCACCAAATAGATAATAAGCAAAATCAGTGACATATATAGAAACAGATTCCATGGTTTTTAACTTCCAAACTTGTATTCTCAGCACACTCTCTACAATGGAATTGTTTCCCTATCTGCCTTGAAACATTTTGCAGCAAAAAACACTCTAAGATCTTGATAGGTGTTTTGTTCAAAAATCACTTCTTCTAGCTTTCTGTCCATAAGCGGAGTAACGTGGCTGTGCTGGCAGCTGGCCAAAGGAGGTAGGAAGAGTAATCATCATCCACAACACTGGGGCTAAAGAAATTTCCACAGAAAATTACCTGCCCTATTACTTGTTCATGTGTTGGGTTTAACATTCAGAATCTGTTTCCATTTTCCCCATTCATAGAATGTTCTATTTCACAGAATTCCAGCCCCTCAAACATCAGTCCTGACAGAGAGGGCTGTCATAGGGGATCTGCTAATGTCCACTGACTCTTACCAGTATAGTGCTTGTCACTGTTGCAGGTCAAGAACGTCTGAATAGTTTGGATTCATGCTCTTTGAGGGGTTGAAAACAAGAAAAGAATGACTAGACATTTCCATGATCAAATCCCCTGATGGAATAAAAATAGGAGCATAATAAATGCATTCATTGTTCTAAGAAGGGAGATGAAGGGTCCAAAAGATTACTTGCATACTTTCTGTTCTAAATCCCTTGTTATCTGGCAAATTGCAAAAGATTCCAGGCTTTTGCCAAAATGCAAACCAGATTAAAATGTGAAGCCTTACAATTTAATGGATATAAAATTTCATCATCCATTTTTAAATCTTTGAGATTGTTATGTACTTCCTATTAATACCCTGAGGTTTAGAGCTGTAATTCAGAGAGAGAAAAAAATGCTATCTTGAATTCATTCTAGTAAATCGGCGCTCTCATCTTGTTGGCACTCTCTCCTCTTGGTTTTCACTTCTGAAACTCAGTACGAAGGAGTGTATTAATGCATAGAGCTCTGCATCAATTCTTTTCATCTGTTTCCCCTGAAATTCTTCTTTCAAGGCAAACCTATAAAAATCCACACTTTCTTACCCCACCACTTCTAAAATTCTATTGAGAAGCAAAAAAAAAAAACCCCATCAAACCACTAAATCACTGCTCCAATAAAAAAAGCAGTCCATTAACTGCTTTCTTAGCAGGTTCTTTAGCTTCTATTATTATGGCAACCTTTTCTTGCTCTTCTAGATTAGAACCAAATTCTTACAGCATATAAGGAAACATAGGTTTACTGTATCTGATTCTCAGATACAGAAGTCCACCAAGGAGTTCAGACCTCAAAAGAAGTGTCTGTACAACAAGATTCAGCACAACGTTGAGACATATTAGCTATTTTTCAAGAAAAGCGGCCAAACTGAAACTTTTTAGACTTCTCTGACCTTCGTTGCTGGAAACTAGCTGCAATGTTACTGTAAACAATGCTGTGAAGGTAGGACATCGTCATTCTTCTCTTCCATTGAAAACCTCAAGTGGAGTCGCGTCACTTCTCTTCAAAATTCTGTATTTCCTTGCAAACTGGTAAAATAAGGATAAATAAAGTGTTCTGCTCATTCAGTTTAAACCTAATGTTCAAAATGAAAAAAAAAATCCATTCAGATATGGTCTGCAATAATACAGTAGAAGAGAAGATGAACCAGACTGGCCTACAAAAGAAAGAAGTGAAGCAGAATTTGGGAATTTGGAAGACCTTATGATGAATAATTCAAATAAATAAATAAAAAAAAATAACCTACCCAAATTCAATCAGTGATGCACAGACAGAGAAAAAGTACTAATTACTACTAATATTTCTTTCATTCTCAGAGAAGAAGTTCAATGATCCTCTTGAATGCACGGAAGATTCTTGGAAAAGACAGCAGCCTTCTTCTTCACAACATATTCTTCAGAACTCCAGGACAAAAATCATTTGAGCTGTGAGGATCTTTCTCTCTGTAAAACTCCCAGAGCATAGCCAATATTCTATTCCTTTAGGGATCCTCGCCTCCCTGGGGGAGTGCTGGATAGTCTACATCCCGGTACATCAGCCAGACACTCCACCTTATTTCCCATGGCTACTGCAGCAAGGACATCATCTACACTGGCTTTCTAGCCAAAATATATGCAAGGCACAACAAAGAACATAGCCAAAACCTGGAGCACAGCTTATGGGTTTCGAAAGAAAAATCTCAGGATGGCAATACTGGATCTTCTGATCCAAACCATCAGGAAACATTTCTTTAGAGGTGTTGGGAAAGATGAAAGTTTGACAAGAAAGTCTCACAGATATGTATGCTTGGCAGAAAGATTTTTGAATGTGGAGTCTGAAGAAAGAATAGAGATGGAAGCAAGTTTTGATCTAGAAGAAAAGAATTGCTGAGCCAGTCTTACAGGATAACCAAGGATACGTTAGTTAGAAGAGGGTTTTATGACTTACAGCAAAGGATAAACCCACCCCAAACAAGAAGATGTTTTTACCAAGCAGGAAGCTAGCACAGGCAAACAAGTCAGCAAATGCTGCAAGCAGAAAAAGGTCTCCAAATTTTCCACTGCCAAGAAAACTGAAAAACAACTTTCCACTTCAACTGTAATATACTGACTTTTAGTGAGTGGAGAATAGCAACATATGGTAATTAGAGTAGTTATGATAGGCTATAGATAATAGTTAAGGAATAGATTGGTTCTACTGTATGAAGATGCTCAGCAAAGTACCAAAACCAAAGGGTCTCCAGGCCTGCCTGCAGCTAGAGCTGACAGCTGTAGGCACAGGCTCTGTTGCCCACTACCCTGGACTGCTGCAACGACTTGGATGGAATAAACTGCATTTTGGACAGCCGCCTGGACTCCCACATCCCTCATTTAGGCTCTTACATGGAGGTGAAAAAAGCCTCTGGGTATTGTACAAAAAAATAGCTATGTAATCTAGAGTTGCATGACCCAATATTTCTATTGAACTGGAACAATTTTTATCAATATTATGGATCCACTTCTTTTCAGTGCGTTTGGTAAAAAACATAAAGTATTGTTTGAAAGAAATGATTGGATGCGTACTAAGTACTACGGATTAGTTAAGGTGTTGGTTTGGCATGGCTTGGTTTTTGGTGGGGAGGGAAGAAGCCAGCCACAGAAGTGATTTTTTGTGCAAAGCTCCTAGAAGCTTCCTCCATGCCTGGCAAAGTGAATCCCTGCTTGGCAAAGAACAGACATGCTGCTGAGCCAATTACAGAGGCTGGTAGCGCCTCGGTGATATATTTAAGAAGGAAATCAAAACGGCAGCCAGTTAACTTTGAAGTTGGGAAATTTTTAGGTTGGCGCCTCTTCTGGTTTGAAAGCCAAACCAGTGGACACTCTGTTGCAGTGTGTGTTTATTATTGTACTGCAGTTCAAGTAGTCCGTTTTCTAAGGCTTCCTATTTTGTGCTGTTATAGCATATGTTATTATTAATGGATTGTTCCTTTCCCCCCAGTATTGTTGGCTTTTGCCCTAGCTGTCCATCTCCCCAAAGACCTGCCCTTTTGTTCCCTGTTCCTTGTCCCATTGAACATCAACCCCTCCCCAAGCCTGCCCCTTTCTCTAGAAACTTCCCTCTCAATTTTGTACCCTTGGAAACCCCATTGGTTTGTTCAAGTTATTCTCCTCCCCTGTAGTCCCCCTACTGGTTTCAACATTGTATTCCCCTCCTTGTGTTCCACCCCCGGTTTCTCCCAGTTGGTTAAAGATTGTATCCTCCCCTGGGACCTTCCCCCCATTTAGAAGTTGATGTATGCCTTTGAATCAGTGTCTTTCTGTCCTTGACCCTCCAGGGAGTAAACTGGAAAACATACAGAAGACCTCTCCCTGTTCCTTGTCCCTTCCCTCAGCGCAGTTCTATCCCCAAAGCAGTCCACCTGTGCTGTAGAGCAGCTGTGCCCTCCAGCTGCAGCCCGGATTCGACAGCTTTCTTGGGGCGGCCCATTCTCGCTGTCGGTGTTGGGAGCTCACTGGGCTGAAGAAATCCAGCACCACAGAAAGACTCCAAGTCAGAAATCCAGTTTATTAGGAAAAGGGGGAAAAACCCAAATCCATGCAAGAATACAAAAGAAAAACCACTGACAGAGTCAGAATACAAGCTGACTTCCTGCTAGTTAGGGTGGTGAAAACAGTTTGGATGAAATGGTCTTGTTGAAGTGGTGATTCTGTAGAAACCATCTGGTAGCTCTTGTCCTCTGGAAAACCAGTGGCTAAGGGTGGCCGTTCCTCTGGCAATGCGGTAGAAATAGTGCTTCTTGCCTTCATAAACCCAGATTATATCCAAGTGGGGATGCTTAGCTCCTACCCCCTGGGCAGAGCATCTCCCAATGGGCTGATATCGTTCTGAGTCATGGTGTGGGTCCTTGATTACCCGTGAAACAGAAATGGCTCCTGGAGGGAGTTATCTCTGAGTCATGTGGCAAGACATTGATGGGCCCATTAACAGGAGAGAAGGAAAAAACGATGCCACCCCTGGTTTCCGCAGTTCTTGAGGGTGGGAATAGGATGCATTTTTATATTGTAAGCTAGGACAATACAGGATGAAGGTTTTTGCATTTGCAGGAAGTTTGTATGGATTTGAAAAGTATCCTCATAACAGAGGCACAAAAGTATTCTCATACCCCTTTTAATCATCTTCAAATGAAGCAATTCTCCCAATAACCTAACGCATGAATGACTTGCAAGTGAGTTGAAGAAACACGCCAAAGATAAGTAGTGTTCAGCTGCAGAGAATTGTTTAGGGACATCATACCCTAATATTTAAAATCAGAAAGCATGGATAGACGGGTCTTTTTTCCTTAGTTGACTACAGAACCAGCGGTCCTTTGCAGGAGGGTGTTTGGATTTAGGATGACACTGGCAACTAAGAGCATGGTTACACAGAAGGTGCTACTTTTAGACCAGAACATTCAACTACTTAAAGGCAGATAGGAGAGTAGCTGATTAGTGACACCTTCGACAGGAAGAGTCTGCGGCTTACCCCGTGGGAACAATAGTAGCACATTTCAATTTTAGAAAACCATTCATTTCAGAGGACCAAGCATCAGTGAAAAGAAAAGGTCGAGTAAAGACATCCTAGTGCTCTTCTTATCAGAAGCATGTTCCTCCATATGAGAGTATTTAGGAAAGAACAGCGCGTTCATAAGGAAAGGTGTGCCAGTTACAAAACCTGGAGAACAAGGCAAGACAAACTTATACAATATACATCCTCCAATGCAAAATGAAGAAATAATCATTTCAATCTTCCATGGAATTAATTGCATTTTATTTGCTATTTTCATTTCAGCTGCTAGAAATTATTTTTTATGACTGAATTTTATGAATTCTGCAAAGCTATCTTTTTGAATATCTTCATACCTGTATTGTACACTGAGGTAACAAAGAGAGCAGCAGTGGAAGGAAACCTTGTCCATCTCCCCCTCCTTGTAGCTTTAGACCAGTGAGAGATAACTGAAGTCGGTCACTTCATTTGAGATAAATAGCTTTACCAAGAGAGAATATTATCCAGCCTTGATCTTTCCTTTTGGAGCTGATCCACTTTGTAGTCATCGATTCTTCACTCATTTGGGGAGAAACAATGGCATTACGGCCATGGATGTTAGAGTGCGCTGATGGGAAATGAAGTTCTCATCTTCCGGTCCTTGCTTCAGAAAATATTCCAAATTCATCAGAAAGAAAATTCAAAGACCAGTAATCCCCACTCAAATGACCTAATTCAAATAGTCTGCACGCATACGAGACATCAAGCAGGTGCTTTCATCTGTTAGGGGAATACCCAGCCAGTACATTATTGTCTAGTTAGGAGGCAATAATTTTGGAAATCATTGAATTTTTTGTATTGCAAGTGAATGGTCAACACATTTTATTACTGGATAAGGTAAAATGATGTCTTCTGCATCCTTTCAGAGAGGAAGCTTACCTGGATCTAAAACTGCTCAGCTCCATGATAGGATGCTTTGTCTTCAAAGGGAACTCTAGTCTTTGTCCTTTTGGATTGCTTCCATAGCTTTTCACTCACTCTTCAGGTACCTGTTAAAATGTCCTCTTATCCCATGCAAATTTTTATGGGCATAGTCACTGAATTGGAAAGTATTCCATAAAGTCCACAGGCCCTGTTGAGATGGATGCACAGGTCTCAAGGGTGTTAGCAGATGTTATTCTGAGGCCACTCCTGATCATGTTTGATGATCATAGTGACTGAGGAAAGTGCGCAAAGACTGGATGAAAGCAAATGTTACCCATCTTCACAAAAGGCAACTAGGAGGACTCAGAAAGGCCCAAGCCAGCCAGCCTCATTTTGATCCCCAGGAAGTTAGTTGATGGAGTAGCTATTCCTGGAAAGCATTGCCAGGCACATGAAGGAGGACAGAACAAATGTAGTCAGCATGGATTTACCAGGGGAAATTGGTGCTTGACAACTTTTTAAACTCCTTTGGTGAATGAACTTGCCTGGTAGATGAAGAGAATATCATCTGCCTGGGCTTCAGGGAAGTTTTTGACATTTATCTACATGGCAGCTCACATACATACGGGAAGGAATAGTGCAAAGAGCAGGGAACCAGTGTCTTTTCAGTGATGCTCAGTGAAAAGACAAGAGGCAGTGGGCACACACTGAAATACAGGAGATTGCCTCCGAACATCACAAACTGATTTTTTACCGTGACGGTGACTGAACCATGGCACAGAGTGTCCAGAAAGATGGTGGAGTCTGGATCATTGAAGACATTAAAAGTAGGCACAAATATAATCCTGGGCAACAGGCTCTATGTGGGAGCTCAGCACATCACTCCTGATGTCCAGAGCTACCGAGAGAACCCTTGGTGGGCTCGGGAGTCTTGGAATGTTCCAAAAGCACTTGGTGGCTTGATTTTGATCCATCTAGGGATATGCCACCGATGTATGAGGAAATGGAACCTTTGAGATTCACTCGGGTGTAAATGGTGAAGGGAAGATATCATTAAAGGGTGAATCACAACTTTTGGGGTTTTGGTACAGGGGGGTTGTAGCGACAAGATGGAGGAATCAGGGCCTGCCACCAGGCTCTTCTTTCTTCTTCCTGTCTTCCATCTTCTGCAGTGGTGTTGGCATTTGGGGATTGGTCTAGGGTGAGGGTGTACTTAGTGATGAGGGTGATAGGTATTGGGGACAAAAGGTAAACATGATATAAGAAGTTTTTGTTATAAAAGATGCGACCACCTTGGGGGTGGGCAGAGTGCCTTTGGCTGCCCTGCTGGTCAGATCCTTCGGGCAGAGAAAGTACTTTTTAGATAAGAAATACTAAACAATTCTGAAGACCGAAAAAAACTAGCGTCCAGACTCATCTTTTGAAGCCCAGCGTGCAAGAACCATCCTAAGCGTGTGTGGGAGCAGAGACAAATAGCCAAACCCTATACCTCTAGGTATCCTGGTTGAAGCAGGGGGATTGGACTTGGTGAGCCCCACAGACCCCTTCCACCCTCATTCATTCTGTGCTAGTGAATTCTCTTAGAGATGCATTTCAAGGACTGGCATGACAAAGCTCTGTGCAGAGGGAGATTCAAATGGACATGGGATTTAAGTTCCTTAAATAATGTTCAAGAAGAATGTAAAACTCCGGGATAACTGTCTCTTCCATAACTGAATCCCTTTCATGAGAAAATTCCCCAGCTATAGAAAGATCTTCTAAGATGCATGCTTAAGACTGACACTGGCTGAGCAAATTTCTCCCTATGTGTGTCTAAGACCAGTTAGGATCTTCACCGAAAGTGTTGGCAACGTAGTCACTGAAGGCCTGTTTTTAAGAAGTGACAACTTACATCAGAATGGCAAATATTGGTCCACAAAATGTATTACTGTATGGGAATTATCTACTTGGATTCCAAGTAAAAAAAAGGAGTTGGTCTTTATTTAACTATTTCATTGCAATATTCATAAGGGAAGAAAAGGACCTATGTCCTTAACTTTCTTAACTCTAACAAAGATTTAAAACATTCCTTGTAAAAAGCGTATCTTAATTATCAGTCTATGAAACAATTTTAGTTGGGAAAAAAGTTCTACAATTGTGTAGATAGTTGCAAAGAAGCCAAGAAAATAGGAAAGAAACAAAAACAAATAAAAAGAGTCATCTTGAGTCTACTAGCTAGTTCTAGAAGTAGTCTGCTAGAAAAATGAAACCCCAGTTGAATTTCAAATGTGTTCATGCACTTGATTCAGTAACTGGTCAATGTAAAAACCAATCCTTTCGTACAACTTCCCCCAGCTACAAAAACTCCAACAGGTTGACACCACCATCATGCCTGTCCCAGACATATTGAAAAGAGAAATGATGATTTTCTTGAAAATCTATTTGCGTAAAAGTTGCAAGGCATTGGAGGAATTCTCCACATTTTCATTCCTCCATGTAGCGTGAAAGCATATTTGATAAAATATGCAACAAAGCATATTTTATCAATATCAAGAAAGTGATTTACAAGGTAGAGTAAAATGGATGACATAGGAATTGATCTCTTTTGAACATGAAACTTCATATCCACTCTCTGGGAAGTTTCTAAAAAAAAATGATGGAGCTGAGGCATGAATCTGCCACTACGAGTGCTAAGCAAACATAGACACTCCCCTTCACATGCCCCCCCACTTCCGCACACACCTAGGCATGCACAGAGATCAGCATAGCAGATCATGAACACCTTGGAAAAGACTGTAATGCTAAATGCCACTCTTTGTGGGCAAAATAGCTGGTACACTATTTCAAACATCTGGTACTAAAATTCTGTTTAATATCCACCTCATATTTAAAACACAGGTTTTCCTTGAATTCTGTTTGCAGAATATTTTCCTTTCATTTGTTCCTTTAAAATTACTTTGTTCTATGTCTAGGAATATTTTCTTCTACAAATAGAAAAAATTAGAGGATGTCTTTTCAGAAGAAAACATTGGTTTAGACAATTTTAAACCATCATGGTATGGAAGAATTTATTTGTCCCGCACTAAGGAGGAATAAGTATTTTGATCATAGATCATTTACAGTGAAATACTTGACATTTTTAAGATGCTTTCAATCAATTTTGATCCTCATTGCTTATTCATTGTAAACAGTAAGTTTTCAGTGCATGGAAAGTGTGTGTGGTACATCGACCTTAGTTCAAACACCAATTCCAACTAATGGCCAGGCTGAACTACAGTAAATAATGTCCTGAAGGATATTTTGTCGCCTTCTTTGGCACTTCTTGAAATCCTAATGATTGGGATGAAGTGTTGAAATACAGAGATTTTCTCTCAGAGAGTGGCCCATGTTGAAACCCATCCCATGTGTTTGATGTTGTAGTTCTTATCTCTTTTAAAATTTGATATCTTCTGCACAGTTTTCATGAAGCTTTCTGTTACAGTAGTGAAAATCACAGAGAAATGCAATTTTGTACAACTTTGAACTTACCCCAAGAGCTGAGAGAAAATTTGCTCCTATAGTTCAATCTGAGTTTCTTCTATAACAAGCTTTGTTTATCTACCATCAGGGGTCGCATTCGTTGCTGTTCAAAGCCCCATCCAAGCTGACCTTGAATACGCTCAGGGATGGGACATCCACAACTTCTCTGGGCAACCTCTTGCAGCGTTCCAGCACCCCAACAGCAAAATATGTCTTCCTTTCATCTAATCTAGATCAGCACTACTAAATCTAGGCATATGAACTTTGAGGAAAGGTTTGAAATTCTTTTGATTTGAAACACATTTGACAGGAATACTAACTTACAGATGACTGAAATATGTTGATGGCCATTTGAGATTGACACTTTTTGAAAAAGTGCATGGAATTGAAAATTAAAACCGGCAAAATTAAAAACTTCTTGCCATTTTCTTTTTTCCTCTGATATTCAAAATTGCAGAGGCCAGATATCTGTGCTTCATGCAGATACTCCCAGATACTCTCAGACAAAAGCCTTTCTTCCAGACTAAATTGCGGTTTAGGTAGAACACGAGTACTTAGTGAAGGTTTTTCTGGGCATAGGGGGATTTGTGTGCACAAAAGGTTTTATCCAAACTGCAAAATTCATCCCAGCTGCGTTCTGTTCATCATTCTTACTGCATCAGGCCTGAAGATTCTGTGAAAAGTATCCTGTGGACCTTGAACATAGCTCATGTGAAAGAGATGAGAGGTGATGGAGAAGTTGAGGGAGAGAATAAAGAGCATATGGCCCAGTAAAGGCACCAGAAAGTACTTTTTCATGTGGTCCACAGCCCCAACAATTGTTTAGCACCATTTGAAGGCTGTGTTTGACCAACAGGGCTGAAGCAGGTCTTCAAAATATCCGGTAGATCAATATCCATTGAAGCAAATGACCCTGGCCAGTCACCTTGCTGCTGATAATTCACCCAGCTGATCAGGCCTAGCAATGCTGCTGCAAAAGTATTGTGAAAAAGGTAGGCACATTTTCACAGAGGCAGGGGGAAATGCACTTGGATGATGATTCCAAGGGATAACTTGATGGAGCAAGTTAGGTACCCTTATCTGCTGTGCAATTTCGAAGTTGGTGAGTTCACCATCTGTAAGCATTACTTTAAAAAAAAATATGTTTGATCCACAAAACAATATTTCCTATGTCCTGTCTACCTGCTTCATTTCAGCCAATGAATAGGCTATGTTCCATCAGCAAAGTGTTCATGATCATATGCTTCTTTAAACTGTGGTGATTCTGTATTTTTTTCTAAATCAGACACTGTCTATTCCTAAGATTCAGATGTCCATGGGTAGGGGTGTAATTAAGTTCACTGTTAAAAAATATCCTTCTTGTTAACTTTTGATTAAATTATTGACATGTAACATCAGTCTGAGAGCTGAAAGAAACCCCTTCATTTGCTGTTTGCCAAGTATCATCTATGTGATACAAATTCTACTTGATAAATCACACCCATACATTGCCATATCATACTACTAGTAATGCCTTCACGACCTTTTCTTCATCGTTAGGCATTTTGGCAAAGTGAATGATTGGAACACAAGCAAGGGCATTTGTTCAAGATGCTCCAGAAAGAGCTGTGGTCTGTTCTCTACTTTGCTGCCTATGTTAGCAGGATCCTGCAAAAAAAGAAAAAAAAAAGAAAGATAACTAGGAAGAGTGTTTTTTTTAGTCTAAGTTTGGAAAAGAGGTTTGGAGGACCCTGTGAAATGACAAGGTGCTCTTTGAATATATGGCATCTTAAGGGGAAAAGTCAGCTTCACAGAGGTTTTGAGACAGTTGCTTCTGGGGAAAAAAAAAAAAATTTAAAGTATCGAAGGTCTTTAGCCATACCGCTTGGAAGATTGATTCAAAACACAGTTTCTTCATCTAGGAAGGACAGAGGACCATAGATGCAACTCGATTCAAAATGGAGTTATGTAGGTTTCTGGTTGGGATTTACTGGACATCAATTCTTGTAAAGTTGAGGGACTGCAGTTAGCTCTCCAATAATTTCCTTCCCTGAAATTCATCTGCATTTGCTCCTTTCTCCAGCGTTCCCATTTCTTAGTGCTGGTATATTCCATCTATGCATTAGAATATTCAGCTAGAGTGTGTGTCTGATATTTTCTAGTTAAAATTGACTGGAACGCAATGGATAGTTCCAGTTGCCTGTATACAGTAGTTTTATTTTGACAAGTTTTCTTTTGACAATGTTTAAGCAGCAGTAGCAAATAGGAAGTGCAGCTTGCAGCAGGGAAAGACACTTCTGCTTGCTCAAGTTTCCTGTAGTCAAATAGATGCCAAAAGGCTTTTCATAGTACTACGACTGTCTTGTAGGAATACTTGATCTAATCCTACCTTTGATAAAATTACTAATGGGCTACTTTTCCACAAGGCGGAACATTTTTCTTTTAAAAATAGGTTTTTTTAATTTGGAAAAATGAACTTGTGCACCAGTCAGGTGGAATGTACTCCTACTTCTTCATAAGTTTCACAACCTTCTTTAGAAAATATTGACTCTGTGTAACTTCAAAAGAAGAATTCTGGGCATCTTCATTCTATGGATGTAATTTTTTTTCTACCATGCTCTTCTTGTTTTCTATGGAACTAATTTTTACCAATAAAAATATTTTCCCCTGACACCTATGGAAAATACCTATGTTTACTCAATGTTGCAGCCTCAGTACATTGTTTAGAATTATTTCAACATGATCCCAAGCGTATCCGACAGCTAGACAGCAGAGGTTAGCAACAGTGAATGGGAATAACTTCTGAACCATTTCAGTAGATTTCCCAGGAAGGGCTTGCTTTCTGCCCCTGCAAATTTTCCCAGAGATATTGTCTGGTGAACAGTTGCATCAAAATAGTATTTTTGCACAAACCTTGGGGCAAGCTCTGTCTCAGATTTACTAGTGAATGCAAAGAGGGTGAAAGCGCTGCTTCAAAGCCCTCTGTGCACTCTCTGCACCAAAAGGGAGGTGACCCCCCGAAATAAGGTTTTGATCTTTCTTCAAAACACGAGGCATGTCACCACCTCATTCATCTTTTTCTGGGACTCATAGCATCTAAAGACCAAGAAGCCCTCTTGCTTGCTAAAGTGTGTTCAGCAAAAAGCCCTTGTCCCCTCTGCAAATTTGAACACAACTGCATTCGAGTCAATTCTAATGCTGGCAGGGCAATACTCTACCCCAGTAGTAACATGCCACTGTTAGAAGACTGTGTAAAAATCTTTGTGTACAAAGTAATGGGAGGGAAAAATAGAATTGGGAAGAACTGCACATTTTTCTGGAAAAAGCCTCCTGCCACAGTTTTACAGATGTCGTTTTCTGGTATCATTTTTAAGAGTTGGAGTTTTTTAAATTATGTACGAGATAAAATCTTACTGGACCTTGAAGTTTCCCTACTAGAAGTACAGAGATTTCTTAGTAGAATAGAAGTAAGCCATTTGAATATGTACAAATGGCCTTTCAAAATACATATGCTATAGCACACTGTGAAAGGAATTAGCTATAAAAATAGAAATACACAGGTTTAAAAAGGTTTTGAATAAAGTAAGTCTAAGGTGATAGAAGAAGACGAAAACAGCAGTTTTCTTCTTCTGGTGAAAAAGCAACTCGGAGGACATTGTACTCTACAGGTGTAATTATATCACTTCCTGAAAAACTGAGTAGGTTTGCTAGTGCCAATGGTTTTCATTAGGAAGGAAGAAATTCCTTTGGAAAAAAGCCTTCAAATTGACTCAACATTAATGTTATGACACTTAACTTCACCAATCATGAAGAAAAATTCTCATCACTTGAAATGGAAGTCATGATGGTAATGGAGACAAGGATGTCTAAGCCGTGCCATCAGCAGCATAAAAAAGAATTAGAATGCAGGTAAGACTGAGCTCTTGAAGTAGTGAGAAGAGAACGCAACCATGGCATTTTCCTTTAAGAGTCCTCAGGATGAAGAGCAGATCAGATTTTTTTCCTGTGAAGTATTTATGAATAGAATTAACCTTTAAAATGACATTGTTTTCAAAAACCTGTGTCCAGTATCTCTTAGAATGATACACAGTTTTTATTACTAGAAAAAAGAAAAGCACTTTTTTCCAAACTGTTGTGCACTTTTAAACGGTCTACAATAAAAAGAGTACTTTTACATGCTGGGAATGATGTTCATTACAAAAAAGCCTTGTAGCACGCTTGGTACTCTAGTGTTCTGATTAGCATAGTTTTTTATTCATCGAACAAGTTTCACATTGACTATCTTTCACCTTGAAATAAGGGCGTCTTTGTACTTCTGCATCATCCATGAAGAATTTCTTGGGTGTCATTTTGTACTCGATCCTAAACGGCAAGTTCTGCATTCTGCCGTCTGTCTAGCTTTCCCGTTTGATGCAGCTTCTGAGAGGTCTTTTCAGAACTGAGGACTACCTGCAAGAATGATGCTCAATGCATGCATTTTACTCCTTGGTTAATGCAAAACTGTTTTTCCTTTACAGCAAAATATAATAATAGGAAAAGAATGATGGTGGATTCAATTCTTATAGTAATACAAAGAGGACTATTATCATCATTAGAAACCAAGCAAGTTATATTTATTGCACAGGCAGTACAACCACTGATGTGAATTACCCTGTAAATTCAAAATGAATCTGTATCACAGGAGTGGATTGAATGTTTCTATTGATATTTTGCCTAAAGCAGACAATTAATTCTTTTGACAGCCAACTCATACCTGCAACCTAACTTTCAACTACAGCTTTCAAAGAGTGGAAACATGTCTGTTTATAAAACAATACAGTACACAAGTACACAAGACCAAAACAGGTCATAGACATTCAAATGAAAGAAAAGATCAAAGGACAGATTAATTCACATCTGCAAGCCCTCAAGAGCGTACAGGTCAAAAGTCCCCAGAAAACTAGGCCAGTGGCACAAATTCTCTATGTTGGCACCAGCAGAAGCAGCTGCTATCTTTATAGGATGCAATCTTGCTTACATCAGCTTTCAGAGCAATCTTCTGTCCCCCTGCCCAATACGCCTTCTGCTCTACTCCTTGGACTTCACGTTTGCATTTCTACAGAGTCCTGCAAACTGACTCAAAGTTCAGGTAGTAGATTTCCAAGATTTAGAAATGTTGTGTTAAGTCTATTTCTTTCATATTTCACCCTGTCTAAGCATACTGTAACTTTCTGAAGTGAAATATGTCAAGTAGGTCACGTGTAGTTTGCATGTTAGTCCTGCCTCACATTAAAACATCTCACAGACCCCTGTGATGCCTTACTGCAAAAAGATATAGCTGCAAAGGGTGGTTATGCAAAGTTAGAAAGGCCAGAAAACCATGTAAACAACCTAACCGTAGAGGCTTGAATTTCTGAATATAATATTGCACCATGTTGTTTTGCGGAGAAAATCAAAAACTCCACAACTTTGTAAAAGTTGTAAAGCAGATATGTTTATTGCAGCGCTGGACGCATGCGGGGATTACCCTCCTTAAAAGGCATGTGTACCTCTGGGATCTTCAGGTCCCCTTTTATCTTTCTTCCCAAATACATATGCATACAATTTCACAATAGGTTCATACATATTCATTTTACAGACTTCGAGTGACATTTAGCACTAGTTCTTTTGTTATCAGAAAGAATTCCTAGGCCAAGCCGACCTGTGACCCCCCCCTTATCTCTGCCCTTCACTGAATCAATTTTGATGAGTTCAGACTAAACAGCTAAGATTCCAAGGCTTAACTAAAAGATGTACATTTAACCTAAATCAAAATGGATTTCTACCCCGGAACCTGGAAAATTTCTACTTTGTCTCAATGTAAAGTCAAAATAGAATATTGAAATGATTTTCATCTAATAATGAGCATCGGGAAGAGAGAATCCAGATAGGCTTCTTTTTTTTTGAAACCATTTCCAGGAAATACATGGCCTTAACTTGGAAGCATAGAATTAAATATTTTTATACAGCATGAGTTCTCATTACCTGTCATGTGATTTGGAGAACTGAATTGGAAAGCAGGAAAAAAACAAAGAAAAATATTCAAGCTATAAAAAATGTGAATTTAAAATTTTCTTTGTATTTCTGATTAAAACTATGCTAAATGGTCACCCATTATTTTAAAAAGCATCTGGACATAAAACATGGAGACATTCCTGCGGGTCTTGGATGTCGGGGATTCGTGAAAAGCTTTATTCCACTGCTTCCCAACACTGATTCAATCCACTTAAATGCAGCTGTATTTCAGATGCTCAGTGAAACGTTCCATGTAATGCATATAGTTTACAAATAATCTGCAGAAAAAGCTAGCTAGATTTGAAGATCTTTTTCTAGAAATGGCATTCAAATGATTTCTACAAACACACAGCTGGGATTTCTGCTGTCTTCTTCAGGCCACTTCCTGCAGAGACCTCTCCATTAAATCTGTCTCGTTCTACTCTTCTGGTGATCCAAAGTCAGCACTGGGATTGTCCAACTGCCTGGAATTACTGTCTGCTAGAGCTGCACACTGAGGGCTTCTGTGTGCAGCATCATGTGAGCCCTACTAAAGTCACCCTGTTGATACACTGAGCTAACCGGACCTTAAGGGACAAGATTGGGCACTAATTTTGTAATAGAAATTAGGTACTAAGAAGGAGGCCAGAGGATTTCAATGTTTCTGCCTCCAGCTGAAGCAGAACTAAATCTTAGTCTTTATCTAAAAAACTAGGTGAATTAACCCGTTTGGCATTCATATGCCAAAAAGGTCAGTAATACACTCAGAACTGTCAAAAGAGTAACAATTCCAATCATTACTTTCTAAAAAGAATTCATTTGAAGAAGTCAGGAAGAAAGATGAAACATGTAAATATCCTACCCTGAGAATCATTCTGTTGATCATCACAGGTTTCTTATTATATTCCCATCAAATGCATTGGTCATGTGTGCTTGTGATGACACAAATACTTGCAAAGCTTATCAGATAAACCATGGTCTCTTCAAACAGCAAAACATTTCTTGATGGTTGCATTTGCTAAATCCATTTAGACCCAATGTTCTTAAAGGTCTTTTCCAACCAAAGTGATTCCATCATTCGCTAAGTCGCACATCCCAATTGTCCTGGTTTAGGGCAAATTTGGCAGAAAACCTCAAAAAGGCCCACCACCCCCCCCCCCCCCCCCAAACCCCGAGAAAGCCCACCCACACAGCCCCTCCCCTCAACTGGTTTGGGGAAAATTTCCTCAGAGAGAAGTGGGAAAAAGCTGTTTATTTAACAGGCAAAGCACTCCCCAGCACAAAAAATGAACAATACCAGATGACAAAACTCAATTGCCACTCTGAAGAGACAACAAATCAGAAAGTCTCTCCTGTGGGTGCTCGCTCTGTTATTAATCCCTCCGGCAATGGGGAAGGCTGCTGCCCAGAGTAGGCCTCCATAAGCAGCAAAGTGCAAGCTCTCAGTGCTCCCCAGGTACCAGTCTAGGGCAGACTCTAAATGTTCCAAGAAAAGGGAATGGAAAAAAAAAAAAAACAGTCCAGGGAAAACTCTGCCTCAGCCAGCTAAACCAACTAAAAAGCAAATGAGCGCTCTGTTCTGCTCAGTCAGTGCTCAGACAACACAGTGCAGTGCAGAATGTGGAAGAGGGTTGCTTTTTAAGGGGTGCAGCCCCTGATAACAAAATCCGTGCTTCTTCTTCTCCCCACCTTTGCTCTCAGAACCAGTCTTGAAGGCAGAGAATATCATATCCAGCATTAACAGAACAGATGACTGGGGATACAGGCATCATAAAGTCACCCTAGGACTCTGCTCTATTGAGATATGTCACCAGACTATGCTAAGACCAAGTTTTGGAACTGCTCATTGAAATTCTACTCTCACAGTGAAGCTGAGGAGGAAACACAGCTCACTACAATTACCTTGTGGCATGCCAGTGCTTCCTTTCAATCCCAATGTTCTTCTTTTTTAAGTCCCTGACATCACAGGCATAATGAAACATCCTTTGGGCAGGAAGGAAGATATTATTCTTCTCATTTATACTGATGGGTAAGCTGACATGCAGAGCAGTTAATTCAAAGTGAAAGAGCAATCAAGTCAATAGAAAAAACTCACCACAGTTTTGTTTACTCCCCTAAATCCTTACTATCCTAAAATACAAGAAGAGCTGTAAAAGCCTTGTGGCTACCTAATTTTTTCCTAGACCTACATGGTGGGGTAAGGGATAAACAATCCCAAACAATGGTAATCCACAACAAAGCATTCTTGACATCATATTCAGGTTTTGCATAGCGAGCTCTTCTTCCTGATAAAGTTATTCCATCACAATACTTTGGGGAGTATCTTAGAGGGCTGGGTGTTGTTTGGTTTGAGAGCATCTTGATCATTCAGGAACCCAGTAGCAAGGACAAAGTTTAAAAGAAGATAGTGCTATGCATTGATTTTCATCTAGGACAGACATATTTCCACAACCCAGAATGCTGACCTAATGTTTCACGACAACGTGGCTGAAGTGGCATCCTGGTCCCCATAGGTTTTTCTCTTTACTTTTAGCTGCTTTCTTACCAGATTATTGAGCTGAATTAGCTCAAAAAAGAATCAGATAAGTGCCAGAGCTTTCAAACAAACAAACAAACAAAAACCAAACAAAAAAAACAGATGCAAAACAGTGATTTGTAAGTGCATTTGAAAATAAAATTGTTTTGTACTTCTCATAGGTACATGGCATTCTCTAGAATGATATTGTCCAAACACTTTGGGTTTGGTTTTGGGTTTTTATTTTTCCTCAATTCTAAATGTTACACATTCTTTTTTGGCCATTTTAGGAAACAGATTTTCTGATATATGTGAAAGATGGTCCGAAGTTCCCTGCATTTGCCTCACGACCGTCCCCAGGACAGCCATCGGAACCCTGAGGACCCTGATCGGAATGCTGGCCTGCCGGTGGTGGAGGAATGCCAGAAATCCTGAGGCCCCTGAGCAGAATTCTGGCCTGCCAAGTGATTGTTTGCAGCTGTGTCTACAGTGACTGCTTCTAGCAGGGCCTGCCAAGGGGCGACGCGCCCTATATGCTGCACCTGCTTGGCAGCACCAGCCCAGGAATTATCCCACCTTTTGGCCAGATGAACTTGCTGGGGTGACTGTGGTAGCCGCCCCATGGAAAATCCTTCATCTGCTCCACTACCACCGTGAGGGACGGAGATTGAAGCCCCCCCTCCCAAGGACTGAGGCTGAGACCCCCGTAATTCTGATCCAGGGGTGCTGGCGTGACCGAAGCAGGATGCCTGCTAAGTGTTGCCTGCAGATGTGTTCACTGGACCTAGACTGGTTTCCCATAGAAACCAGTCCTGAAACCACGGGTCCCACTCACTGCTGATGTTGACTTATCCTGCTGAGAACTTGGACTGTCTGTACCCGTCTTCAATACCTTTGTCCCCCTCAGCAATTTCAATAGACTTGCCCTTTATTGCATCTGCTCCCCCTCAGCCATTTCTAGATCTGTTTCCCCCCTCGGCAATGGACTATAATAGAACCTTGAGTTAGCCAGGACTTGGAGATTTCCCCTAGAAGAACTCCATCGGCTCAACTGCGAGGACTTCGTCTCTCTCCATTTGGTCGCTATACTCCTCTTCTAGTTCAGGGCAAATTTGGGAGAAAACCCCCAAAGGGCTCCTCTAGGAAAGCAGATTTGCTTGGCCCCTTCCCCCAACGAGTCTGGAAGATAATACCTCCTTTGAGAAAAGTTGAAAAAACCTCTTTCTTAAACAATAAAACCCCTTGCTGCTCCACAAGAGATGACAAACTGAGAAAGTTTCCTCCCCAGGCTGCAGTTCAGCTCACTCAGTCCCTTATCAGTCCCTCCTGTGCTGGGAATGTTGCAGGCCAGACCCCGTCTGGTGGGCCACAGGTGCTAGCTGCTTGGTGCTCTTCTGGGTGTTCAGTCCGGAGCATGTTTAAATAGATCCAAAGAAAAGGGAAAAAAGAAAAACCACAGCCCAGGGAACTTCCTTGCCTCAGCTAGCTAAAGCTGAGTAAAAGCAAAGGAGAGCTCATTCCCGCTGTCTGTTCAACTGCAGATAATACAGTCCAGGAGCAGGAATGTGGAGCAATGTGTGCAGTGTCTTAAAACAAACTGCACTCTTCTTCTTTCTCCCCTTGACTCTCTGGAACAAGCCTTAAAAGTTTAGAACTTATTATTCAGCATAAACAGAACAAGATGATTGGGGATAAAAGCTTCATATAGCCAACCTAGGACAACTCCCTGTCTCTTTCTCCCTCTCTTTTCTGTTCTTTTCCTCTCCCTAATTCCTTTAAGGCATTTGCTGTGGTCATTCTAGAAAGGTACATTTGTTTTAATTGATACTGCAATCCCCTTTCCGTGTTGTCCTTTACACTCCTCAGTCAGTTAAGGAACCATCACCAGCCCCGTTCGCATGAGCGGATTGTGACATTAAGCTGGCCTCACGGACAGGATTCTGATAGACAGAGGGGTCTGCAGGGCTGTTTGTAGTCTGTAACAGGGGAAGGAGGATTTGCTTCAGCCGCACCTAGCCCATCATCCCAAAAGGGTTGAACAAAGCTGGATAGCAAGGAAAGCTCTCTGAATTTCCCGCAAACTGCACACGCCCAGGTGAAATACACCCCCATACTCTATTGAGGGTTCTGTCTTTAGAATTTCACAAAAGATCTCTTGGTGCAAAAGGGAAAACTGTTTTTGTGTATGTGTGAATTTGGACTGTCTGGGAAGGAGGGGACAACTTGAAGGAACTCAGCAGGGCCTCTCAGGCAGTTTTTGTCTCTTCATCCACCCAGGGAAGCAAAGGGGAGCACAGCAAAGGCTGTGAGATTGTGTAACTTAAGTTTGCACCTCCCTGTCGTGGTTTTGGTCCCTTCATAAAATGGCTGAAAACTCTAGCACAAAAGTTAATGCTGAATTTTCTGCTCTGCTTGCTAAATACAAGGCCAAGCCTTCTCTGGGGGTGGGGAGGGGGGGGAGGTGTGGAGATTTGGGCAGAGAACAACTGGATGTAATTTAGAAAATGCTGTAGATAGAATATGTTCTTTACAACATGAAATAGAATTTAAACTGGGCAAAAATAAAACCATCCTCTGCTCAGTTTTGGGAGCTTCTCTCACAACAGCCATAGAAACCCGTTTTAAGCGAAGAAATGAGGAAATAGCAGTAATAGATTCCCTTCCAAACCTAGTTGAAATTTTGCAAAAAGAATTAAAGGAAGATAGAAATGAGATCTATATGTTGTGCGCTGCCCTTAGAGAGGAACATGTTAAGAATTCACATAATACTGATTCCTCTACAGAGGCAGAGGAAAAGGAAACTCCTCACATGAAACAAATCTATCCCCATAAGGAACTTGAGGCAGTAAAAACTTGGGGAGAATACTGCTGTCCTTACTTGAGACCCTTGGGTCAAACAGACTCGAACTATATTAATGATGAGGATCTTGACCCAGGTGTCACAACTAAACAAATACCATTCAGCGCTACTGAATTAGCTAAGCTGAAAAAAGAATTCGGGCGCCTCCCACAAGAATCAGACACAGGTCTTCCGAGTGTCCCTCACTGTGAACAGGAGGCCAGTGGGTACTGGGGACATGGAGTCTTCTCAACAACAGGAGGTAAGTGTGACGCATGGTCCCTGACACAGCGTGCGGCTTTTTGGCCCAGGGGAATGAATCCTTTGAAAAGGGGTGACCCCCCCTGGCAATCGTTGGTACCCCCGAGCAGTTCTTTGAAAATGTCCACAAATCCGCCTGCCCGCAAATGACTGATGAAAAGAAATTCATTCCTGGTTTTGAATCCCCAATGCAATTACCTGTGAAGCCAGAACTAATGAGCCCTTGAATTCGTGGGCTTCCAGAAACCCTTAAACCTACAGCAGTCACTCTACAGAAAACCATCATGGCTTTGAGTCCTGTAGAAAGACTAGATAGATTGCTCAGGAACTCCAGTGACCAAAGTGGATCTAGAGATCCTGGCTTCACTCCATACTCTTCCCCCTCCCAGCCCTCAGCTTCTCAATCTGATTCACCTGCCAGTAGCCACAAAGTTTGGACATGGGGTGAAGTTGCAGTAGATCTGATGAACTATTGTAGACAATATGGACCTATAAAAACCCTGGAGGAGAAATCAGAAAAAACAAAAGGTGTTGGGTTATTTGGGGCTCCTCACAGTGAAAATGTAGAGAAGGGAAAAGAGATCTCTAACCGCCATCATTGGTGGTTGTTGGGAGTTAAAAAGGGGGGTCCCCCAAGAGGTGATAGATGGTTTGCCCCTTGATAAATCACAGAAAATAAGAAAGAATTGGCACCATCGAAAACCAAATCCATCGGCTCAAGCCAGTGCACCCCTCCCTTCTCAGGAACCAAAACCAACCCTCCCCCAGCCTCTCCCACAGAACACGGCCAATGAGCCAAGATTACCCCTCTGCCAGCTTCTTTCTCAGCATCCTAGCAGCAGAACCCTCCCCTAGCTTCTCCCTCAGAACACAGGCAGTGAGCCAAAACCAACAGGGTTTTTGGGAAACTAATCTCTCTGCCGCTTACAGGTGGGCAAAGGGGCGGACCTTGGGTTTATTTAAGAATGCTCACTTAAAAGAAATCAGGAGATATATTAATCCCAGCTATCAAGGGCCCCAAAAGGCTACTAGTAACCTTTTGGATTGACACTGGGGCTCAAAATTCTGCACTAACAAAAAAGGATGCCCAGAGGTGGGTAATTGTTCTAACTAAGAGGCAATGCTGTGTTCTTAATGCTCTGGGAACTACAGAATCTATGAATGTTGCCTTAGTCAAACTGATGCTCCACTGGGGATGAGCATCAATTAGTCATCAAAAATGGGAATTGGGGACATTCCAAATAATTTATTAGGAATGGGTGTCCTTGCTGAGAGGCAGTGGGAAGACTCTGAGGGATTTCTGTGGTCTTTTGGTACACTGCCACTTAACATTAGGCTGCTTCAAAACCTCACCCTCTCTACCGTATAGTAAAAGAACTAATGTAAAACAATACCCTCTACCTTCTGGTGCCAGAGAAGGTATCAAAGCGGTTATACAGGACTTGAGAAACCAAGGGGTAATAATTCACACACATTCTCCTTTTAATTCGCCACTATGGCCAGTCCAAAAAGCCAATGGAAAGTGGAGATTTAACAGTAGATTTTTGCAGGCCTCATGCCAGCACAGACCCTCTTACAACAGTGGTCCCAAACTTAGCTGAATTAATAACATCAACTCAAGAAAAGGCTCACCCGATCATGGCAACTATAGATGTCAAAGACATCTTCTTTATGATACCTATACAGCCAGAAGATATGGACCGTTTTGCCTTCACAGGGAAAGAACAGCAATACACTTTCACTAGGCTTCCCCAAGGCTACAAATACTCCCCCACCTTGGCCCAGCATGCTTTAGCCCAGGAATTAGAAAAAATACCCAGACCTGATCTTGTAGCTGTTTATCAATACATGGATGACATTCGGCGGGGGGGGGGGGGGGGGGGTGCGGATAAAATAGGGGTAGTAGGGAAACATCAGCAGAAAATAATCTCTCACTTAGAAAGTCTTGATTTGCAGATGCCCCCAGAGAAAATTCAGAAGCCTTCTCAGGAAGTGAAGTTTTTGGGAATTTGGTGGAAAGGAGGTATGACATGTATATTCCACCCGATACCCTAACCTCTTTAGATCAGATTCAAATGCCTGAATCCAGGAAAGATCTCCAGCAAGCTCTATTAGTGTTCTGGAGAAAACACATCCCTGATTTCTCAATAATTGCGAGGCCGCTTTATGACTTGCTGAAGGAAAGGGTGAGATGGGATTGGACTCCTTCTCAGGAAGAAGCATTGCAATTACTGATTTTTGAGGCAACAGCTCACCAAGCACTAGGACCTATCCATCCCACAGATCCCCTTCAGGTGGAATGGGGATTTGCCTCCTCAGGGCTATCTGTACACGTTTGGCAGCGGGGTCCCCAGGGTCCGACTGGGACTCTTGGGTTTTATTCCTGTGGTTTCAAAGATTCTGAGAAAAGATACACTACCTGGGAAAAGGGGTTGTTTGTTGTTAGCTTAGCTCTCATACAAGAGGAAAAAGTTGGACGACAACAGCCTATTGTACAAAGAGGCCCTTTCAAAGTTATCAAACTGTCACTAATGGGATCCCCCCGCCTGGCAGGCTGGCCCAAAGGGCCTCACTTAGAAAATGGCACACTCAGATGGAACACTACTGTAATATCGTCTCAATAACAGAAGTGGCTGCTAAAAATCTAGCAATCCAAGACACTGAGAGCCTGGCTAGCAGCCAAGATAAACCTGCCTCTGGAATCAAAGCTGCCCTTCCTTTCTCCCCTGAACTAGCAGCAAATTCTTGGTTGACAGATGCCTCTGCAAAACGGGAAGGGAAGGCATGGAGATGCAGAGCAGCTGCCTTACACATTTCATCTGGTGAAAGAATCATTACGGAAGGGGAAGGCAGTGCTCAGGTTGGGGAGCTCATAGCTGTTTGGAGTGTTTTCTGACGTGAGGCACAGACCATTTCTCTTGTCTGCATTTACACCGACTCTTATGCAGCGTACAAAGGTTGTACCCGAGTGGCTTCCTTTCTGGCAGCAAAATGATTGGGAAGTTCACAGAATTCCAGTGTGGCAAAAGGAAAAGTGGCAAGAAATTTTAGATATGGCGAGTCAAGGATATTTTGCTGTTGGTTGATAGCTTCTCACCAAACAGATGGAAATCCAGCAGGAAAGTGGAATAATAAAGCTGATGGACAAGCAAGGCTCAGCCCCCTGAAAAAGGAACTAACTACTGAGGACTGGGATCAACTACTAGAATGGCTGCATGTAAAAAGACAGCACACGGCTGCGAAAAATTTGTACAAGGAAGCTCATGCTCGTGGTTGGCTGGTTACCAGGGAAATGTCTAAAACATGCATATCAGCCTGCGGGCAATGTTGCCGGTGACTGGAAAGACATCCTTTAGAAAATGACCATCTGCATTTAAGAAAGGGTAAAGGCTTATGGGACGCGTGGCAGGTAGACCATAAGAAGTCAGGAGGTAAACGCTTTGTGCTAGTAGGAGTAGAAATTGTATCTGGGTTGGTTGAAGCTGATGCTTTTAAAAGAGCTACAGGTGATAATACAGTTAAAGCTTTGCAGGGGTGGTTTGGAACTTTCCCAAAGCCACAGGTAATTCAATCTGTCAACAGGTCCCACTTCACTGCTAGAGGTGTACAGCTTTGGCAAAAGGTGAAGGAATGAAGTGGACTTTCCACACCCCTTACTACTCTCAAGCGAACGGAATTGTAGAAAGGACCAAAGGTATTTTGAAATGACTTCTGAAGCCACAGGAGGCAAATTGGGACGTTCGGTTATGGGAAGCTGTTGAAGGAGTGAACAGCAGATGGGGTGTGAATGGATGTCCCAAAATCACTGCCTTTTGCCCGACAGCTCCGAGCATTATTCCCTCACTACGAGGACCTGACGATTCAAAAGATCCAGCACATTACCCTGGACAACCTGTTCTGGTGGACCTCCCTACTGTAGGGGAAGTACCACTAGTGCTGAAAACCCCTCTGAATAAATATGCATGGGTAGCCTCTGGTGCTCTAGGGAAAGAGCATTGGATAAATACACGCTGGATAATCCCATCATTTGAACTCTTTTCTGCCTCTCAGTGGCAGGATTTCTGTTGTTTTTACTTTTACAGAAGAACCCCGGGGGACACGAGAATCATCTGAGGCATGAGAACACTGGTGATACTTTTCTGCATCCTACCACAACTCCACGGACACAATCCTGCTGAGTGGTGGTGGTCTGAAGCTACCATCTATCACACTAATGTTCTAGGATGGTATCCCAAGGGTCACCACCTGAACCTAGAGCCTATAGTGCTGCATGACTCCGAGGTATATCGTCCAAGTGAGTGGGGATGGGATCAGAAGGACTGGACTAGAACCCTAACTGGAACAATTGATGATTCCATTGTGGGAACATGCAGAAAAATGGAAGGATCTCTCTATGAGAAAGCCACCTCCATTACAGATGACAGAAATGTTATGGAACCAGGTGGGAAAAATTACCTGGCTATCCCTTCAGCGAGACTGTGTCCTACAAAGAAGTGGGAGTGTGCCAAACAAATTCCCCTTACTCTCTGTTGCCGCCAGGAGTATGTTGGTAATTACACTCTAGGTCCCAAAACTAACAATGTCGCAATTACAAAGGATTGTAAAAATGAACCAATTGATTGCTGGCATAATTTTACTTTAGCTAAACCAACTTATGTGGCATGCCGCTGGCAAAATAACTCAACCGACCCGTTAGGTTTAAAAGGCTTAGTTCATAAATTTAAGATAAATGCTACAGCAAAACCCACACTGAGTACCATAGTTACATCCCAGTGGATAGAAGGGACTGAGAGCATGAAGCCCACACCGAGTACCGTAGTTACACCCCAGTGGGTAGAAGGGACTGAGAGCACAAAGATCACATGGAGTACAGTAGTTACATCCCAGTAGGTAGAAGGGACTGAGACTACGAAGCCCATGTTAAGTGCAAGAGTTCTACCCCAATTGGTGGTAGGGACTGAGTCCCCTTAGTCAATTTGTTACCTAATGGCCTTGGTCCCAGGCTTTTGTTCACTTTGCAGGAATGGGAAAAACAAGGGTTCCAGATGCCTGATCCTTGCGGCCACTTCCTACTGAGTTCACCTGGAGGTCTCTTACTGCCAATAAGTCCGAATTTGCCAACTAAAACGTGGGCGCCACTGTAAGAGCCTAAATGATAGAAGCAAGATTTGAGGCGGATCTCCAAAATGCAGTTTATTCCATCCAAGATGTTGCAGCAGTCCAGGGTCATGGGTGACAGAGCCTGTGCCTACAGCTGTCAGCTCTAGCTGCAGGCAGGCCTGGAGACCCTTTGGTTTTGGTTACAATGCATTATATAATTTCTTTGCTGAGCATCTTCAAACAGTAGAACCAATCTATCCCTTAACTATTATCTATAGCCTATCATAACTACTCTAATTACCATTTTCATGTTGGTATTCTCCATTCACTAAAAGTCAGTACATTACAGTTGAAGCGGAAAGTTGTTTTTCAGTTTTCTTGGCAGTGGAAAATTCAGAGACCTTTTTTCTGCTTGCCACATTTGCTGACTTGTTTGCCTGTGCTATCTTCCTGCTTGGTAAAAACATCTTCTTGTTTGGGGTGGGTTTATCCTTTGCTGTAAGCCATAAAAGCCCCTTCTAACTAACACACCTTTTGCCTCCTTGGTTATCCAGTAAGACTGGCTCAGCAATTCTTTTCTTCTAGATCAAAACTTGCTTCCATCTCTATTTCTTCTTCAGATTCTACATTCAAAAATCTTTCTGCTAAGCATACATATCTGTCAAACTTTCATCCTTCCCAACACCTGGCAGCTTCAAGGGGTAGTGGGAGAAGAAATTAGCATAGGATGCTGAATGATTAACGGAACTACCTGTACTAAAGCAGTCTCAATCAGTGTTTTGACAGTTCAGACGAATAAGCATGAACAGGTTTGTACGCACCCAAGCGTACAAGACTGTTGGCAAAATTTTGCATTAACACAAACTGCACAAGTAGTTTGTCTTTGGTCCAAAAATACTGAAGGCCTTTCTTTTAAGTTGATAATAAATGCTATGACCCAACCTTCTACTACCACCACTCCAGCCCAACCACTGCTTATGCTTAGCCCAAGAATTTTTGAAATTGGACCCTATATAATCAGGAAAACTGGTCAACAACAAATATTGTTCAATCCAGCATGGTCTCTTAAACAAGTCACATTGCTGATGATGGAAAGCAATGTCTCAGAAATTCAGCCCGCCTGTTCGCCTTTTTTGCAGACTTCCTTTGAGGGTTGGACCACCTGGCTGCGAAAACGGAAAGTCCGTTTTTTTAAAAACCAGATGGACACGAAGAGATGTAACCGGTTTTGTGGGAACAGGTTTGGGAATTCTAAATAGTATTGATTCAGAAGTACTAATGAATAAATTGGCTACCACCAATAGAGATTTGACCAAATTACAACAACCACTGCACTCATCCTTATTGGCTTTGGCAACACAGCAGTGGTTGCTATCAACCATATTACCAGCTTGGGAAACGGTAAATGAAAATGATCACAAATTGGTAACTGATGCACTCGGGGCTACGCAAAACAACCTTTCTTTGGCTCTTTGCTGTATCCAGGCTCAACTGGGGATGCAGTCAGTTGCTGCCTCAATTATAAGAGCAGGTGAAGAAGGCACTTTTCCTACTGAAATTCGGAAAGTAATTTGGGACAGTGCCACTGATTTTGAAAGAGAATTCCAATCCTGGTGGAACTTGGTGAATTTTACTTATGACCCCATTACAAACACAACCACAGCTCTTGTATTAACCATACGCAATGCCTCAGTGCATTTGCTATTTCTCTAGCTTTCTGAACATAGAGAATGGGCCCGTCAAACTGGTGAAAAATGGCAAAATGTTAATTCGGAATCTTGAATTGTCCGAGAACAAGGCTTCATCTGTGAAAGTAATGCAAGTATAGCTCAAGACACATGTTTGGATACAGAGCAAAATATCTGTCCTTTTGAAATTCATCTTAATGAGACTTCTGAAACAGTCCTTATATATATAGGCAATGGGTATGCATGCTTTAGAACTGCTTGTGATATGGTATTGGTAGAAAATGTAGTAGTGGATACTAAAAATCATTCAAATTTTTTGTGCTTGTTACTTTACCAAAATTGCAGGATGTGATTTTTCTGAAGAAGCTCCAGTTATCTCCCATTACCTTTTACAATCCAATTGCACTCCAATTTACAAAGTATTACATACTCCCATTGGGATGAACATTACTTTGGTGAAGCAATTGTTGCTTCATCAGGACTTAATCAAAATATTGGAGAAGATCAAGAAGAATGGACAGAAAACCCTGGTAACTGTTCATCACAATGTGAAAGAAATACACTGTGTCATGGAGCGAGTAAGAAAAGATGCTGAACACAGGTGGCGTGATACTCTTTTTGGGTGCTCACCTACTGCCACAAGCATCCTGAACAATATGTGTCATCCCATCATTGTCCTTTTGAGTTTTGTTTGGATTGGGTTTTTTTAATCAGCAATCTTACTCACTAGGAATTGGAGAATGATGAAATGGTTAGCAAAATTGACGTCTATAATTAATGCACACAACTTGGCTGATGTCCTTTTCACTGTGGACATCTCCAAGACTAATGACAGAAGGCAATTATAAATTAGACTATGTGTTTTGAAATAATCTTCAATTTTCTTTTGTGATTATAAGAAAATTGCCTTTGATTTTTGGTGAATTGTTTTGAAAAAAAAAATATTTTAAATTAACATTTGTTGATTTGTTTATTGCTTTATTGCCTTTGATTATTTGTGATTAGTTTTGATCATTTGAAAAAATTCTTTTAAAATAATATTCTTTAAATTACTATTAATTATATTTGTTTCTTGGTTCCTTCCCCCACCACCCCCCCTACCCCACCCAGCGCACCCCCCTGCATTTTCCTATCTTTTCTTTTCCGTCGTTTCTCTCTAACTCTCTCAGTCCTACAGTCTCTGCTTTCTGGGATATGCTACAATGGTACAACGAGTCCTGAAGTCTTTGCAATGATACTGCGGAACCCTACTGATGAAGACCCAAGGAAGACTGCCGTGAGTCACCTGGTGATGTGAAAGACGGTCCGAAGTTCCCCTTATTTGCCTCACGACCGTCCCCAGGACAGCCATCGGGACCCTGAGGACCCTGATCGGAATGCTGGCCTGCCGGTGGTGGAGGAATGCCAGAAATCCTGAGGCCCCTGAGCAGAATTCTGGCCTGCCAAGTGATTGTTTGCAGCTGTGTCTACAGTGACTGCTTCTAGCAGGGCCTGCCAAGGGGCGATGCGCCCTATATGCTCGCACCTGCTTGGCGAATACCAGCCCAGGAATTTTCCCACCTCTTGGCCAGATGAACTTGCTGGGGCAACTAGGGTAGCCGCTCCATGGAAAATCCTTCATCTGCTCCACTACCACCGTGAGGGACGGAGATTGAAGCCCCCCTCCCAAGGACTGAGGCTGAGACACCCGTAATTCTGATCCAGGGGTGCTGGCGTGACTGAAGCAGGATGCCTACTAAGTGTTGCCTGCAGATGTGTTCGCTGGACCTAGACTGGTTTCCCATAGAAACCAGTCCTGAAACAATGGGTCCCACTCACTGCTGATATTGACTTCTCCTGCTGAGAACATGGACTGTCTGTACCCATCTTCAATACCACTTTCCCCCTCAGCAATTTCAATAGACTTGCTCTTTATTGCATCTGCTCCCCCTCAGCCATTTCTAGATCTGTTTCCCCCCTCAGCAACGGACTATAATAGAGCCTTGAGTTAACCAGGACTTGGAGATCTCCTCTAGGAGAACTCCATTGGCTCAACTGCGAGGACTTCATCTCTCTCCATTTGGTAGCTATACTCCCTCTCTCTTTCTCCCCCTCTTTTCTATTCTTTTCCTCTCCCTAATTCCTTTAAGGCATTTGCTGTGGTCATTCTAGAAAGGTGCATTTGTTTTGAGTGATACTGCAATCCCCTTTCCATCTTGTCTTTTGCACTCCGAGATCAGTTAAGGAACCATCACTACCCCCTTGGTATGAGCGGATCAGAACAATATGTTCTTTCCAGCTGAAATTGGTTCTAGTCAATAGAAGCACTCTGGTAGGTAAAAGTAGACTATAAAAGATAACCTTCAGAATGTATTTCCCATGTCTTCCCATTAAAGCAAGTGAAGAAAGCAGACAGATCTTCAGATAACATGCTATGCGAATGGAAAGGAATCTTCTTGGAGGCAACTGTGAAACTCACACAATGAAATACAGTTCCGACAGATGAAAGGGTCACATATTATGTCAAATCTATACTTTTCATGTTTGAATGAAAGAAGATTTCTTGAAGTACAATCCTATAAAATGAAGGTGAATTTGCAGAAGCAATTGAACTGGGTTTCCTTTAGAAATACAATGTTTTCTAATTAAACTGAGCATTCAGGAAGGCAACCTTGAAATCGAAAAGATTTAGAAACATACAAATACCAAGACTGGCAGTTCATTATCTTGCTCAGTCTCTTTAAGATAAGATTTATTTTTAACTTCCACTTGAAGTAGGTCTGAAGACATTAGGAATGATGCAATATGAAAAAACCAAAACAAATCAACTTTCTCAAAAAGCTTTGAGAATGCAGAGAAATTATGATTTTTCGTGGTTAGGTAGTCCTTGAAAATTTGTCTCAGGGGAAAGAGATAAAAAACTGACTGAGACCAAATGACTGTGGAGTATATTCCAAAACTGTAATGAAGAATGTAAGGGGCAAGAGCCTGTTAGAAAAATACTTTGCTGGCTTCATCTGTTGAAAGCATTCCAGAATGGTTGAAATTATGAATCACATTTTGTGGGATTAAAAAAAAAAAAAAAAAAAGAGGAAGGAAACATAAGGAAAAAAATATTTGGAACATATTTTCCCATTCCAGGATGACATGACAGCTTTATTTCATTTTGTTCCTATGACCGGTTAATAGCTTATGAAATGTTTTACAATGGAGAATGAGAGTGTTAACATTAACCATACCATTTGGATGGATCTCTTTTACTCTATATAGCAGCAGATATGGTTTAGCACTCCACAAATCTGTCCCCAAAAGCGAGTAAGTGCAGCAGATTTACCCTAACTGCCCAGTCCACCAGAATGCCTAATTATCTTGAAAAATGCTATGCTATATCTCATTATCGGGACGTGTCACTCTAGCTCCACTTTGAGCTTCTTGATCTTTCATCTACGGGATGAGATCCAATTTAGCTTTGCACGGATATAGCCTTTCCAAACCATATCTTTTATCTTCTGTATTCTTACAAGTACATTTCTACTGCAGGGACCAGTTTGGAAGATCCTAGTTGTTTCATTTCTCAGATATGTTGCTGCATTAAATAGCTCTTCTTTGAAGTTTTTTCCCTGCTCAAGTATAGGGTCAGTGCTGAAATGATTGTGATGCTAACTCCTTATGATCTATTCTGCAGGCTTACAGAGTATGCAGCAAAGTTTTCTCTTCTTCTGAGGACATTCTACTTTTTTCATGAGAAATGCTGAAGGTCTGACTTCAGTTGCAAAGGTCACTGATTGACAGATTGCAAAATTGTGAAGTCTAGTAAGCGCAGGAAAAGCGTGCTCCTGCTGTGTATGTAAATGTCGTGTCAGCTGCTGTTGGGATAAAAAGCATGAGCATAAGCAAAGATATCTGCATGGATAGAAAAGAAACAAAGAAGACATTTGTTGTGATTTCTGCACTAAGGAGCAAGAAGAAGCATGAAGCGCAAATTTCAGTGGCTAAGACAGTATCATCCTTGAGTCAGTTCTTTTCAACATCTTTGGAACGACCTGGACTTGGCACTTGAAGGAATATTAAGCAAGTTTGCCAGAGACACTACATTGGGAGGAGCTGTGAACTAACTCCCTTGAGGCCAGTGAGACCCTGCAAGAGAGATCTTGACAAATAAGAGAGATGGGTATTTATGGCAGGCCGGGAGTCTATGCACAAATCACGAAAGGGGCTGTTGTATTTTCCAGCATCAGTCTCATGACATGGTTATGACAGTGGGAAGATGCCAGCAGCTCACGTCCCCAGCAGCAGACAAAGAACTTGATGTTACAACTTACTTGAAAAGCTTTTTGACCAATCCCACAAAGCAAAAGCATATTGACAGTAGTTCTATCCAATCCCTAGAAGCACACATAACTTTGGTTAAAAGAATGCTTGCTTCTTTTGAATACAAGACCTGCTTGTAAGCCTTAAGATACAATGCAAAGAGCTCCATTATTAAGCTTAGAACTTCCTAACATCTGGCTGGATATACTTTGCTGTAGCTTAGGGAGTTCTTCATGTCAAGCGTTAATACACAGGCCATTGTTCTATTTGTCCTTACTTCTCTACTTCTTCTATCATTTTTCTGCTGACAAACCTTATGACTACTGCTTAGCTCCAATCACAGTTCTGCTGTCTCTGAGGCCTGCCTTTTGCAGCTTTCCCAAAATCCTCTGTTTTCAAGGATTCCCACAGGCAATCCCCGACCATATGGAGTTGTACGAGAGTGAGTGCTGGATTCAGCAGCTGGGACAGGGCAATTGTGGTGTGTGTGTGTATAGACTAGGGAGCCAGAGGCTGGAGAGAAGCAGTGCAGAAAGGAACCCAGGCTCCTGGCCAATGGCAAGCTGAATGTGCATCAGCAGTGCCCTGGCCTGATGCACCCCAGGAGGGCCAAGCCTATCCTGGGTTGCATCAGGCACAGTATCACCAGCAGGGCAAGGGAGGGCATTGTCCTGCTCTGCTCTGTTCTGCTCTGCTCTGCTCTGCTCTGGGGCAGCCTCACCTTGAGTGCTTGGGGGCAGCTTTTGGTGCCACAATGAAAAAAGGCATGAAGGTATTAGAAAGTTCACGAATGAAATTTACAAGGACAGAGCTCAAGGAAATGGCATGCCGCTGAGTCAGGGGAGGGTTAGGTCGGGTATCAGGAAAAAGTCTTTTAACCAGAGGTTGGCTGGGCACTGGAAGAGTCTCTCCAGGGAGTGGTCACAGCATCACGCCTATCTAAAGTTTAGGAAGCTTTTGGACATTGCTCTCAGGCATCTGGTGTGATTCTCGGGGAAGGTCCCATGAAGGGCCAGAAGTTGGACTTGATGCTCCTGACGGGCCCCTTCCAATTCAACTGATTCTATGACTCTATGGTTCTGTCCTGGCCACTCAAGGTATATTGCTTGGTCTCACCAGATTTTGACCTGCTCTTGTTGGTCGGAATTTTTCACTACTGCCTAATGATATTTACCACAAAAGACAAAGTGCCTTTTCTCAATTTTCTCAAGAAAGTTGAACACGCACCCCAGAATCCTAAAAAAGTCTTTTCCTTGAAACAGCATTGTCTCCTGCCCAGTATTCTTTCCAGATCTTAAGGAGAAAGAAGGCAAAATCAGGGGATGTATTACAATGAAGCACTGTCAATGTTCCAGACCTTTAGCGGTATATTTGTACTTCCACTATTCTTTTCTATAAAATCATGGTTTTGTAGCGCATGTCATTTTCTAGCAAGACACAGTTTTGCAACTGAGCCCATCAGTCTCTGTGAGAATATATGGTCAAAAGCACAAAACATATGAATAGGCAGTGGCAAGTGAGGGGAAAAAAGAGTATGGAAAGCAGCTCCATGATACTAAAGTGAGACAAGAAGGAGGAGGAGGAGGTGTTCCAGTTGACAGAGCAAAGAATCCCTCGCAGTCCCTGGAGACATCCTAGTGACGCAGGTTGTCTCCCAGCAGTCCCTAGAGAACCATGGAGGAATACATACCTACACTGCAGCTGGTGGAGGGCTCCATGCCACAGCAGGTGAAAGTGCCTTGAAGGAAGCTGCAGCTCATGAAGGGAGGGCCAGAAAACCATCCTTGACCTCTTCTTTAGTGGAAGAGTATGGGCAAATGTTCAACAGCTGCTAACTCTAATCTATCCTTTTTCCAGTTCTTGTCGTAGGTAAGTAGGACAATACAAGAATTAGAAGCCTAATTTGTTATGCCTGAGGCTCCCATTCTCTCTGCCACTCCCTTAAAATTTACTTTGAGATGAAATAAAACTCATGATCAAGTTCCTAAGGCTTGATGGTCAGGCTTCGCAGAAAACAGGGAGTGCAAAGAACTCTTATCACTGTTTTTTTTTTCATAGAACTAAAAAAGTTAAATTACTGTTTTCTAAGAACTTACGGAAATCAACTGGTAGAGGTGGTGAGAGTGAAGAGTATAATTAAGCTGGAAAGAGACTATCACGTAGCTACCTCATCTGCATATAAGTTTTTTACCAGGAACTCTAGACTTTTAAACAGACTTAGGACACAAGAGTTATCTCTGGGAATGTTTTAGTATGTATAGAACATTCATATTTAAATAGCTCGATCTGTTTTACCGTTATGACTGACGTTTTAAATTATATTTGAAAAGAAATATTTGTGATTCAGATCTTTTCCAGTTCTAAAGCATTTCAGTTGTTGACAGTTTTTGCTGTCTCCTGAGGGCAGGAAAATAGTCTTGGAACCAATACTGTTAGGGTTGAGGAACACATAATCACCAGAAATGATTATATGCAGGTGCTTTTTTTGAAGAGCTCTGGGTGTCAGGGGTAAAGACCCAAATCTGACTCCGACATAGGTTCGGGATGGAGATGCTTTTATATTCTATCGTTATATAACTTTCATGTTAATTATTAAACTTACATTGTTCTATAGTATACATAGATTTCAGCCAAGCATGGCCACCTTAGACTAGGAACATACAGTTTCTCATTGTTCTTCTTATGATTATACAATAATTATTTTAATCACAAAACAATCATTTCAGCTAGCAATTATACTACTTACGCAGATAAAACACAAGGCTTAACATTTCAGAGTTCATCGTAGCATTTTCCAGGGCGCCCACTATCATTATCCCCCCTTTGAAAGCATTTTCTCTTCACTATAGGTGTAAATGTTTTCACTTGATACAGTCCTTTACTTCTCAATTTATCTTTGATGTTCTTCAAATCCAGGGTTGATGTAAAATTTGTCGTGGATGCTATCACGGGCTGGAGAACCAGAAGATAGTGGGCGTGGATCTCATGTCAGTGCCTTTATTATTTTCTGGTTCCAGGAAGTTTTCTTCTGTATTTCTCTCCTTAAAATGCTGTAAACTAACCAAATTGCTAAGAATACAATTAGTAAGATTATCCCACTCTCAATGATAGATTTAATCCATGAACTCACATTCCACTCTAGCCCTTTAAAGATTTTTCCTAATCAGCTTGCAGTCAAATCTTTTTGCTCTTCTTGTGCTTCATGCTCTATTTGTTTCAACTGATTGATGTCATATTCTACATCTGCAGTTACATTTGGGATGTGAACGCAGCAATGATCAACTCGTCTCTTTAAAAATCCACATACTCCATGCTCCTTCAGGAGTAACAAATCTAAGGCTAATCGATTTTGCAAAGTCATTTTTGTGGTGGCTTGTAATTTTACGTTTAATTTTTAAATCTTTCTCGGGTGATTCTTGCTAGTCTATCTACTTGGCCTGTAAGTTTGTACAGCATCTCTCTATTCTGATAGTTTGCTATAGGACCGAGTAAAGACTCTAGGGCCCACCTAAGTTTCACTCCACTAGAGGGTTCTTGCCAAGTGTCATCTGGATTTTTGTTGTCTAGAACTTCTCGTCTTGCTCTTATCTGCAGAAGTTCATGTTTTCCATTAAATGAGGACTTTTTCCAAATTGGACATAAGGTTGGGAGGCCCAGAGTAATTTCCTTTACTTTCCCATCTACAGGCAGATGTGTTGTCCAGGTACCATCGCTTGTTACCCATACAAATTGTCCTGAACTTTTAATTGTACTCTTGGTACATCCTATAATCACTTTATAATTCATTTTGCCTTGTTTATGTTTGATCTCTCTGCAAGCACAACCAATCTGTAGGGCTATTGCCAGGGGTGGTATCTGTTTTATCTCTGCATCATCAGAAGTGCAGTCATAAGTTTTATTGCATGCCCACTAACTTACTTTGTCTGCCCACGTTCTGCTACTAGTGGCAGTGTATGTTACTGCTGGATCTATTTTACTCTCAGAACTTTCCCACTTAATACACCAAGGGGTGTTTGCCATATATTGGAATTTTTAAAGTATACTCACAGACTACGCACTGTCCTAAGGCTCTATCTGATCTTTCTGATCTTCGGCCTCTCACTTCCATACCAGAGTAGTTTCTGTAACATTTTCTATGATCTTTTTATAATGTGGCAAGTAGCATTGTGTGGTGCCTCCTGACTGTCTCAAAGGGGTTCCTAGTATGCCATCACTTAGAATACAGTCTTTCTGGCTCATAGGTCTCATCTATGTTCTTACTTTCTCCCAAGTTTCTTTGACTACCTGTCTCGGTTCAAGTACCTGTTTGCATGCAATTGTTTTGTTCTTTTGTATTTCAGGTAGTTTTGATGTTATGATTCCTCAATTTACTGGATCTCCTGCTGCCTTAGGTATTGGCAGACAGGCAGTTATTCTACTGCTGTTTTGTATTTTGGCAAAATCTTTGACTAATCTAATCATTACATTCTCAGCTCAAACTGCGTTAGAAATTTTTATCACTTGTGTTTCTGCCTCTCTCTTCATTCTAGAATGAAGAGTGGTTAGTTGATCTTTTTGCATTCCACATCTCAAAGACATTAATGACCATAATATTAGCACAATTACTAATAGCATTCTCAAAGTAATTAAACACATCTTATCTGCAGTCTTGGTTCCACAGTTTACACAGTCTGTGATCCGGGATGGACTTTCTTCACTCAGGTATAGTGAATCCAGGGGTCCACACCGGCTACTTTCACTGCTGTAAAGGTGGTCAGCAGTACCTGATAGGGTCTATTCTACTTTTCTTTCAGCGGTTCTTCATTCCAGTTTTCAATGTACACCTCGTCTCCTGGAAGTATGTTATGAACTGGGTTCTCGAGAGTTATTGGTCTATTCCACACGAGGATGCTCTGGAGCCGAGCTAAAGTTTTCCCAAGAGACAGAACATAATTATACACTTCCTGTTTTCCTGTAACGTGTACATTAGGGTTTGGCTCAGGAGATTTATATGGTTTCTCATACAATATCTCATAAGGACTGACTGACATCCCGCTCTTAGGTTTTATCCTAATCCTCAACAGTGCTATTGGCAAAGCCTGGGGCCACTGCAGCTTGGCTTCTTGGCATATTTTACTGATTTGCCTTTTTAGTGTCTGATTCATCCTCTCTACTTGTCCACTTGACTGGGGTCTCCACGGTGTGTGGAGGTCCCAAGTTATCCCCAGCAATCTACTTACTTCTTTTACTACTGTAGCTATGAAATGGGGCCCCCTATCTGATGATACCCCTAGGGGTACCCCAAACCTGGGAATAATTTCCTGTAGTAACCACTTAACTGTTTCTTTTGCTTGGTTTGTGCGACAGGGAAGGGCTTCTGGCCATCTGGAAAATGTGTCAACCCCTACTAACAGGTATTTGTATCCTCGAGTTCTTGGCAATTCTACGAAATCTACCTGCCAATAATCTCCTGGCTCTATTCCTATCCGAATTCTTCTTAGCTGTTCCTGTTGCCTAGCCACTGGGTTGTTTTTCAAGCAGACATCGCATTTTGACATGACTGATTTTGCCATTGTTAACATCCGTACCGAAATTAAATTCTGCTTTAGCAATTTTACCAATGCCTCTGCGCCTCAATGACATTCGTTATGTTTAATTTGTAGAACTTCTCTCATTATCAAGGGGGATACCACTATTTGTCCTTGTGCAGTCAAATACCATCCTTCCTAGTTCTTTTGTGCATTCAGTAAACGTGCCTCATCTTCTACTGAATATCTTGGTTTTGGAGGCAGATTAAACTGGGATATATTGAGCCTTGAAGGTATCAATGCCATTGTTGTTTGCACCTCTCGAGCAACTTGTCGGGCTGCCCAGTCTGCCTTTCGATTTTCTTCACAGATTTTGGAGCTTTCTGATTGGTGTGCTTTACAATGTATAATTGCCACTTGCTCAGGTTTTTGTACTGCTTTTATCAGTTGCAGGACTGCCTCTTGGTGTTTAATGTGTGTACCTCGAGAAGACAATAATCCCCTTTCTTTCCACAGTGCTCCGTGTACATGCACTACCCCAAAGGCATATTTTGAGTCAGTCCATATATTTACCTTTTTCCCTTCACTTAATTCTAGTGCTCTGGTTAGAGCAACCAGTTCTGCCTTCTGGGCAGATGTATTTGGTGGTAATGCCTTTGCTTTCACTACTGTGCTGACTGTTGTTACTGCATATCCAGCGTATCTGGTTCTGTTTTCGATGAAGCTGCTCCCATCTGTAAATAGCTCCCACTCCGGCTGCTCTAGCGGGACGTCTTTCAAGTCTTCTCTTGCTGAATAGGTGTACTCTATTACCTCTACACAGTCATGTTCCAATGGGCTTTCTTCAGTTGTGGTACCTAGGAACAAAGCTGGATTCAAAAGGTTAGTTGTTTTTAATATGACATCATCTTGCTCAGTCAGGACTACCTGGAATTTTATCATCCTGCTTGGAGATAGCCAATGGCCCCCCTTCTGTTCTAAGACAGTGGTTACCATGTGTGGTACATAGACATCTATGTGTCTTCCCATAGTAAGCTTCCTGGCTTCTTGTATCAGCATCACGGTGGCTGCGACCGCCCGCAGACACGGAGGCCACCCCGCACTTATGTTGTCAAGTTGTTTGGAAAAGTAGCCCACCGGCCTTTTCCAACTTCCCAGACGTTGGGTCAGGACTCCTAGTGCTAGGCATAGCCTTTCATGTACAAACAGCTGAAAATCTTTAGACAGATCAGGTAACCCTAATGCTGGAGCAGTCGTCAGTGCCTCTTTTAGTTTTAGGAAGGCTTCCTTCTGTGGCTTGCCTCAGGTGAATGGCTGCGTCTTCTGAGCTTCGTACAGGGGTTTCGCAATCAGTCCATAGTCCATGATCCACAAGCGACACCATCTTGCCATCCCGAGGAAGACTCGCAGCTCATGTAAGTTCTGGGGCTCTGGAATAGCACAGATAGCTTGGATACGGTTAGTACCTAGTTTTCTTTGCCCTTGTGAAATTTCACATCCCAGGTAGATCACAGTCTGTTGGGCAATTTGTGCCTTTCCTCTGGATACTTGGTAACCTCCCATTCCCAGTGAATTTAAAATCTCAATGGTTACCTTTATACAGGTTGCTTTTTCTTCTGTAGCTATTGGTATATCATCAACATACTGCAACAATAGGTATTGGTCTCTTGGTACTTGCCCATTTTTGGTCCAAATTTCCAGCTCCTTTGCCAGCTGGTTTCCAAATAAAGTCGGACTGTTTTTAAATCCTTGTGGTAATCGTGTCCAGGTGAGCTGGGTCTTTCTTCTGTTGCCTGGGTTTTCCTACTCAAAGGCAAACAGTTTCCTACTTTCTTTGTCAAGGGGAATGCAGAAAAAGGCATCTTTTAAATCAATTACAGTAAACCATTTATAGATCTCCTTTACGGATGTTAGCAATGTGTAGGGATTTGTTACCACTGGATAAATGTCTTTTGTTATTTTATTTATTGCTCTCAAATCCTGCACTAATCTATATTCTCCATTTGGTTTCTTTACTGGAAATATTGGTGTGGTAAATTCTGATTCACATTCTTTTAAAATTTGGTACTTCAAGAATTTCTCAATAGTCTTTACTATTCCTTGCCGTGCTTCTGGTTTTATGGGATACTGTTTGATTTGTACAGCTCTTGCCCCTTCCTTTAATTCTACATGCACTGGTTGTGCCAATTTAGATTTCCCTGGTATATCCGTTTCCCATACAGAAGGAATCACTGCATCATCTACCTTCCTAGGGATAGAGGGAACTGGTTTTTCTTTGATCATTAAAATCTGTCCCGTCTTTGATTCAGGTATTTTCATTACAAGTTCCCCGTTTTCAAAGGTTATTACCGCATCAAGTTTCGCCAGCAGATCCCTCCCTAAAAGCGGAATTGGACACTCAGGTACATATAGGAATTCATGCGTTAAAGTCTTGTTCCCAAAGCACAAATCTAGGGGTTGCAAGAATGGCCGATTTTCCTCCTTCCCTGTAGCCCCAACTATTGTTGTTTGCTTATTTCCAATTTTTCCTTGTAGATCATTCAGCACAGAGTAAGTAGCTCCAGTATCCACTAGAAATTTGACTTCCTTATGCCCTAGCTGTATAGTTATGACAGGTTCTTTAACCTGTTTTACGGGTTCCATGTCTAGTCAGCAATTATATTCACCTAACACCATTGCCTTGGCAATGTTTTCCTGCTGGAACTGATTGCCCTGGTGAAACCGGTTGTTTGGCTTGTTTGGGCACTCTCTCTTCCAATGCCCCTCTCGCTTGCAATACGCACATTGATTTAGGCTTAACCCTTGCATAACTGGTTCTCTACCACAACTACCTCCGCCACTTCCCCCGAAACTTGGGTTCCCTTTTCCTTCTACTACTGCCAAAGATTTTGCTGCTGCCCCCCACCAGCTTCTCTTTCGCAATTATTATACACCCTCCAGGCCACCCTCAGGATTCTGAGTTTTCATAACTATTTTCCCTACTCATGCTACCTTACCAGGACCTTCTCTACAAGTTCTAGCTGACCGCCTCTAAATAATTAAATCTGCAGGAAAAAAGGCACTTCTACAAACACTGACCCCTCCACTCCCACACCTTGTCGCAAGGGAGCAATCACAGTCCATTTTTGTCTGCCTATGTCTTTTCTTTCTACAACCAGGGCAAGCACCGACCGGCTTTGGGTTCCGCGGGCCACTGGGATCGCTGATTCATTACCATCACCATCTTTTTCACCTGCATCCCTCTCCCTCCTTTCTATCACGGCCAGGCTTTGCCCAACTTTCGAGGAAGAGGAATCAGGTGATGATGGGAGAGGAGGATAAAGAGAGAAAGGTGTACTAGATGAGACAGGCTTAGGATCAGGTGAGGTAGGGGCAGGCAGTGGGACAAGGACAGATGAAGCAGGTGGATAGGGTTAGGTTCTCTTAGTCTTATTAGAGCTACCTGTAAATCAATATCTGTATAATTTTCCCTATTCAATGCCAAATGTTTTAGACAATGTTTCTTGCAAACTCCAGACTTATCATTTGCAGATGTTCTAACCACCATTAATCTACATTCATCCGGCCATTCTGGCTTTCCCGCAAATAGAAAAACAAATCAACATACGAAACCTCATCCATTGTGGGGTGTTTTTTTTGGTTTTTTTTTTTTCCTTCATGCTTACGAAACAACATTAAGTGTGAAATACTGTTATATTGCAAAGTCCCTTATTTTGGCTATTTTTCACCATTCTCCAAGACACATTCTGGCCAGCATGTATTACAGTAATTAATCAACTTAGCTTTACATAATTCTTCCCCAAAATTACCCTGTTTCCAATGTGCTATTAAGCACCCCAAAGGAGAAGTTTGTGGAATAGAGGCATTGCTGCCCAAAATTCCTTTGAGCTTCTCCAACCAAAAATACCAAAGCCGAACCAGCAATGCTTTCGCGATTGTCTTACTGACGGCGCCTAGGCAATACCACCAGGAATTCCTTAGCCCAACCAAGCGTAGCTTTCGCTCCGTCTTACTGGCAGGCACCCAAACCAAAATAAAAGCACCTTACCTCTCTCCCGGGGACGTTGTGAGCGGCAGAAGCGGTCGTGGCCGATGAGCTCCTCGAGAATCCCTCGGTGCCAGCTGGAGCGTGATCGAGTCGCGAACTCGCTCAGCAGCACTCACAGGGTCCCATCTGGGTCGCCAATACTTGTTAGCGTTGAGCAACACATAATCACGAGAAATGATTATATTGCAGGTGCTTTTTTTGAAGAGCTCTGGGTGTCAGGGGTAAAGACCCAAATCTGACTCCGACATAGGTTCGGGATGGAGATGCTTTTATATTCTATCGTTATATAACTTTCATGTTAATTATTAAACTTACATTGTTCTATAGGATACATAGATTTCAGCCAAGCATGGCCACCTTAGACTAGGAACACAGAGTTTCTCATTGTTCTTCTTATGATTATATAATAATTATTTTAATCACAAAACAATCATTTCAGCTAGCAATTATACTACTTACGCAGGTAAAACACAAGGCCTAACATTTCAGAGTTTATCTTAGAATTTTCCAGGGCGCCATTTTCAATACTGAAACAAACTAGATGGAAAAATTAGTTTTCCTCATTCTTTTCTGTCTATTCTAAGAGGCACAACAGCAAAACCACTGCTATGAGTCTGAGTTGCCCTACCACTCATGGATGACAACCTTGTAGTGACTAGTCTATTATTTGCACACATTTCTGATGCTGCTTGGTAAACATTGTGCAGAAAGATCTGTAAACAATTTTCATGGAAAGACATTCCTGAATTGCTTCACTTATCTCTGAAGCAGAGAACTAAGCTGGCGCTCTATTTCTGAGATCTTGCTGTGCTCGCCCCCAAACCCATTTCCTTCAAATGCAATTTACTTTCAACCATAGCACTTCATTACTTCATGAGGTAATCTCTTGTTCTTAATGTTTGGGGGATTGCTTTAAAACTGTAAGCACATATTCTAGTAAGCAGGTAGAACATCTGTCTTAAGTAGTATACATCACTTGGCTTTGGTTCATGCATCATAACATCAGCAAGGAAGGTCATTTACAACCAATAGATGGGTTGGGGTAATAGGCCACAAGTTTAGGAATCTTTCTCCAATTAATTTTGCTTTAAAATTTGGCTCTTAGCATTTCAAGTGTGTCTTTATTAAAACAATCAACTATTTATTACCTGTACCACAATGAAGCACAATCAGCAGTGCTTGTGCATCCTTCAACAAGTCCAAGAAGAAGAATGGTCTGAGCCTCCAGTGTAGCTCAGGGAGTCTGTCATCAAGCCAGAGTGCTCCAGGCATCTTCTCAGCCTGGAGAAGAGCAGACTCTGAGCAAATGTTAGAGCAGTCCTCCAGTATCTGAAGGCAGCCTAGCAGAAGGAGGCAGATGAGCTACACAAGGGCATGGAGCAATAGGAAAAGTGTTGATGGCTTTAAAACCTGAAGAGTATATGTTTCCTTTGGGTATTGGGAAGAAATTCCTTGCCAGGAGGCTGGTGAGACACTGGAACATGTTGTGGGTGACCCATTCCTGGAAGTGTTCAAGGCCAGCTTGAATGGGTCTTTGAGCTTAAGGCGGCCTAGTGGAAGGTGTCCCTGCCAACGACATGTGGGGTAAATTTAGGTGAACTTTAAGGTCCCTTCCAATGCAAACCATTCTATTATTCTGTGGCAATATTCATTCTCTGCAGTAGCAGTAACTAGCTGAAGATAGAAAAACAGACTATTGATTCTGAAAAACTGCCATCCAGTTAAGCTTTTTTGCTCTCACATAGAAGCTCCTTTTAGCATTATTATATGTAGGAAAAGTTTGGGCACTTAAATATCATGAACAAAAATATTTTATTCTTTTTAATGCTTCTGACATTTGGGAATTTCCTTTCACTCTCTGTTTTTTTCTTCTATTCTTTCTTTCATCCTTCCTTCCTTCCTTCCTTCCTTCCTTCCTTCCTTCCTTCCTTCCTTCCTTCCTTCCTTCCTTCCTTCCTTTCTTTCCTTCCTTCCTTCCTTCCTTCCTTCCTTCCTTCCTTCCTTCCTTCCTTCCTTCCTTCCTTCCTTCCTTCCTTCCTTCTGCCTCTTCCTTCCTTCCGCCACTTCCTTCTGCCTCTTCCTTCCTTCTGCCACTTCCTTCCACCACTTCCTTTCGCTACTTCCTTCTGCCACTTTCTTCTGCCACTTCCTTCCTTCCTTCCTTCCTTCCTTCCTTCCTTCCTTCCTTCCTTCCTTCCTTCCTTCCTTCCTTCCTTCCTTCCTTCTTTCTTTCTTTCTTTGAATATCTTCCTCCTTTCCATTCCTCCCTTTCTCCCTCCCTCAATTGTAATGTCAATTTGTTAAACAGGAAGTAGTTTCAGGAATTTTCTCTTACCTGAATATAATTTTGAAGCTTAGAAATGGATCCAGAAGAAAATTGTGTGAAGACAGATCATTTTAAAAGATTTTAACATCAGATTTAGAGTTAGCTATTGAAAATTCAAAAAGACAACATTGAAATGATGGAATGGATGATTTTAAGGGATTTTTTTTTTTATTTCTTTGATACCAATTAAGATCTCAATTTTTTCACCTTCGAAAAATACATCTTGAAAATTGCTACTTTGAAACACCAAAATATTTCCGAAACACGGAAATGGATTGATGCAGATGAAAAATATCATCTTCTAAATAGTCATCATCTAGTCCAAAGGATTCTCCTCACACAGTAAGCTTTATGGAGATTTCTATCCTCACACAAACACAGAAGAATTTTTCAACTGACTAGAAAATCTGTAAAAACAAATGAACCTTTGAAAAAAAGCATCCATAAAGAGCAGGAAATTATATGCATCCACCCTTATGATATGTTGGTTACTAAATATTGCCTCTGGTTTGTGGGTGAGTACATTTCCCATTCACAGACATACATACACCTGCCCCACTGCACACGTCTGATATTGGATCTCAAAGAGGGGATTTTCTTTTTTCTATTCAGTAGGCATTGCTTCTCAAAGTCAAGGCCTATTCTTTTTTGATTCTCCTATTGCCTGGATTTATTACCTACAAGGTAATGTGCCTGTGTCTATTCGCACGGGGTAGGAGGGCACATGGAGAGCTGCGATTTGAAAGCAACTAGCAGCTTAAGAAAGAGGAGTACTTCTGGAATACACTGTAAAGGCAAAATATGAGGCCATAATCAGGGGCAGTTTGCTGTGCTGGCACAGCTTCTTCTGGAGAGAAAGCATGGAAAACCTCTTCGCTAAGATGTTTGCGGCAAGAGATGCAGAAGGCGGGCAGACGGCAGCTCTCCGAAGGTAGGTGCTGGTCCCGGGCATCTTTCAGCAGAAACCGCGGTCCGGAGGGCACCGCGACCGGCACAATGCTCTGTGAGTGAAAAAGCCGCTTCTTCACCTCCAGGAGACGGTGATCTCGCAGATGCTGAGACGCCAAGAACGAAGTCGCACAGCACCGGGATTGAGTGCGCAGCACTCACACTGCTAGAGGACAGGGACTAACCACTTTCCAGAAGTTAAAACTTATTAAAAATTACGTAGGGAAAGTGTTCTTGGAAAACCTTCTTTTACAACCTTCCAAGACATTTGCAGCACTCTGTGGCTTATCTACTTCTTTGTTTTCTTCTCGGAGATGGTATGAACTCGACTGACTTCATGAAAATTGTTTTTGGACATTTGCTGTGCTGGCACAGTTCCTCCTTGAGAGAAAGCATGGAAAACCTTTTCGCTAAGATGTAGGCGGCAAGAGACGCAGAAGAGGGGCAGACGGCAGCTCTCCGAAGGTAGGTGCCGGTCCCGGGCGTCTTTCGGCAGAAGCCGTGCTCCATAGCGCACCGCAACCGGCACAATGCTCTGTGAGTGAAAAAGCCGCTTCTTCACCTCCAGGAGATAGTGATCTCGGCAGATGCTGAGATGTACAGAACGAAGCGGCACAGCACCGGGATTGAGTGCACAGCCTTCAAACTGAGAGATGAAAGAAACTAACCAATTTCCAGCAGTTTATATATATATTAACATACGTAGGGAAAGAGTTTTTAGACAACTTTCCCTTTGCATCCTCCTAAGTCTTATGCAGCATTCCGTGCACAATCTTACTTTTTGCTTTCGCCCCGGAGATGGTAAGAACTCGACTACCTTCATGAAAAAAGTTTCAGGGACGCTTGCTGTGCTGGCACAGTTTCTTCTTGAGAGAAACCGTGGAAAACCTTTTCGCTAAGATGTAGGCGGCAAGAGACGCAGAAGACGGGCATACACAGCTCTCTGAAGGTAGGTGCCGGTCCCGGGTGTCTTTCGGCAGAAGCCGTCCTCCGTAGCGCACCGCGACTGGCAAAATGCTCTGTACGCGAAAAAGCCACTTCGTCGCCTCCGGGAGACGGTGACGTCAGCTAATGCTTAGACGCAAAGAACGAAGCCACACAGCACCGGGATTGAGTGCGCAGAAGCCGCGCTCAGGAGCGCACCGTGACCTTCACAATGGTTTTTACATGAGCAAACCGCTTTGTGGTTTCGGGGAATACCGAAAGAACAAGCAGAAGCTTTAGACACGATTGCCACCATTGTGTAGAGTTTTGCTCGTTCCAGCAGGAATAACTGCTTCAGTTCTTACACTAGGTGTCGCTGCTTATCAAAGTTTGGCTGCTTTTAATCATTTGGGATGCTGGATGTTCAAACAGCTAAACGTAACATCTTTTTTAAATCAGGTGTTCATGACGTAGATACTATTAGACATAGCACACTCCAAATAAGAGTTGTAATAGCTTTATTGTTAGGATTACACATGGGCACGAGTGTAAGGAATTTGAAGGAATGTGTTGTATGAATCTTTTTGAGCATTCTGCAGCCGTTCATAAGAAACTCACACAAGGACAAGATAATATGAAGAAATCGACTGCCCATGTGCTAATAACAATAAATCTATTGCAGCTCTTATTTGCAGTGTGCTATGTCTAATAGTATCTACGTCAGTGAGCACCTGATTTAAAACAGAAGATGTTAGGTTTAGTTGTTTGAACATCCAGCATCTCAAATGATTAAAAGCAGCCAAACCTTTATAGGCAGCGACACCTAGCGTAAAAAATGACGCAGTTATTCCTGCTAGAACGAGCAAAACTCTACACAATGGTGGCAATCAGGTCTTAAACTTGTGCTTGTTCTTTTGGTATTTCCGGACACGTGCAAAGACCATTGTGAAGATCACAAAGTGCTCCGGACCACGGCTGCTGCCGAAAGAAGCCCGGGACCAGCGCCTACCTTCAGAGAGCTGCGTAGGCCCATTTTCTGCATGTCTAACCATCTACATCTTAGCGAAAAGCTTTTCCACGCTTTCTCTCAAGAAGAAACTCTGCCAGCACTGCAAGCGTCCAAAAACATTTTTCATGAAGTTAGTTGAGTTCTTACCAGCTCCGAGGCAAAAAGAAAAAGTAAGATTGACAACGGAGTACTAGATAAGGTTTAGAAGGATGCAAAGGGAAAGTTATCCAAGAACTCTTTCCTTTTGAATGTTAATGTAAGTTTAAACTGCTGGAAATTTGTTACCTCCTGTCCTCTCTCAGTCTGAAAGCTGCACAATCAATCCCGGTGCTGTGAGGCTTTGCTCTTCGCGTCTCATCATCTGCCGAGCTCTCCATCTCTCGGAGGCGAAGAAGCAGCTTTTTCACGCACTGAGCATTGTGCACGTCACGGTGCGCTCCGGAGAGCTGCAGTCTGCCCGTCTTCTGCGTCTCTTGTCGCCTACATCTTAGCGAAAAGCTTTTCCAAGCTTTCTCTCCAGAAGAAACAGTGCCAGTACAGCAAACTGCCCCTGATTATGGCTTCATATTTTGCCTTTGCAATGGATTCAAGAAGTACTACTCTTTCTTAAGCGGCTAGTTGTTTTCAAATCGCCACAATCCATGACCACTCCTACCCCGTGCGAATAGACACAGGCACATTACCTTTTAGGTAATAAATCCAGGCAATAGGAGAATCAAAAAAGAATAGGCCTTGACTTTGAGAAGCAATGCCTACTGAATAGAAAAAAGAAAATCCCCTCTTTGAGATCCAATATCAGACGTGTGCAGTGGGGCAGGTGTATGTATGTCTGTGAATGGGAAATGTACTCACCCACAAACCAGAGGCAATATTTAGTAACCAACATATCATAAGGGTGGATGCATATAATTTCCTGCTCTTTATGGATGCTTTTTTTCAAAGGTTCATTTGTTTTTACAGATTTTCTAGTCAGTTGAAAAATTCTTCTGTGTTTGTGTGAGGATAGAAATCTCCATAAAGCTTACTGTGTGAGGAGAATCCTTTGGACTAGATGATGACTATTTAGATGATGATATTTTTCATCTGCATCAATCCATTTCCGTGTTTCGGAAATATTTTGGTGTTTCAAAGTAGCAATTTTCAAGATGTATTTTTCGAAGGTGAAAAAATTGAGATCATAATTGGTATCAAAGAAATACCAAAAAAAATCCCTTAAAATCATCCATTGCATCATTTCAATGTTGTCTTTTTGAATTTTCAAAAGCTACCTCTAAATCTCATGTTTTTATTCTTTTAAAATGCTCTGTCTTCACACAATTTTCTTCTTGATCTATTTTGAAGTTTCAAAATGTTATTCAAGTAAGAGTAAATTTCTGAAACTACTTCACATTTTACAAAATGACATCACACTGCAGGGAGGGAGGAAGAGAGGGAGGAAGGGAAGGGAGGAAGAAAAGAAAGAGAGAAAGAGAGAAAGAAAGAAAGAACAAAGAGAGAAAGAGAGAAAAACAAAGAAAGAAAGAAAGAAAGAAAGAAAGAAAGAAAGAAAGAAAGAAAGAAAGAAAGAAAGAAAGAGAGAGAAAGGAAAATCCCAAATGTCAAAAATCCTAAAAAGTATAAAATATTTGTGCGGATGATAATTAAGTGCCGAGACTGTTCCTACATATAATAATGCTAAAAGGAACTTCTATGTGAGACCAAAACAGTTAAACTGGAAGGCAGTTTCTCAGAATCAATAGTCTTCTATCTTCAGCTAGTTACTGCTACTGCACAGAATGAATATTACCACAGAATAATAGAATGGTTTGCATTGGAAGGGACCTTAAAGTTCACCTAAATTTACCCCACATGTCGTTGGCAGGGACACCTTCCACTAGGCCGCCTTAAGCTCAAAGACCCATTCAAGCTGGCCTTGAACACTTCCAGGAATGGGTCACCCACAACATGTTCCAGTGTCTCACCAGCCTCCTGGCAAGGAATTTCTTCCCAATACCCAAAGGAAACATATACTCTTCAGGTTTTAAAGCCATCAACACTTTTCCTATTGCTCCATGCCCTTGTGTAGCTCATCTGCCTCCTTCTGCTAGGCTGCCTTCAGATACTGGAGGACTGCTCTAACATTTGCTCAGAGTCTGCTCTTCTCCAGGCTGAGAAGATGCCTGGAGCACTCTGGCTTGATGACAGACTCCCTGAGCTACACTGGGGGCTCAGACCATTCTTCTTCTTGGACTTGTTGAAGGATGCACAAGCACTGCTGATTGTGCTTCATTGTGGTACAGGTAATAAATAGTTGATTGTTTTAATAAAGACACACTTGAAATGCTAAGAGCCAAATTTTAAAGCAAAATTAATTGGAGAAAGATTCCTAAACTTGTGGCCTATTACCCCAACCCATCTATTGGTTGTAAATGACCTTCCTTGCTGATGTTATGATGCATGAACCAAAGCCAAGTGATGTATACTACTTAAGACAGATGTTCTACCTGCTTACTAGAATATGTGCTTACAGTTTTAAAGCAATCCCCCAAACATTAAGAACAAGAGATTACCTCATGAAGTAATGAAGTGCTTTGGTTGAAAGTAAAATGCATTTGAAGGAAATGGGTTTGGGGGCGAGCACAGCAAGATCTCAGAAATAGAGTGCCACCTTAGTTCTCTGCTTCAGAGATAAGTGAAGCAATTTAGGAATGTCTTTCCATGAAAATTGTTTACAGATCTTTCTGCACAATGTTTACCAAGCAGCATCAGAAATGTGTGCAAATAATAGACTAGTCACTACAAGGTTGTCATCCGTGAGTGGTAAGGCAACTCTCACTCATAGCAGTGGTTTTGCTGTTGTGCCTCTTAGAATAGACAGAAAAGAATGAGGAAAACTAATTTTTCCATCTAGTTTCTTTCGGTATTTGTTCAAGGACTATTTTCCTGCCCTCAGGAGACAGCAAAAACTGTCAACAACTGAAATGCTTCAGAACTGGAAATGATCTGAATCACAAATATTTCTTTTCAAATAAAATTTAAAACGTCAGTCATAACTGTAAAACAGATTGAGCTATTTAAATATGAATGTTCTATACATACTAAAACATTCCCAGAGATAACTCTTGTGTCCTTAGTCTGTATAAAAGTCCAGAGTTCCTGGTAAAAAACTTATATGCAGATGAGGTAGCTATGTGATAGTCTCTTTCCAGCTTAATTATACTCTTCACTCTCACCACCACTACCAATTGATTTCCATAAGTTCTTAGAAAACAGTAATTTAACTTTTTTAGTTTTATGAAAAAAAATGACAGCGACAAGAGTTCTTTGCACTCCCTGTTTTCTGAGATGCATGACCATCAAGCCTTAGGAACTTGATCATGAGTTTTATTTCATCTCAAAGTAAATTTTAAGGGAGTGGCAGAGAGAATAGGAGCCTCAGGCAAAACAATTTAGGCTTCTAATTCTTGTATTGTCCTACTTACTTATGACAAGAACTGGAAAGAGGATAGATTCGAGTTAGCAGCTGTTAAACATTTGCCCATACTCTTCCACTAAAGAAGAGGTCAAGGATGGTTTTCTGGCCCTCCCTTCATGAGCTGCAGCTTCCTTCAAGGCACTTTCACCTGCTGTGGCATGGAGCCCTTCACCAGCTGCAGTGTAGGTATGTGTTCCTTCATAGTTCTCTAGGGACTGCTGGGAGACAACCTGCTTCACTAGGATATCTCCAGGGACTGCGGGGGATTCTTTGCTCTGTCAACTGGAACACCTCCTCCTCCTCCTCCTTCTTGTCTCACTTTAGTATCATGGACCTGGTTCAGGGCAAATTTGGGAGAGAACCCCCAAAGGGCCCCCCTAGGAAATCGGATTCTACCACCCCTCCCCCAACCGGTCCAGGAGAAAATACTTCCTTGGAGAAAAGTGGAAAAAAACTGTTTATTAAACAAGAAAACTTAATATTAAACAATGAAACCCCTTGCTGCTCCAAAGGAGATGACAAACCCAGAAAGTCCCCTCCCCAGATTCCAGTTCAGCTCACTCAGTCCCTTATCAGTCCCTCCGGCGCTGGAAATGCCGTGGCCCAGGCCCGGCCCGGCCCACCGATGAGAGCTGCTGGTGCTCTTATGGTTGTTCAGTCCAGAGCAGGTGTGAACAGGTCCAGAGAAAGGGGAAAAAAAGGAAAAAAAAGCACAGTCCAGGGAACTTCTTTGCCTCAGCTAGCTAAACTAACTAAAAAAAAGCAAGAAAAAAAGAGAGCCCTGTCCCACTGTCTGTTCATCCGCAGAAAACACGCAGTCCAGAAGCAGGAATGTGTAGGAGTGAGTTCAGTGTCTGAAAACAAACTGCGCGCCTCCTCTCCCCCCCTCAATCTTTGAAGCAAGTCTTAAAGGTGCAAAACTTACTATTCAGCATAAACGGAATGAGACGATTGGGGATAAAAGCATCATATGGTCAACCTAGGACATTCCACCCCTTATCCCCATATCGTCAGCTTACTACTAAAACTAATATATATATTCTAACTCTATAAACACATACATCAGACATTCAATATACAGCTATACACAGACAATGGTAGTAACATTTAGCAAACAGTGATATTTACACGTAGGTCTCACCCAACAATGAGATCTCCCTGAGGTACACATCGTGTTCTTCCATCTCTTTGCATTATCCACCATGTGGAACCTGGTCCCTGAGCAAAGACAACCCCACGAATGGGTTTGTCTGTACTTGAGGCAGAATTGATCCAAACTGTCTTCCCTAATAAACCTCTGACATGTACCACTGGGACTTTGTCTCCATCTACTCTATGCAAAGGCTCAGATTGGGGAGGGCCCACTCGGTTAGTAGAGCCTCAGGTGTTAACTAGCCAAGTGGCTTTTGCCAGATGCTGCTCCCAGTTTTTGAAAGATCCCCCACCTAATGCTTTCAAAGTTGTTTTCAACAGTCCATTGTACCTCTCCACTTTCCCTGCAGCTGGTGCATGGTAGGGAATATGGTACACCCACTCAATGCCATGTTCCCTAGCCCAGGTGTTGATAAGGCTGTTCTTGAAATGAGTCCCATTGTCTGACTCAATCCGCTCAAGGGTTCCATGTCTCCACAGGACTTGCTTTTCAAGACCCAGGATGGTGTTCCGGGCAGTAGCATGAGACACAGGATAGGTTTCCAGCCATCCCGTGGTGGCTTCTACCATGGTCAGCACGTAGTGCTTGCCTTGGCGTGTTTGGGGCAGTGTGATGTAGTCGATCTGCCAGGCCTCCCCATACCTATACTTGGACCACCGCCCACCATACCACAGGGGCTTCACTCGCTTGGCTTGCTTGATGGCAGCACACGTCTCACAGTCATGGATAACCTGAGAAATACTGTCCATGGTTAGATCCACCCCTCGGTCTCGTGCCCACTTATAGGTGGCATCTCTACCCTGATGACCTGAGGCATCGTGGGCCCACCGAGCTAGGAATAACTCTCCCTTGTGTTCCCAATCTAGGTCTATCTTTGACACCTCTGTCTTTGCAGCCCGGTCTACCTGCTCATTGTTTTGGTGCTCCTCATTAGCTCTGCTCTTGGGGACATGGGCATCTACATGGCGGACCTTCACAGGTAGCTTCCCTACCCTAGCAGCGATGTCTTTCCACTCATCAGCAGCCCAAATCGGTTTTCCTCTACGTTGCCAGTTAGCTTCTTTCCACCTCTCCAGCCATCCCCACAGAGCATTGGCTACCAACCATGAATCAGTGTAAAGGTAGAGCCTTGGCCACTTCTCTCTCTCAGCAATGTCCAGGGCCAGTTGAACGGCCTTGAGCTCTGCAAGTTGGCTTGATCCACCTTCTCCTTCGGTAGCTTGAGCGACCTGTCTTGTGGGGCTCCATACGGCTGCTTTCCACTTTCGTTTCATTCCCACAATGCCACAAGAACCGTCAGTGAAAAGAGCGTAGCGCGTTTCTTCCACTGGCAGTTCATTGTATGGTGGAGCTTCTTCAGCACGTGTCACTTCTTCTTCCTCTTCATCAGCAAGACCAAAGTTTTCACCTTCCGGCCAGTTTGTAATTATTTCCAGAATCCCAGGGCGATTCAGTTTTCCAATATGGGCGCGCTGTGTGATCAGAGCAATCCATTTGCTCCATGTGGCACTGGTGGCATGGCGCGTAGAGGGAACCTTTGCTTTGAACATCCACCCCAGTACTGGTAGTCGGGGTGCCAGGAGGAGTTGTGCTTCAGTGCCTATTACCTCTGAGGCAGCTTGGACTCCTTCATAGGCTGCTAAAATTTCCTTCTCTGTTGGGGTATAGCTGGCTTCAGACCCTCTGTAGCTTCGACTCCAAAATCCAAGTGGTCAGCCTCGAGTCTCCCCAGGCACCTTCTGCCAAAGGCTCCAGGACAAGCCATGGTTCCCGGCTGCAGAGTAGAGCACATTCCTCACCTCTGGTCCTGTCCTGACTGGGCCAAGGGCAACTGCATGAGCGATCTCCTGCTTGATCTGGGTGAAGGCTTGTTGCTGCTCAGGGCCCCAGTGGAACTTGTTCTTCTTACGGGTGACCAGGTAGAGAGGGCTCACAATCTGACTGTACTCAGGAATGTGCATTCTCCAAAAGCCTATGGCACCCAGGAAAGCTTGTGTTTCCTTCTTGCTGGATGGTGGAGACATTGCTGTGATCTTGTTGATGACATCAGTGGGAATCTGACGCCGTCCATCTTGCCACTTCACTCCCAGAAACTGGATCTCTTGAGCAGGTCCCTTGACTTTGCTCTTTTTGATGGCAAAGCTGGCTTTCAGGAGAATCTGGATAATTTCCCTTCCTTTCTCAAACACTTCTGCTGCCGTCTTCCCCCATACAATGATGTCATCAATGTAGTGCAGATGTTCTGGAGCCTCACCCTTTTCTAGTACACTCTGGATCAGTCCATGGCAGATAGTGGGGCTGTGCTTCCACTCCTGGGGCAGTCGGTTCCAGGTATACTGCACTCCCCTCCAGGTGAAAGCAAAATGAGGCCTGCAATCTGCTGCCAGAGAAATGGAGAAAAATGCATTGGCAATGTCAATGGTGGCATACCACTTCGCTGCCTTGGACTCTAGCTCATACTGGAGTTCCAGCATGTCCGGCACAGCAGCGCTCAGTGGTGGAGTCACTTCATTCAATGCACGGTAGTCCACAGTCAATCTCCATTCTCCCTCAGATCTACGCACAGGCCAGATGGGGCTGTTGAAGGGTGAGTGGGTTTTGCTGACCACCCCTTGGCTCTCCAGCTCACGGATTATTTTGTGAATGGGGATCACGGCATCTCAATTCGTCCGATACTGCCGGCGGTGCACTATCGAGGTGGCAATTGGCACCTGTTGCTCTTCCACCTTCAGAAGTCCTACTGCAGATGGGTCTTCTGACAGTCCAGGCAAGGTGTTCAATTGCTTGACGCCCTCTGCCTCTACAGCAGCTATTCCAAATGTCCATCGGAATCCCTTTGGGTCCTTGAAATACCCACTTCGGAGGAAGTCTATGCCTAAAATGCATGGGGCCTCTGGGCCAGTCACAATAGGGTGTTTCTTCCACTTATTTCCAGTCAGGCTCACCTCAGCTTCCACCAAAGTGAAATCCTGGGATCCCCCTGTCACACCGGCAATAGAAACAGACTCTGCCCCCACATGTCTCGATGGGATTAATGTACATTGTGCACCAGTGTCAACCAAAGCTTCGTATTCTTGTGGTTCAGATGTGCCAGGCCAACGAATCCACACAGTCCAAAAAACACGGTTTTCCCTAGCCTCTACCTGGCTAGAGGCAGGGCCCCTCTAAGCCTGGTTATCCTTCTTTCCCTGGACATATGTCTTGGAGGTTCCTTCAAGGACATCAAAAATATTGTCATTATCATCATATATGACAGTTCGGTTACTGGCTACTGGAGCTGCTTCCCTTTTGGAACTTCCTCTCTGAGTCTTCAGTTCACGCACCCGTTGTACCAGAGCAGCAGTAGGTTTTCCATCCCATCTCCTCATGTTTTCTCCACAATCACGCAGGAAGAACCACAGCTCAGCTCGTGGGGTGTACCTTCTCTCTCCATCTGGGGAGCATCTGCGTTGGGCACCAGAACCTCTGATCTGTACTGCTGAGATTTGAAGAAGGTCTTCCTTAATCTCCTCTCTGAGCTTCTTGTGATTCTCCTCTATCTTATCCTCTAACCTCTGCAGACGTGTTTCCACTGCTGTGATTTTGGCATGTGTTGGGCCATGCACAGCGTCTGCATATGCTCGGAGTTTTTTTGCCATATCCAGCACGGTCTCCTCACCATCATTATTGCTAGAGCAGAAGCATATTCATGTGGCCCGAGTCGTACAAGTTTTGTCCACATTACAGATGTGCATGGTACCAAGTCTGGATTTACAGTGTTTACATCATCCGAGAAGACAATCTCTGCCACTGCCATTTCCCTCAAGCGTTGGATCCCTTGCTCTATGGTCTTCCACTGTGTTTGCTGCATATAGAGATCGTCTGCACACAGGTATCTTTGTGCAACACTTCCCAGGACCCGTGCCTAGAGGCTGTGAGGGTTAGCCCCCCTCATCATTCCTTGGTCAATGACAGGATCATGTGACAGGGATCCCAAATGCCTGGCTTCACTACCATCCAAAACTGTAGCCTCACCTGCAGCATCCCAGAGACGGACTAACCAACTAATTATGGATTCATCAGGCCGCCGGGTATAATCCTTCCTTAGGCCACGAAGGTCCTTCAGGGAATAGGACTCAATATTGGCTTCTGAGGCTGTGTCAGTTTCATTAACTTTGGGCTTTTTATCAGTAGTTGGGGGTGAGGGTCCTTCCCCTGGATCATCATCGTCAGTCACTGGCCGATTGGTTTTGCTCGTGTACTTCTTTCCTGCAGCAACTGCCAGTGGCTTAGGCTTACTGTCTGGTTCAGTTCCAGCCTGAGCAGTTGGAGTGTTGGCTGCAGCCTGAGTGATTGGAGTAGCTGCTGCTTTATCTCCCTGCCTGCCTGCCTCTGTCTGCTGCCCTACAGTATCTAGCAGGGTGCGATAAGCATAGGCCAGGGCCCAGCCTTTTGCAATGAGACTTTTTTCCTTACAGTCACCATGGCATTTCTCTTTCAGGTATTTTCCCACCTCAGCTGGATTCTGAATTTGTTCACATGGAAAATCCCAGTCTACAGGATCAGAAAATTCCTTCAGGGTTTGGCCCATATTTTCCCATTCTCCACACCACTCATCATTTTTCATGCCTGAGTCTACTTCTGGGTCAGGGGTCTTGTCAGCACCTCTGGACATCTCAGCCCTCATTCTAGAGAAGCTGCAGACCATATAGAGGAAGCTTACCACATTAAATGCCAGAAACATGGTCTCCTTACCATTCAGGGGAAACTGAACATTCTCAAAAAGTGACATAACAGATTCAGAGGAGAAGAAGGAAAGGAAAGGCTGGAAAGTCTCATTCCCTGCTCCTCCTCTAACAAACTGGGTGCAATTACTAACAAATTCCCAAAACATACTGCCGGAGCTAGGACGCGGGGTAGGACGAAGAAAAAATAAACCATACATATTGTAAGCAGACTCCAGCAACCTTGTAAATGCCCTATAAATCATTATCACCAAGGCCAGCAAAATAGCTATTCCAATCCGTGCCCCTGTACTGTGAAACTTACGTCTTAGGGACAATAATCCTAGTGACCAGAAAGGTACTGAAACCTCAAAAAGGCTTATAGACCAGAACCACATGAAGGCCTCCACCCCATTACAGAGACAGAGACATTACAAAATCGAGCAACATGGCTACGGACTGCTTTAACTCACTACAGAGCAAGCACAACCAACATGCAATCAATAATGCTTTTTTCCACTTTCTCGAGCCCCACATTGGGTGCCAATTGATGTGTTTGTCCTCGTTCAGGGCAAATTTGGGAGAGAACCCCCAAAGGGCCCCCCTAGGAAATCGGATTCTACCACCCCTCCCCCAACCGGTCCAGGAGAAAATACTTCCTTGGAGAAAAGTGGAAAAAAACTGTTTATTAAACAAGAAAACTTAATATTAAACAATGAAACCCCTTGCTGCTCCAAAGGAGATGACAAACCCAGAAAGTCCCCTCCCCAGATTCCAGTTCAGCTCACTCAGTCCCTTATCAGTCCCTCCGGCGCTGGAAATGCCGTGGCCCAGGCCCGGCCCACTGATGAGAGCTGCTGGTGCTCTTATGGTTGTTCAGTCCAGAGCAGGTGTGAACAGGTCCAGAGAAAGGGGAAAAAAAGGAAAAAAAAGCACAGTCCAGGGAACTTCTTTGCCTCAGCTAGCTAAACTAACTAAAAAAAAGCAAGAAAAAAAGAGAGCCCTGTCCCACTGTCTGTTCATCCGCAGAAAACACGCAGTCCAGAAGCAGGAATGTGTAGGAGTGAGTTCAGTGTCTGAAAACAAACTGCGCGCCTCCTCTCCCCCCCTCAATCTTTGAAGCAAGTTTTAAAGGTGCAAAACTTACTATTCAGCATAAACGGAATGAGACGACTGGGGATAAAAGCATCATATAGCCAACATAGGACATTTCCATACTCTTTTTTCTCCTCACTTGCCACTGCCTATTCATATGTTTTGGGCTTTTGACAATATATTCTCACAGAGACTGATGGGCTCAGTTGCAAAAATGTGTCTTGCTAGAAAATGTCATGCTGTACAAAACCATGATATTATAGAAAAGAGTAGTGGAGGTACAAATATACTGCTAAAGGTGCAGAAAATTGACAGTGCTTCATTGTAATACATCCCCTGATTTTGTGTTCTTTCTCCTTAAGATCTGGAAGGAATACTGGGCAGGAGACAATGCTGTTTCAAGGAAAAGACTTTTTTAGGATTCTAGGGTGCATGTTCAACTTTCTTGAGAACATTGAGGAAAGGCACTTTGTCCTTTGTGGTAAATATCATTAGGCAGTAGTGACAAATTCCGACCAACAAGAGCAGGTCAAAATCTGGTGAGACCAAGCAATACACCTTGAGTGGCCAGGACAGAACCGTAGACTCGTAGATTTAGTTGAATTGGAAGGAGTCCGTCAGGAGAATCAAGTCCAACTTCTGGCCCTGCAGGGGACCTTCCTCAAGAATCACACCAGATGCCTGAGAGCAATGTCCAAAAGCTTCCTGAACTTTAGATAGGCGTGATGCTGTGACCACTTCCTGGAGAGACTCTTCCAGTACCCAGCCATCCTCTGGTTAAAAGACTTTTGCCTGATACCCTCCCCTGACTCAGCTGCATGCCCTTTCCTCGAGTTCTGTCCTTGTAAACCTCATTTGAGAACTATCTGATATCTTCATGTCTTTTTTCATTGTGGAACCCAAAACTGCCCCCAAGCACTCAAGGTGAGGCCGCCCCAGAGCAGAGCAGAGCAGGACAATGCCCTCTCTTGCCCAGCTGGTGATACTGTGCCTGATGCACCCCAGGACAGGCTTGGCCCTCTGGGATACATCAGGCCAGGGAACTGCTGATGCACATTCAGCTTGCCATTGGCCAGGAGCCTGGGTTCCTTTCTGCACTGCATCTCTCCAGCCTCTGGCTCCCTAGTCTATACACACACGCACCACAATTGCCCTGTCCCAGCTGCTGAATTCAGCACTCACTCTCGTTCAATGCCATATGCTTGGGAATTGCCTGTGGGAAACCTTGTGAACAGCAGATTTTGGGAAAGCTGCAAAAGGCAGGCCTCAGAGACAGCAGAACTGTGATTGGAGCTAAGCAGTAGTCATAAGGTTTGTCAGCAGAAAAATGATAGAAGTAGAGAAGTAAGGACAAATAGAACAATGGCCTGTGTATTAATGCTTGACATGAAGAACTCCCTAAGCTACAGCAAAGTATATCCAGCCAGATGTTAGGAAGTTCTAAGCTTAATAATGGAGCTCTGTGCATTCTATCTTAAGGCTTACAAGCAGGTCTTGTATTCAAAAGAAGCAAGCATTCTTTTAACCAAAGTTATGTGTGCTTCTAGGGATTGGATAGAACTACTGTCAATATGCTTTTGCTTTGTGGGATTGGTCAAAAAACTTTTCAAGTAAGTTGTAACATCAAGTTCTTTGTCTGCTGCTGGGGACGTGAGCTGCTGGCATCTTCCCACTGTCATAACCATGTCATGAGACTGATGCTGGAAAATACAACAGCCCCTTTCGTGATTTGTGCATAGACTCCCGGCCTGCCATAAATACCCATCTCTCTTATTTGTCAAGATCTCTCTTGTAGGGTCTCACTGCCCTCAAGGGAGTTAGTTCACAGCTCCTCCAAATGTAGTGTCTCTGGCAAACTTGCCTAATATTCCTTCAAGTGCCGAGTCCAGGTCGTTCCAAAGATGTTGAAAAGAACTGACTCAAGGATGATACTGTCTTAGCCACTGAAATTAGCGCTTCATGCTTCTTCTTGCTCCTTAGTGCAGAAATCACAACAAATGTCTTCTTTGTTTCTTTTCTTTCCATGCAGATATCTTTGCTTATGCTCATGCTTTTTATCCCAACAGCAGCTGACACGACATTTATATACACAGCAGGAGCACGCTTTTCCTGCTCTTACTAGACTTAACAATTTTGCAATCTGTCAATCAGTGACCTTTGCAACTGAAGTCAGACCTTCAGCATTTCTCATGAAAAAAGTAGAATGTCCTCAGAAGAAGAGAAAACTTTGCTGCATACTCTGTAAGCCTGCAGAATAGATCATAAGGAGTTAGCATCACAATCGTTTCAGCACTGACCCTATACTTGAGCAGGGAAAAAACTTCAAAGAAGAGCTATTTAATGCAGCAACATATCTGAGAAATGAAACAACTAGGATCTTCCAAACTAGACCCTGCAGTAGAAATGTACTTGTAAGAATACAGAAGATAAAAGATATGGTTTGGAAAGGCTATATCCTTGCAAAGCTAAATTGGATCTCATCCCGTAGATGAAAGATCAAGAAGCTCAAAGTGGAGCTAGAGAGACACATCCACATAATGAGATATAGCAAAGCATTTTTCAAGAGAATTAGGCATTCTGGTGTGTGGCATTGTGTGTTTTTAGAATCAGTTATTCCTTTTGTAACTCAATAATTGTTCGGGGTATTTGGCTCCCCACCATGTATTTCCCTCACAATGCTTTCTCCCTGTTAGAGCTGCTCCCCCCTCCCCTGCCTGTCATGGTAACCACCCTTCTTATCTCGAGAATTCTCTCTGCCAGTCATTCCTTAATTTGATGTATGATTTGCCCCTGGAGTTTTTCCCCTCCCCTGTGTGATCTTCAGTGGCTTAGCTGTAACCCATGCTCCTCCCTGGGTCCTTGCTATTGGTAAGCTTTGTGTCTCCTCCTATCACACCCACTCCCTTTATCAGCATCCCCCCGGGACTCTGCCTTTGTCACCTCTCCCTGAACCCACCGGGGAAGAAGAACAAGATTAAAAGGTCCTTGGTACTTATACAGGCATCCCTCCTCCTTCCTTTGCTTTGGTACCTCGTAGCCGAAAATCCCGCCTGCGCCACCCATGCCGCAGATGGTACACAACTCCTCAGGGTTCCGGAGGGAATCTGGGAGTGGCACTTTGTGTGGCCATCTTCGGCTGGGCCGCGCTCAGCCTAGCCGGGCACCCGCACAGCCCCGCGGCCTTGGGAGAGAGGCTACACTGGTGGACTGGGCAGTTAGATTAAATCTGCCGCACTTACTCACTTTTGGGTACTGAATTGTGGAGTGCTAAACCATATCTGCTGCTCTAGAAAGTAAAAGAGACGCATCCAAATTGTATGGTTAGTGTGAACACTCTCACTCTATTGTAAAACCCTTCATAAGATATTAACCGGTCATAGGAACAAAATGAAATAAAGCTGTCATGCCATCCTGGAATGGGAAAATATGTTCCAAATATTTTTTTTTTTTTTTTTTTTTTTAAATCCCACAAGATGTGATTCATAATTTCAACCATTCTGGAATGCTTTCAACAGATGAAGCCAGCATAGAATTTTTCTTTCAGGCCCCTTACATTCTTCATTACAGTTTTGGAATATACTCCACAGTCATTTGGTCTCAGTCAGTTTTTTATCTCTTTCCCCTGAGACAAATTTTAAAGGACTACCTAACCACGAAAAATCATCATTTCTCTGGATTCTCAAAGCTTTTTGAGAACGTGGTTTTGTTTTGGTTTTTATATTGCATCATTTCTAATGTCTTCAGACCTACTTCAAGTGGAAGTTAAAAGTAAATCTTATCTTAAAGAGACTGAGCAAGATAATGAACTGCCAGTCTTGGTATTTGTATGTTTCTAAATCCTTTTGATTTCAAGGTTGCCTTCCTGAATGCTCAGTTTAATTAGAAAATATTGTGTTTCTAAAGGAGACCTAGTTCAATTGCTTCTGCAAATTCACCTTCATTTTATAGGATTGTACTTCAAGAAATCTTCTTTCATTCAAACATCAAAAGTATAGATTTGACATCATATGTGACCCTTTCATCTGTCGGAACACTATTTCATTGCATGAGTTTCACAGTTGCCTCCAAGAAGATTGCTTTCAATTCGCATAGCATGTTATCTGAAGATCTGTCTGCTTTCTTCACTTGCTTTAATGGGAAGACAAGGGAAATACATTCTGAAGGTTATCTTTTATAGTCTACTTTTACCTACCAGAGTGCTTCTATTGACTAGAACCAATTTCAGCTGGAAAGAACATATTGTCATGATCCACTCATACCAAGGGGGTAGTGATGGTTCCTTAACTGATCTCGGAGTGCAAAAGACAAGATGGAAAGGGGATTGCAGTATCACTCAAAACAAATGCACCTTTCTAGAATGACCACAGCAAATGCCTTCAAGGAATTAGGGAGAAGAAAAGAATAGAAAAGAGGGGGAGAAAGAGAGAGGGAGTATAGCTACCAAATGGAGAGAGATGAAGTCCTCGCAGTTGAGCCAATGGAGTTCTCCTAGAGGAGATCTCCAAGTCCTGGTAAACTCAAGGCTCTATTATAGTCCATTGCTGAGGGGGGAAACAGATCTAGAAATGGCTGAGGGGGAGCAGATGCAATAAAGGGCAAGTCTATTGAAATTGCTGAGGGGGACAAAGGTATTGAACATGGGTACAGACAGTCCATGGTCTTAGCCGGAGAAGTCAATATCAATATCAGCAGTGAGTGGGACCCGTGGTTTCAGGACTGGTTTCTATGGGAAACCAGTCTAGGTCCAGCAAACACATCTGTAGGCAACACTTAGTAGGCATCCTGCTTCGGTCACGCCAGCACCCCTGGATCAGAATTACGGGGGTCTCAGCCTCAGTCCTTGGGAGGGGGGGCTTCAATCTCCATCCCTCACGGTGGTAGTGGAGCTGATGAAGGATTTTCCATGGGGCGGCTACCACAGTTGCCCCAGCAAGTTCATCTGGCCAAGAGGTGGGAAAATTCCTGGGCTGGTGTTGCCAAGCAGGTGCAGCATATAGGGCGCATCACCCCTTGGCAGGCCCTGCTAGAAGCAGTCACTGTAGACACAGCTGCAAACAATCACTTGGCAGGCCAGAATTCTGCTCAGGGGCCTCAGGATTTCTGGCATTCCTCCACCACCAGCAGGCCAGCATTCTGATCAGAGTCCTCAGGGTTCCGATGGCTGTCCTGGGGACGGTCGTGAGGCAAATGCGCGGAACTTCAGACCATCTTTCACATGTATTGGAAAATCTGTTTACTAAAATGGCCAAAAAGAATGCGTAGCACTTAGAATTGAGGAAAAATAAAAACCCAAAACCAAACCCAAAGCGCTGGAGCAATATCATTCTATAGAATGCCATGTATCTATGAGAAGTACAAAACAATTTTATTTTCAAATGCACTTACAAATCACCATTTTGCATCTGGTTTTTTTTTTTGTTTGTTTGTTTTTTTTTTTTTTTTTTGTTTGAAAGCTCTGGCACTTATCTGATTCTTTTTTGAGCTAATTCAGCTCAATAATCTGGTAAGAAAGCAGCTAAAAGTAAAGAGAAAAACCTATGGGGACCAGGATGCCACTTCAGCCACGTTGTCGTGAAGCATTAGGTCAGCCTTCTGGGTTGTAGAAATATGTCTGTCCTAGATGAAAATCAATGCATAGCACTATCTTCTTTTAAACTTTGTCCTTGCTACTGGGTTCCTGAATGATCAAGGTGCTTTCAAAGCAAACAACACCCAGCTCTCTAAGATACTCCCCAAAGTATTGTGATGGAATAACTTGATCAGGTGAAGAGCTCACTATGCAAAACCTGAATATGATGTCAAGAATGCTTTGTTGTGGATTACCATTGTGTGGGACCGTTTATCCCTTACCCCACTGTCCTAGGGTGATTGTTATCCCCATTGGTGTGTGTAATTTATGCTGGATATTTTGTTCTGTGCCTTTAAGACGGGCAGAGTGAAAGTTTTGTTTTGGGCCTCTTATCAGCCACTCGGCGGGACATACAGAGAGCACCAGTACTTACTGTTGCTTTTTTGCTTTTTGCGCTGCTTTTTGCCTTTGCTCTTGCTTCTGCTTTGCTTCTGCTTTGCTTCCTCTTGCTTTTTTCCCCCTCTTCTCATTAGTTAATTTAGCTAAACAGTCCAAATTCCTTTCTGGACTGTTTCCCCTGTGTGGACCTGCGGAACCTGCTCCGGACTGGGATTGGAACCACCGATTTGGAAACACCGAGCAGCTGCCCCAGCGCCGGAGGGACTGATAACAGCGACCACCCCCAGCAGAGACTTTCTGAGTTTGTCATCTTTTTTCAGAGTGGTGAAAGAGTGGTGTCATCTGGTATTGTTCATTTTGTGTGCCGGGGTTGCTGTGTTTGTCAAATAAATAGGTTCTTTCCACCTCTCTCTGAGGAATTCTTCCCGAACCGGTTGGGGGGAGGGGCCGTGTGGATTTGTTTTTTGGAGAAACCCTTTTTGGGGCTTCTCTCCCAAATTTGCCCTAAACCAGGACACCCACCATGTAGGTATAGGAAAAAACTAGGTAGCCACAAGTCTTTTACAGCTGTTCTTGTATTTTGGGATAGTAAGGATTTAGGGGAGTAAACAAAACTGAGGTGAGTTTTACTATTGACTTCATTGCTCTTTCACTTTGAATTAACTGCACTGCATGTCAGCTTACCCATCAGTATAAATGAGAAGAATATTATCTTCCTTCCTGCCCAAAGGATGTTTCATGATGCCTGTGATGTCAGGGACTTAAAAATGAAGAACATTGGGATTGAAAGGAAGCACTGGCGTGCCACAAGGTAACTGTAGTTAGCTGTGTTTCCTCCTCAGCTTCACTATGATAGTCGAATTTTAATGAGCAGTTCCAAAACTTGGTCTTAGCATAGACTGGTGACATATCTCAGTAGAGCAGTGTCCAAGGGCGACTTTATGATGCTTGTATCCCCAGTCATCTGTTCTGTTAATGCTGGATATGATATACTCTGCCTTCAAGACTGGTTCTGAGAGCAAAGGTGGGGAGAAGAAGAAGCACGGAGTTTGTTAACAGAGGCTGCACCCCTTAAAAAGCAACACTCCTCTACATTCTGCGCTGCACTGTGTTGTCTGGGCACTGATGGAGCAGAACAGAGCGCTCATTTGCTTTTAAGTTGGTTTAGCTGGCTGAGGCAGAGTTTTCCCTGGACTGTTTTTTTTTTATTTTACTTACCCTTTTCTTGGAACGTTTCGAATCTGCCCCAGACTGGGACCTGGGGAGCACTGAGAGCTTGCACTTTGTTGCCTATGGAGGCCTGCTCTGGGAAGCAGCCTTCCCCATTGCCGGAGGCATTGATAACAGAGCGAGCACCCACAGGAGAGACTTTCTGATTTGTTGTCTCTTCAGAGTGGCAATTGAGTTTTGTCATCTGGTATTGTTCATTTTTTGTGCTGGGAAGTGCTTTGCCTGTTAAATAAACAGCTTTTTCCCACTTCTCTCTGAGGAAATTTTCCCCAAACCAGTTGAGTGGAGGGGCCGTGTGGGTGGGCTTTCTGGGGGGACCCTTTTTGAGGTTTTCTGCCAAATTTGCCCTAAACCAGGACAATTGGGATGTGCGACTTAGAGAATGATGGTTGGAACTTTGGTTGGAAAAGACCTTTAAGAACATTGGGTCTAAATGGATTTAGCAAATGCAACCATCAAGAAATGCTTTGCTGTTTGAAGAGACCATGGTTTATCTGATAAGCTTTGCAAGTATTTGTGTCATCGCAAGGACACATGTCCAATGCATTAGATGGGAATATAATAGGAAACCTGTGCAGATCAACAGAATGATTCTCAGGGTAGGATATTCGCATGTTTCATCTTTCTTCCTGACTTCTTCAAATGAATTCTTTTTAGAAAGTAATGATTGGAATTGTTACTCTTTTGACAGTTCTGAGTGTATTACTAACCTTTTTGGCATATGAATGCCAAATGGGTTATTTCACTTAGTTTTTTAGATAAAGACTAAGATTTAGTTTTGCTTCAGCTGGAGGCAGAAACATTGAAATCCTCTGGCCTCCTTCTTAGTACCTAATTTCTATTACAAAATTAGTGCCCAATCTTGTCCCTTAAGGTCCACTTAGCTCAGTGTATACCAACAGGGTGACTTTAGTAGGGCTCACATGATGCTGCACACAGAAGCCCTCAGTGTGCAGCTCTAGCAGACAGTAATTCCATGCAGTTGGACAATCCCAGTGCTGACTTTGGATCACCAGAAGAGTAGAACGAGACAGATTGAATGGAGAGGTCTCTGCAGGAAGTGGCCTGAAGAAGACAGCAGAAATCCCACCTGTGTGTTTGTAGAAATAATTTGAATGCCATTTCCAGAAAAAGATCTTCAAATCTAGCTAGCTTTTTCTGCAGATTATTTGTAAACTATATGCATTCCATGGACAGTTTCACTGAGCATCTGAAAAACAGCTGCGTTTAAGGGGATTGAATCAGCGTTGGGAGGCAGTGGAATAAAGCTTTTCACGAATACCTGACATCCAAGACCCGCAGGAATGTCTCCATTTTTTATGTCCAGATGCTTTTTAAAATAATGGGTGACCATTTAGCATAGTTTTAATCAGAAATACAAAGAAAATTTTAAATTCACATTTTTTATAGCTTGAATATTTTTCTTTGTTTATTTTTGCTTTCCAATTCAGTTCTCCAAATCATATGATTAGGTAATGAGAACTCATGGTGTATAAAAATATTTAATGCTATGCTTCCAAGTTAATGCCATGTATTTCCTGGAAATTTTTCCAAAAAAGAAAAAAGAACCCTATCTGGATTCTCTCTTCCCCACGCTCATTATTAGATGAAAATCATTTCAATATTCTATTTTGACTTTAGATGGTGCAAGATTATATTCAGAAATTCAAAGCTCTACTGTTAGGTTGTTTACATGGTTTTCTGGCCTTTCTAACTTTGCACAACCACCACTCTTTGCAGCTATATCTTTTTGCAGTAAGGCATCACAGGGGTCTGTGAGACATTTTAATGTGAGGCAGGACTAACATGCAAACTACACGTGACATACTCGACATATTTCACTTCAGAAAGTTACAGTATGCTTAGACAGGGTGAAATACGAAAGATAGACTTAACACAACATTTCTAAATCTTGGAAATGTATTACCTGAACTTTGAGTCAGTTTGCCGGACTCTGTAGAAATGCAAACGTGAAATCCAAGGAGTAGAGCAGAAGGCGTATTGGGCAGGGGGACAGAAGATTGCTCTGAAAGCTGATGTAAGCAAGATTGCATCCTATAAAGAGAGCAGCTGCTTCTGGTGGTGCCAACATAGAGAATTTGTGCCACTGGCCTAGTTTTCTGGGGACTTTTGACCTGTACGCTCTTGAGGGCTTGCAGATGTGAATTAATCTGTCCTTTGATCATTTCTTTCATTTGAATGTCTATGACCTGTTTTGGTCTTGTGTACTGTACTGTATTGTTTTATAAACAGACATGTTTCCACTTTTTGAAAGCTGTAGTTGAAAGTTAGGTTGCAATTATGAGTTGGCTGTCAAAAGAATTAATTGTCTGCTTTAAGCAAAATATCAATAGAAACATCCAATCCACTCCTGTGATACAGATTCATTTTGAATTTACAGGGTAATTTACATCAGTGGTTGTACTGCCTGTGCAATAAATATAACTTGCTTGGTTTCTAATGATGATAATAGTCCTCTTTGTATTACTGTAAGAATTGAATCCACCATCATTCTTTTCCTATTATTATTGTGCTGTAAAGGAAAAACAGTTTTGCATTAACCAAGGAGTAAAATGCATGCATTGAGCATGATTCTTGCAGGTAGTCCTCAGTTCTGAAAAGTCCTCTCAGAAGCTGCATCAAACGGGAAAGCTAGACAGATGGCAGAATGCAGAAGCTGCCGTTTAGGATCGAGTACAAAATGACACCCAAGAAATTCTTCATGGATGCTGCAGAAGTGCAAAGACGCCCCCCTTATTTCAAGGTGAAAGATAGTCAATGTGAAACTTGTTCGATGAATAAAAAACTATGCTAATCAGGACACTAGAATACCAAGCGTGCTACAAGGCTTTTTTGTAATGAACATCATTCCCAGCATGAAAAATACTCTTTTTATTGTAGATCATTTAAAAGTGCACAACAGTTTGGAAAAAAGTGCTTTTCTTTTTTCTATTAAAAAGAACTGTGTATCATTCTAAGAGATACTGGAAACAGGTTTTTGAAAAAATGTTATTTTAAAGGTTAATTCTATTCATAAATACTTCACAGGAAAAAAATCTGATCTGCTGTTCATCCTGAGGACTCCTAAAGGAAAATGCCATGGTTGCGTTCTCTTCTCACTACTTCAAGAGCTCAGTCTTACCGGCATTCTAATGCTTTTTTATGCTGCTGATGGCACGGCTTAGACATCCTTGTCTCCATTACCATCATGATTTCCATTTCAAGTGATGAGTGTTTTTCTTCATGATTGGTGAAGTTAAGTGTCATAACATTAATGTTGAGTCAATTTGAAGGGTTTTTTCCAAAGGAATTTCTTCCTTCCTAATGAAAACCATTGGCACTAGCAAACCTACTCAGTTTTTCAGGAAGTGATGTAATACACCTGTAGAGTACAATGTCCTCAGAGTTGCTTTTTCACCCGAAGAAACCTGCTGTTTTCTTCTTCTATCACCTTAGACTTTATTCAAAACCTTTTTAAACCTTTGAATTTCTATTTTTATAGCTAATTCCTTTCACAGTGTGCTATAGCATATGTATTTTGAAAGGCCATTTGTACATATTCAAATGGCTTACTTCTATTCTACTAAGAAATGGCTGTACTTCTAGTAGGGAAACTTCAAGGTCCAGTAAGATTTTATCTTGTACAAAATTTAAAAAACCCCAACTCTAAAAATGATACCTGAAAATGACGTCTGTAGGACTGTGGCAGGAGGCTTTTTCCAGAACAATGTGAAGTTCTTCCCAATTCTATTTTTCCCTCCGATTACTTTGTACACAAAGATTTTTACACAGTCTTCTAACAGTGGTATGTTACTACTGGGGTAGAATATATCCCTGCCAGCATTGGAATTGACTCGACTGTAGTTGTGTTCAAATTTGCTGATGGGACAAGGGTTTTTTGCTGAACACACTTTAGCAAGCAAGAGGGCTTCTTGGTCTTTAGAGGCTATGAGTCCCAGAAAAAGATGAATGCGGTGGTGACATGCCTTGTGTTTTGAAGAGAGATCAAAACCTTATTTCTGGAGTCACCTCCCTTTTGGTACAGAAAGCGCACAGTGGGCTTTGAAGCAGCACTTTCACCCTCTTTGCATTCACTAGTAAATCTGAGACAGAGCTTGGCCCAAGGTTTGTGCAAAATTGCTCTTTTGATGCAACCGTTCACCAGACAATATCTCTGGGAAAATTTGCAGGGGCAGAAAGCAAGCCCTTCCTGGGAAATCTACTGAAATGGTTCAGAAGTTATTCCCATTCACTGTTGCTAACCTCTGCTGTCTAGCTGTCGGATATGCTTGGGACCATGTTGAAATAATTCTAAACAGTGTACTGAGGCTGCAGTATTGAGTAAACATAGGTATTTTCCATAGGTGTCAGGGGAAAATATTTCTATTGGTAAAAATGAGTTCCATAGAAAACAAGAAGAGCATGGTAGAAAAAAAATTACATCCATAGAATGAAGATGCCCAGAATTCTTCTTTTGAAGTTACACAGAGTCAATATTTTCTAAAGAAGGTTGTGAAACTTATGAAGAAGGAGGAGTACATTCCACCTGACTGGTGCACAAGTTCATGTCTTCAACTTGCAAAAAACATATTATTAAAAGAAAAATGTTCCACCTTGTGGAAAAGTAGCCCATTAGTAATTTTATCAAAGGTAGGATTAGATCAAGTATTTCTACAAGACAGTAGTAGTACTATGAAAAGCCTTTTGGCATCTATCTGACTACAGGAAACTTGAGCAAGCAGAAGTGTCTTTCCCTGCCGCAAGCTGTACTTCCTATTTGCTACTGCTGCTGAAACATTGTCGAAAGAAAACTTGTGAAAATAAGACTACTCTATACAAGCAACTAGAACTATCCATTGCGTTCCAGCCAATTTTAACTAGAAAATATCAGACACACACTCTAGCTGAATATTCTAATGCATAGATGGAGTATACCAGCACTAAGAAATGGGAACGCTGGAGAAAGGAGCAAATGCAGATGAATTTCAGGGAAGGAAATTATTGGAGAGCTAACTGTAGTCCCTCGACTTTACAAGAAATGATGTCCAGTAAATCCCAACCAGACACCTACATAACTCCATTTTGAAGTGAGTTGCATCTATGGTCCTCTGTTCTTCCTAGATGAAGAAACTGTGTTTTGAATCAGTCTTCCAAGTGGTATGGCTAAAGACTTTAGATACCTCAATTTTTTTTTTTTTTTTTTCCAGAAGCAACTGTCTCAAAACCTCTGTAAAGCTGACTTTTTCCCTTAAGACGCCATATTCAAAAAGAACCTTGTCATTTAACATGGTATTCCAAACATCATTTCCAAACTTAGACTAAAAATAACACTCTTCCTAGTTATCTTTCTTTTATTTTTTTGCAGCTTCCTCATAACCTAGGCAGCAAAGTAGAGAACAGACCACAGCTCTTTCTGGAGCATCTTGAACAAATGCCCTTGCTTGTGTTCCAATCATTCACTTTGCCAAAATCCCTAACGATGAAGAAAAGGTTGTGAAGGCATTACTAGTAGTATGATATGGCAATGTATGGGTGTGATTTATCAAGTAGAATTTGTATCACATAGATGATACTTGGCAAACAGCAAATGAAGGGGTTTCTTTCAGCTCTCAGACTGATGTTACATGTCAGTAATTTAAACAAAAGATAACAAGAAGGATATTTTTTAACAGTGAACTTAATTACACCCCTACCCATGGACATCTGAATCTTAGGAATAGACGGTGTCTGATTTAGGAAAAAATAAAGAATTATCACAGATTAAAGAAGCATATGATCATGAACAGTTTGCTGATGGAACATAGTCTATTCATTGGCTGAAATGTAGCAGGTAGACAGGACATAAGAAATATTGTTTTTTGGATCAAACATTTATTTTTTTTAAAGTGATGCTTGCAGATGGTGAACTCACCAACTTCGATATTGCACAGTAGATAAGAGTACCTAGCTTGCGCCATCAAGTTATCCCTTGGAATCATCATCCAAGGGCATTTTCCCCTGCCTCTGTGAAAATGTGCCTACCTTTTTCACAACACTTTTGCAGCAGCATTGCTAGGCCTGATCTGCTGGTATGGAGGGTGAATTATCAGCAGCAAGGCGACTGGCCAGTGTCATTTGCTTCAATGGATTTTGATCTACCAGATATTTTGAAGACCTGCTTCAGCCCTGTTGGTCAAACACAGCCTTCAAACGGTGCTAAACAATTGTTCGGGCTGTGGACCACATGAAAAAGTACTTTCTGGTGCCTGTACTGGGCCATATGCTCTTTATTCTCTCCCTCAACTTCTCCATCACCTCTCATCTCTTTCACATGAGCTATGTTCAAGGTCCACAGGATACTTTTCACAGAATCTTCAGGCCTGATGCAGTAAGAATGATGAACAGAATGCAGCTGGGATGAATTTTCCAGTTTGGATAAAACCTTTTGTGCACACAAATCCCCCTATGTCCAGAAAAACCTTCACTAAGTACTCGTGTTCGACCTAATCTGCAATTTAGTCTGAAAGAAAAGCTTTTGTCTGAGAGTATCTGAGAGATTTGCATGAAGCACAGATATCTGACCTATGCAATTTTGAATATCAGAGGAAAAAGTAAATGGCAAGAAGTTTTTAATTTTACTGGTTTTAATTTTCAATTCCATGCACTTTTTCAAAAAGTGTCAATCTCAAATGGCCATCAACATATTTCAGTCATCTCTAAGTTAGTATTCCTATCAAATGTGTTTCAAATCAAAAGAATTTCAAACCTTTCCTCCAAGTTTATATACTTAGATTCAGTATTTCTGATCTCTATTAGATGAAAGGAAGACATTTTTTGCTGTTGGGGTGCTGGAACGCTGCAACAGGTTGCCCAGAGTAGTCGTGGATGTCGCATCCCCGAACGTATTCAAGGTCAGCTTGGATGGGGCTTTGAACAGCAACAAATGCGACCCTTGATGGTAGATAAACAAAGCTTGAATATCGAAGAAACTCAGATTGAAGTATACGAGCAAATTTTCTCTCAGCTCTTGGGGTAAATTCAAAGTTGTACAAAATTGCATTTCTCTGTGATTTTCACTACTGTAACAGAAAGCTTCATGAAAACTATGCAGAAGATATCAAATTTTGAAAGAGATAAGAACTACAACATCAAACACCTGGGATGGGTTTCACCATGGGACACTCTCTGAGAGAAAATCTCTGTATTTCAACACTTCATCCCAATCATTAGGATTTCATGCAGTGCCAAAGAAGGCGGCAAAATATCCTTCAGGACATTATTTACTGTAGTTCAGCCTGGCCATTAGTTGGAATTGTTGTCTGAACTAATGTAGATGTACCACACACACTTTCCATGCACTGAAAACTTACAGTTTACAATGAATAAGCAATGAGGATCAAAATTGATTGAAAGCGTCTTAAAAATGTCAAGTATTTCACTGTAAATGATCTATGATCAAAATACTTATTCCTCCTTTGTGAGGGACAAATAAATTCTTCCATACCATGATGGTTTAAAATTGTCTAAACCAATGTTTTCTTCTGAAAAGACATCATCTAATTTTTTCTATTTGTAGAAGAAAATATTCCTAGACATAGAACAAAGTAATTTTAAAGGAACAAATGAAAGGAAAATATTCTGCACACAGAATTCAAGGAAAACCTGTGTTTTAAATATGAGGTAGATATTCAACAGAGTTTTTGTACCAGATATTTGAAATAGTGTACCGGCTATTTTGTCCACAAAGAGAGGTATTTAGCATTTCAGTCTTTTCCAAGGTGTTCATGATCTGCTATGCTGATCTCTGTGCATGCCTAGGTGTGTGCGGAAGGGGGGGGGAGGGCATGTGAAGGGGAGTGTCTATGTTTGCTTAGCACTCGTAGTGGCAGATTCATGCCTCAGCTCCATTATTTCTTTTAGAAACTTCCCAGAGAGTGGATATGAAGTTTCATATCCAAAAGAGATCAATTCCTAAGTCATCCATTTTACTCTACCTTGTAAATCACATGCTTTGTTGCATGTTTTATCAAATATACTTTCAAGCCGCATGGAGGAAGGAGATTGTGGAGAATCCCTCCAATGTCTTGCAACTTTTACGCAAATAGATTTTCATGAAAATCATCATTTCTCTTTTAAATACGTCTGGGGCAGGCATGATGGGTGTATCAATCTGTTGAAGTTTTTGTTGCTGGGGGAAGTTGTACGAAAGGATTGGTTTTTACATTGACCAGTTACTGAATCAAGTGCATGAACGCATTTGAAATTAAACTGGGGTTTCCTTTTTCTAGCAGACTACTTCTAGAACTAGCTAGCAGACTCAAGATGACTCTTTTTCTCTGTTTTTGTTTCTTTCCTATTTTCTTGGCTTCTTTGCAACTGTCTACACAGTTTTAGGACTTTTTTCCAAACAAAAATTGTTTCATAGACCGGTAATTATGATACGCTTTTTACAAGGAATCTTTTTTAAATCTTTGTTAAAGTTAATTAAGGACATAGGTCTTTTTCTTCCCTTATGAATATTGCAATGAAAGAGTTCAATAAAGACCAACTCCTTTTTTTTTATTTGGAATCCAAGTAGATAATTCCCATACAGTAATTCATTGGTGGGCCAATATTTGCTATTCTAATGTAAGTTGTCACTTCTTAACAATATGCCTTCAGTGACTACGTTGACAACACTTTTGGTAAAGATCCTAACTGGTCTTAGACACACATAGGGAGAAATTTGCTCAGCCAGTGTCAGTCTTAAGCATGCGTCTCAGAGGATCTTTCTAGAGCTGGGGAATTTTCTCATGAAAGGGATTCAGTTATGGAAGAGACAGGTTTCCTGGAGTTTTACATTCTTCTTGAACATTACTTAAGGAACTTAAATCCCATGTCCATTTGGATCTCGCTCTGCACAGAGCTTTGTCATGCCAGTCCTTGAAATGCATCTCTAAGAGAATTCACTAGGACAGAATGAATGAGGGTGGAAGGGGTCTGCGGGGCTCACCAAGCCCCATCCCCCTGCTTCAATCAGGATACTAGAGCCTGTTGCCCAGGATTATATCTGGGCCTACTTTTAATGTCTTCAATGATCCAGACTCCACCATCTTTCTGGACACTGTGCCATGGTTCAGTCACCGTCACGGTAAAAAATCAGTTTGTGATGTTCAGAGGCAATCTCCTGTATTTCAGTGTGTGCCCACTGCCTCTTGTCTTTTCACTGAGCATCATTGAAAAGACACTGGTTCCCTGCTCTTTGCACTATTCCTTCCTGTAGGTATGTGCGCTGCCATGTAGACAAACGTCAAAAACTTCCCTGAAGCCCAGGCAGATGATATTCTCTTCATCTACCAGGCAAGTTCATTCACTGAAGGAGTTTAAAAAGTTGTCAAGCACGAATTTCCCCTGATAAATCCATGCTGACTACATTTGTTCTGTCCTCCTTCGTGTGCCTGGCAATGCTTTCCAGGAATAGCTACTCCATCAGCTTCCTGGGGATCAAAAGGAGGATGGCTGGCTTGTACTTTTCTGAGTCCTCCTGGTTGCCTTTTTTGAAGATGGGTGACATTTGCTTTCATCCAGTCTTTGGGCACTTTCCTCAGTCACCATGATCCATCCAACATGCTCAGGAGTGGCCTCAGAATAATATCTGCTAACACCCTTGAGAGCTGTGCATCCATCTGAACAAGGCCTGTGGACTTTATGGAATACTTTCCAATTCAGTGACTATGCCCATAAAAATTTGCATGGGATAAGAGGACATTTTAACAGGTACCTGAAGAGTGAGTGAAAAGCTATGGAAGCAATCCAAAAGGACAAAGACTAGAGTTTCCTTTGAAGACAAAGCATCCTATCATGGAGCTGAGCAGCCTTAGATCCAGGTAAGCTTCCTCTCTGGAAGGATGCAGAAGACATGATTTTACCTTATCCAGTAATAAAATGTGTTGACCATTCACTTGCAATACAAAAAATTCAATGATTTCCAAAATTATTGCCTCCTAACTAGACAATAATGTACTGGCTGGGTATTCCCCTAACAGACGAGAGCACCTGCTTGATGTCTCGTATGCGTACAGACTATTTGAATTAGGTCATTTGAGTGGGGATTACTGGTCTTTGAATTTTCTTTCTGGTGAATTTGGAATATTTACTGAAGCAAGGACCGGAAGATGAGAACCTCATTTCCCATCAGCGCACTCTAACATCCATGGCCGTAATGCCATTGTTTCTCCCCAACTGAGTCAAGAATTGATGACTACAAAGTGGATCAGCTCCAAAAGGAAAGATCAAGGCTGGATAATATTCTCTCTTGGTAAAGCTATTTATCTCAAATGAAGTGACCGACTTCAGTGATCTCTCACTGGCCTAAAGCTACAATGAGGGGGAGACGGACCAGGTTTTCTTCCACTGCTGCTGTCTTTGTCACCTCAGTGTTTAATACGGGTATGAAGACGTTCAAAAAGATAGCTTTGCAGAATTCATATAATTCAGTCTTAAAAAATCTTTTATTAGCAGGTGAAATAAAAATAGCAAATAAAATGTATAAGTTTGTCTTGCCTTGTTCTCCAGGTTTTGTAACTGGCACACCTTTCCTTATGAACGCGCTGTCCTTTCCTAAATACTCTCATATGGAGGAACATGCTTCTGATAAGAAGAGCACTAGGATGTCTTTACTCGACCTTTTCTTTTCACTGATGCTTGGTCCTCTAAAATGAATGGTGTTCTAAAATTGAAATGTGCTACTATTGTTCCCACGGGGTAAGCCGCAGACTCTTCCTGTCGGAGCTGTCACTAATCAGCTACTCTCCTATCTGCCTTTAGTAGTTGAATGTTCTGGTCTAAAAAAGTAGCACCTTCTGTGTAGCCATGCTCTTAGTTGCCAGTGTCATCCTAAATCCAAACACCCTCCTGCAAAGGACCGCTGGTTCTGTAGTCAACTAAGGAAAAAAGACCCGTCTATCCATCCTTTCTGATTTAAAATATTAGGGTATGATGTCTCTAAACAATTCTCTGCCCGTTGAACACTACTTATCTTTGGCGTGTTTCTTCAACTCACTTGCAAGTCATTCATGCGTTAGGTTATTGGGAGAATTGCTTCATTTGAAGATGATTAAAAGGGGTATGAGAATACTTTTGTGCTTCTGCTATGAGGATACTTTTCAAATCCATGCAAACTTCCGGCAAATGCAAAAACCTGCATCCTGTATTGTCCTAGCTTACAATATAAAAATGCATCCTATTCGCACCCTCAAGAACTGCGGAAAGCAGGGGTGGCATCGTTTTTTCCTTCTCTCCTGTTAATGGGCCCATCAATGTCTTGCCACATGACTCAGAGATAACTCCCTCCAGGAGCCATTTCTGTTTCACGGGTAATCAAGGACCCACATCATGACTCAGAACGATATCAGCCCATTGGGAGATGCTCTGCCCAGGGGGTAGGAGCTAAGCATCCCCACCTGGATATAATCTGGGTTTATGAAGACAAGAAGCACTATTTCTACCGCATTGCCAGAGGAACGGCCACCCTTAGCCACTAGTTTGCCAGAGGACAAGAGCTACCAGATGGTTTCTACAGAATCACCACTTCAACAAGACCATTTCATCCAAACTGCTTTCACCACCCTAACTAGCAGGACGTCAGCTTGTATTCTGACTCTGTCAGTGGTTTTTCTTTTGTATTCTTGCATGGATTTGGGTTTTTCCCCCTTTTCCTAATAAACTGGATTTCTGACTTGGAGTCTTGCTGCAGTGCTGGATTTCTTCAGCCCAACTAGCTCCCAATACCGACAGCGAGAATGGGCCGCCCCAAGAAAGCTGTCGAATCCGGGCTGCAGCTGTAGGGCACAGCTGCTCTATGGCACAGGTGGACTGCCTTGGGGATAGAACTGCGCTGAGGGCAGGGACAAGGAACAGGGAGAGAGAGGCCTTCTGTATGTTTTTCAGTTTACTCCCTGGAGGGTCAAGGACAGAAAGACACTGATTCAAAGGCATGCATCAACTTCTAAATGGGGGGAAGGTCCCAGGGGAGGATACAATCTTCAACCAAATGAGAGAAACTGGGGGTGGAACACAAGAAGGGGAATACAATGTTTAAACCAGTAGGGGGACTACAGGGGAGGAGAACTTGAACTTGAACAAACCAATGGGGTTTCCAAGGGTACAAAATTGAGAGGGAAGTTTCTAGAGAAAGGGGCAGGCTTGGGGAGGGGTTGATGTTCAATGGGAGAAGGAACAGGGAACAAAAGTGCAGGTCTTTGGGGAGATGGACAGCTAGGGCAAAAGCCAACAATACTGGGGGGAAAGGAACAATCCATTAATAATAACATATGCTATAACAGCACAAAATAGGAAGGCTTAGAAAACAGACTACTAGAACTGCAGTACAATAATAAACACACACTGCAAGAGTGTCTCACTGGTTTGGCTTTCAAACCAGAAGAGGTGCCAACCTAAAAATTTCCCAACTTCAAAGTTAACTGGCTGCCGTTTTGATTTCCTTCTTAAATATATCACCAAGGCGCTACCAGCTTCTGTAATTGGCTTAGCAGCATGTCTATTCTTAATGCCAAGCAGGGATTCACTTTGCCAGGCATGGAGGAAGCTTCTAGGAGCTTTGCACAAAAAAATCACTTCTGTGGCTGGCTTCTTCCCTCCCCACCAAAAACCAAGCCATGCCAAACCAACACCTTAACTAATCCGTAGTACTTAGAACGCATCCAATCATTTCTTTTAAACGATGCTTTATGTTTTTTACCAAACGCACTGAAAAGAAGTGGATCCATAATATTGAAAAAAATTGTTCCAGTTCAATAGAAATATTGCGTCATGCAACTCTGGATTACATAGCTATTTTTTTGTACAATACCCAGAGGCTTTTTTCACCTCCATGTAAGAGCCTAAATGAGGGATGTGGGAGTCCAGGCGGCTCTCCAAAATGCAGTTTATTCCATCCAAGACGTTGCAGCAGTCCAGGGTAGCGGGCAACAGAGCCTGTGCCTACAGCTGTCAGCTCTAGCTGCAGGCAGGCCTGGACACCCTTTGGTTTTGGTACTTTGCTGAGCATCTTCATACAGTAGAACCAATCTATGCCTTTACTACTATCTATAGCCTATCCTAACGACTCTAATTACCATATGTTGCTATTCTCCACTCACTAAAAGTCAGTATATTACAGCTGAAGCGGAAAGTTGTTTTTCAGTTTTCTTGACAGTGGAAAATTTGGAGAGCTTTTTCTGCTTGCAGCATTTGCTGACTTGTTTGCCTGTGCTAGCTTCCTGCTTGGTAAAAACATCTTCTTGTTTGGACTGGGTTTATCCTTTGCTGTAAGTCATAAAACCCTCTTCTAACTAAGGTATCCTCGGTTATCCAGTAAGACTGGCTCAGCAATTCTTTTCTTCTAGATCAAAACTTGCTTCCAACTCTATTCTTTCTTCAGACTCCACATTCAAAAATCTTTCTGCCAAGCATACATATCTGTGAGACTTTCTTGTTCAACTTTCATCTTTCCCAACACCTCTAAAGAAATGTTTCCTGATGGTTTGGATCAGAAGATCCAGTATTGCCATCCTGAGATTTTTGTTTCGAAACCCATAAGCTGTGCTCAAGGTTTTGGCTATGTTCTTTGTTGTGCCTTGCATATATTTTGGCTAGAAAGCCAGTGTAGATGATGTCCTTGCTGCAGTAGCCATGGGAAATAAGGCGGAGTGTCTCGCTGATGTACCGGGATGTAGACTATCCACCACTCCCCCAGGGAGGCGAGGATCCCTAAAGGAATAGAATATTGGCTATGCTCTGGGAGTTTTACAGTGAGAAAGATCCTCACAGCTCAAATGATTTTTGTCCTGGAGTTCTGAGGAGTATGTGGTGAAGAAGAATGCTGCTGTCTTTTCCAAGAATCTTCCGTGCATTCAAGAGGATCATTGAACTTCTTGTCTGAGAATGAAAGAAATATTAGTAGTAATTAGTACTTTTTCTCTGTCTGTGCATCACTGATTGAATTTGGGTAGGTTATTATTTTTTTTATTTATTTATTTGAATTATTCATCATAAGGTCTTCCAAATTCCCAAATTCTGCTTCACTTCTTTCTGTTGTAGGCCAGTCTGGTTCATCTTCTCTTCTACTGTATTATTGTAGACCATATCTGAATGGATTATTTTTTTCATTTTGAACATTAGGTTTAAACTGAGTGAACAGAACACTTTATTTATCCTTATTTTACCAGTTTGCAAGGAAATACAGAATTTTGTAGAGAAGTGACGCGACTCCACTTGAGGTTTTCAATGGAAGTGAAGAATGACGATGTCCTACATTCACAGCTTTGTTTACAGTAACATTGCAGCTAGTTTCCAGCAACGAAGGTCAGGTTCTGGAAGCAGGCACACATGATCGTAGAGAAGTCTAAAAAGTTTCAGTTTGGCCACTTTTCTTGAAAAATAGCTAGTATGTCTCAACGTTGTGCTGAATCTTGTTGTACAGACACTTCTTTTGAGGTCTGAACTCCTTGCTGGACTTCTGTATCTAAGAATCAGATACAGTAAACCTATGTTTCCTTATATGCTGTAAGAATTTGGTTCTAATCTAGAAGAGCAAGAAAAGGTTGCCATATTAATAGAAGCTAAAGAACCTGCTAAGAAAGCAGTTAATGGACTGCTTTTTTTATTGGAGCAGTGATATAGTAGTTAAAAAACTATACTACAGTATAGTTTGATGGGTTTTTTTTTTTTTGCTTCTCAATAGAATTTTAGAAGTGGTGGGGTAAGAAAGTGTGGATTTTGATAGGTTTGCCTTGAAGGAAAAATTACAGGGGAAACTGTTGTAAAGAATTGATGCAGAGCTCTATGCATTAATACGCTCCTTCGTACTGAGTTTCAGAAGTGAAAACCAAGAGGAGAGAGTGCCGACAAGATGAGAGTGCCGATTTACTAGAATGAATTCAAGTCAGCATTCTTTTCTCTCTCTGAATTACAGCTCTAAACCTCAGGGTATTAATAGGAAGTACATAACAATCTCAAAGATTTAAAAATGGATGATGAAATTTTATATCCAGTAAACTGTAAGGCTTCACATTTTAATCTGGTTTGCATTTTGGCAAAAGCCTGGAATCTTTTGCAATTTGCCAGATAACAAGGGATTTAGAACAGGAAGTATGCAAGTAAACTTTTGGACCCTTCATCTCCCTTCTTAGAACAATGAATACATTTATTATGCTCCTATTTTTATTCCATCAGGGGATTTGATCATGGAAATGTCTAGTCATTCTTTTCTTGTTTTCAACCCCTCAAAGAGCATGAATCCAAACTATTCAGAAGTTCTTGATCTGCAACAGTGACAAGCACTATACTGGTAAGAGTCAGTGGACATTAGCAGATCCCCTATGACAGCCCCCTATGGCAGGCAGTTCTGGCAGGACTGATGTTTGAGGGGCTGGAATTCTGTGAAATAGAACATTCTATGAATGGGGAAAATGGAAACAGATTCTGAACGTTCAACCCAACACGTGAACAAGTAATAGGGCAGGTAATTTTCTGTGGAAATTTCTTTAGCCCCAGTGTTGTGGATGATGATTACTCTTCCTACCTCCTTTGGCCAGCTGCCAGCACAGCCACATTGCTCCGCTTATGGACAGAAAGCTAGAAGAAGTGATTTTTGAACAAAACACCTATCAGGACCTTAGAGTGTTTTTTGCTGCAAAATGTTTCAAGGCAGATAGGGAAACAATTCCATTGTAGAGAGTGTGCTGAGAAGACAAGTTTGGAAGTTCAAAACCATGGGATCTGCTTCTATATATGTCACTGATTTTGCTTATTAGCTATTTGGTGGGGTTTCTTGATTTGTTGGGTTTTTTTGGGTTTTTTTTGCCTGCATCCTTGAGATGAAAGCATAAGACAGAAAAGTACTGTAAGGTTAAAATAGTTTTGAGATGCCTTGTGCTGAAAAACTTGTAGCTACTGCTAAGGCCCATTAGCCAGGTCCTGTTTCATTTCTGAGAGGCTATAAAATTCCCATTGGTAATTTAGTTCTAACCATCTGTTGTTATGGTGGAGATGCAAATTAAGAAGAACAATTTTTGAATCTGTAGGGATGTATTTACCATTTTGTAGCTGCCTTTTCAGTCTCTGAGCCATCAATGAAAAGAAGAAGAATCTACACTGTTTTCAACCTGTGGACCATCCACTACTGTCCACGTGCCGAGATTCAAAGCCAAACAATCCTGTCGGCCTGATTGGGAGGAATTATTTGGACTCAAAATACTAGACTAGTATTTGATTTCCACCAGCACAGTCCATTGGGCACGAATTTTGATATCTATAGAACCTTTCATGGGGATCCATCTTTGTCACGTGCATCACATTTTATAAGAGAAGAGGCATTGTTGAATGGCTTCAGTGGAAAAAAAATCTTAAATGCACTCTGAATGGAATTGAGATCCAAAGGAGCCAGTATTTCAAGAAAGCCTGAGATGTTGTCTGTGATGAGATGCCTTCTAAGAGGTTCTATTAAGGTACCAAATTCTCCATCAAAATACTGGCAGGTTGGTCAGAGGGGAAAAGCAAACTTTTTAAATGGTCCTTTGGGAAGACAGGGCTTGCAGCGAATTCAGTACTTGCTGCTAGGTTGCCTACATTCCAGGAAAGAGTATTAAATACTGAAATTCGACAGATGGTAGATGAAGTCTTTGTGACTGTGAAAGTCCAGTGCATGGCAATCTCAGAAAGGAACCCATCAAAGCCCCTGAAATGCCAACACACAAGTTGTGAGTTGGCAGTGCATGCCAGGTTTTAGCAAACCACAGCAAAATGCTGATTGCAAAACGAGGCCATCAAGTCACATACGGTATGAAGCAGTAGGAAAGAGGAAAGCAGCTGAGAGCATCAACCCTGCTAAGTAGTCTCAGTATTCTTATTGCTTATTGCCATTAGCAGAAATGTGAAATGAGTCTATAAAAATTACAAAGGAGGCAAAAGAAAAGGGAGTGATGACTCCTCTGGCATAGTGTTTCCTAACAGGCATCTTCAAAATGTAAAGATTCTATCATCATTTAAACTGAAGGAAGGTATTAATGGCAGTAAGGAAATGGCATCAAATGCTAGAAAGACTCTGGGCAGTGTACTTCTAGACAGAAATGCCACTGATGGAAAACCGACTAAACTGGCACCAATGCAGCAGCATTGTACTAAAGCCCAGAAATCCACCGCTTCACTCTCTGCCATTCCTTTAATATGCACACAGCAGCTCTGCAACATTCCTACTCATCATCTCCTTGGCAAACTGGGCGTGAGGGTCCATAGTGACGCAGAGTCCCCAGGAAGGTGCAAAGGAGAGCCGCTTTATTGCAAAAGCCAGGCTTTTGAAGCAGTCAGGCCTTTATCACTTGCATAGCTTTAAACCACAACAAACGTAATTCAACCAACCGTCATACCCCACGCTGTGAACACGCAATGTTTCTGGAACTTCTTGATCTACCTCTAATTCAGCTGTCTCACTTTCCCCTAGTCATTTTCTACTTAGCCAAAGTAACGGGCCTCAGCCATGGTTTTACAAGGCCTTCCTTTCGGAAAGTTCTACCTATATGTAACAGCATACCACTAGTTTCTTCACCACCAAGAGTTTAGGTAGATGATTTGCATCTGCCCTTGCGGTGAAACACAATGGGGAGAGAAAATGCTGTTGGAGATGTTCAGTCATTCCATTTTCTAGATAGGCCAAATCAAAAGAAAAGCAAGCTATAGGGTTGTGCACTTGCTCTTACAGAACACCTGCTGCCATCTGACAATGAACTAGCAGAAAATCAGCAAGAATGAGACTTGAGGCAAACAACCTTTTGAAGGAAATAATGGGTTGATAAATAAAGACAACACGTTTCCAGGCTATCGAGATACTTTAAATGACAGCAAAGGATTTGAGAGCAGAGGCTGAACTCATGGGGAAGGATTCAAAGAATCCCAAGAAAAATATGACCAAAGAATAAAAGAACCCCAAGAAAAATAGGGGCAACTGACCTGTTTAAGCCTTCAGGAAATCAGTGGCCACTGATTTAGATAGGCCATTCAAGTTCATTTACTGGTGCACCTTCCACTCCTTTTTCACCTGTCAGCATCACAGGGTGAATTGGGACCTTGGAATCAAGATTGTTTGGGATTCTGTTCTTAGCTTTAGGAGAGAAGTACGGCAGGTGAAGTACCTAGTACTGATGTGATACCCAGGAACACAGAGTTGACACATTTCATTGAAGTCCAATCACAACTAGCAATACTAAGAGGATAGGATTGGCCTCTTTTCATGACGCTCTTCTTGTTATACAGCCTGCTCTGATTCTGGTGAAAGTTTTTCATTAGCTTCTCTCTAAAAAGGAGAAAAACCAATCAAATGTCCCTCTCTGCTGATGCTAATAGAGTCAGAGGTCTATGAAAGGGCCAAAAATATTTGGAATTCTTCTTAGACAAGGGAAATGGAAGCAGAGCTACCAATCTATTTCCTTGCAACATATCCCTAAAACTCATTCCCTTCTATTCATAACTTATGTATAGCCAGCAGTACATTCAGGAAAAGATGAAGCTGACTGATGTCAGCAAGGGAAGGATTTGAAAGAACTATTCCCATGAATCATCGCATAGACAGTAAATCTAGCATTAAAATCAGAACCCTTTTAGTAAGAATCACTTATGGGAAATTCAGGACTCCTGCACAATGGACCAAGAGGATTAAGCAGAAGCCGTTTATGGTTTACATGATGCACTTACTCATTCTGACTCTCTGCACACGCTAGTCACGCTTTTCTTATTGGTGCCTTTGTCTTGTCCAGGCATTCTGCGTGCACCTCTCAGAAGATGTGTTTCCTTACAGTCCAGGTGCTTTGCCCCTCCCCCCCCCCCCCCCTTTTTGGAGTTCTTGTGGTCTTGGAATATGCTTTCTCAGCTTCTCCTCTCTTGTTTTAGCACGGCTTATGTCTTGATGAATTCCAGAGGGCCCTGAGAAAATTCTGAGAAGAACCGTTCCACACTGGCTGGCTGGTGCAGCCCGTAGTCTAAGCGGTTCAGATACATTGTCACAATTGCCTCTTCTTCTTGCACCAGCCAGATCTTTTCCAGCGTAATTTTTAGCAAGAGGCACACCACTTTCACGATGCATGGAATAACAAAAAGCAATGAAATAATGACTACTAGTAAAAACAAAGCTCCATTTATGAGATCTTTCAACCATCCAGTTCTTTCCCATCCCTCAAACCATTGATGCAAACCCCACTCCTTCCCAGTCGATTTCTTCATGTTATCTTGTCCTTGTGTGTGTTTCTTATGAATGGCTGCAGAATGGTCAAAAAGATTCATACAATACATTCCTTCAATTCCTCACACTCGTGTACATGTGTAATCCTAACAATAAATCTATTACAGCTCTTATTTGCAGTGTGCTATGTCTAATAATATCTATGTCAGTGAGAACCTGATTTGAAATAGAAGATACTACGTGTAGTTGTTTGAACAGCTTGAATCCCAAATGATTAAAAGCAGCCAAACCTTGAAAAGCAGCGACACCTAGCATAAGGAGTGACGCAGTTCTTCCTCCTGGAACAAGCAAAACTCTACACAATGGTGCCAATCGCGTCTAAAGCTTATGCTTGTTCTTTCGGTATTCCCGGAAACGACGAAGCAGCTTCCTCTTCCAAAGACCATTGTGAAGGTCACGGAGCGCTCTGGAGCACGGCTTCTGCCGAAAGACACTCGAGACCGGCGCCTAATTTCGAAAAGCGGCGTATGCCCGTCTTCTGTGTCTCTTGTCGCCTACATCTTAGCGAAAAGCTTTTGCAGCATCTGTCTCAAAGAGAAACTGTGCCAACACAGCAAGCGTCTCTCAGTCTTGCTCTAGAAGCGGCACCGAGGGCTGCAAGGGCAGTAGAAAAAAGCACAAGAAAATTTTCCAGGACCTCTTTTAGTACGAGGGCTAATGTGAGTTTAGGATTCAGGCAAGTGACAAGATACCGTCCTCTTTCAGTTTGAGAGCTGAGCACTCAATCCCCGTGCTGTGTGGCTTCATTCTTTGCTTTCAGCATCTGCTGAACTCTCCGTCTCTTGGAGGCGAAGAAGTGGCTTTTTCGAGCACAGAGCATTGTGTCGTTCGCGGTGCGCTAAGGAGCGCGGCTACTGCTGAAAGACGACGGGGACCAGCACCAACCTTCGGAGAGCTGTGCATGCCCGTCTTCTCCATCTCTTGCTGCCTACATCTTAGCGAAAAGCCTTTCCATGCTTTCTCTCCCGAAGAAACTGTGCCAGCATAGCAAGCGTTCCTCGACACTTTTCATTATGTTAGTCGAGTTCGTACCAGCTCCGAGGCGGAAAGAAAAAGTAAGATTGGCTACGGAGTACTGCATAGGGTTTGGAAGGATGCAAAGGAAAGTTGTCCAAGAACACTTTCCCTTCGAATGTTAATAAAGGTTTAAACTGCTGGAGAGTTGTTTGTTCTTGTCCTCTCTCAGTCTGAGAGCTGCGCACTCAATCCCGGTGCTGTGTGGCTTCATTCTTGGCGCCTCAGCATTTGCTGAGCTCTCCGTCTCCCGGAGGCGAAGAAGCGGCTTTTTCGCGCACATATCTTGTGCCGGTTGCGGTGCGCTCCGGAGCACGGCTTCTGCCGAAAGACGCCGGGGACCGGCACCTACCCTCAAAGAGCTGCGTCTACCCATCTTCTGCATCTCTTGTCGCCTACATCTTAGCGAAAAGCTTTTCCACACTTTCCAGAAGAAACTGTGCCAGTACAGCAAACTGCCCCTGATTATGGCCTCATATTTTGCCTTTGCACTGGATTCAGGAAGTACTCCACTTTCTTAGTTAAGCTGCTAGATGTTTTCAAATCACCGCTCTCCATGTCCCCTCCTACCCCGTGTGAATAGACACAGGCACATTACCTTGTAGGCTTGTAGGTAATAAATCCAGGAAATAGGAGAATCCAAGAAGAATACACCTTGACTTTGAGAAGCAATGCCTACTGAATAGAAAAAAGATAACGCCCTTCTTTGAGACGCAATATCACACATCTGTGTGCCGGGGGGGGAGGTGTATATGTGTGTGTGAATGGGAAGTGTACTCACCCACAAACCAGAGGCAATATTTAGTAACCAACATATCATAAGGGTGGATGCATATAATTTCCTGCTCTTTATGGATGTTTTTATTCAAAGGTTCATTTGTTTTTACATATTTTCTAGTCAGTTGAAAAATTCTTCTGTGTTTGTGTGAGAATAGAAATCTCCATAAAGCTTACTGTGTGAGGAGAATCCTTTGGACTAGATGATGACTATTTAGAAGATGATATTTTCATCTGCATCAATCCATTTCCTTGTTTTAGAAATATTTTGAGTTTTAAAACTATCAATTTTTAAGATGTATTTTTCGAAGGTGAAAAAATTGAGATCATAATTGGTATCAGAGAAAAACAAACAAACAAAAAAATCCCTTAAAATCATTCATTGCATCATTTCAATGTTGTTTTTTTGAATTTTCAATACCTAACTCTAAATCTGATGTTAAAACCTTTTTAAATGCTCTGTCTTCACACAATTTTCTTCTTGATCCATTTCTAAGCTTCAAAATGTTATTCAAGTAAGAGTAAATTTCTGAAACGACTTCACATTTTACAAAATGACATCACAGTGCAGTGAGGGAGGAAGAGAGGGAAGAAGGGAAGGGAGGAAGTAAAGAAAGAGAGAAGAGAAAAAGGGAGAGCAAAAAGAGAAAGAGACAAAGAAAGAGAGAGAGAAAGAGAGAGAGAAAGAGAGAGAGAGAGAGAGAGAAAGAAAGAAAGAAAGAAAGAAAGAAAGAAGGAAAGAAAGAAGGAAGGAAGGAAGGAAGGAAGGAAGGAAGGAAGGAAGGAAGGAAGGAAAGAAAGAAAGAAAGAAAGAAAGAAAGAAAGAAAGAAAGAAAGAAAGAAAGAAAGAAAGAAAGAAAGAAAGAAAGAAAGAAAGAAAGAAAGAAAGAAAGAAAGAAAGAAAGAAAGAAAGAAAGAAAGAAAGAAAGAAAGAAAGAAAGAAAGAGGAAAATCCCAAATGTCAGAAACCTTAAAAAGGATAAAATATTTGTGTGGATGATATTTAAGTGCCAAGATTGTTCCTCCATTTAATAATGCTGTAAGGAACTTCTGTGTGAAACCAAAACAGTTAAACTGGATGGCAGTTTCTCAGAATAATAGTCAGTTATTTCTCTCTTCAGCCAGTTACTGTTACTGCACAGAATGAATATTACCACAGAATAACAGAATGGTTTGCATTGGAAGGGACCTTAAAGTTCACCTAAATTCACCCCACATGTCGTTGGCAGGGATACCTTCCACTAGACTGACTAAGCTCAAAGACCCATTCAAGCTGGCCTTGAACACTTCCAGGAATGGGTCACCCACAACATGTTCCAGTGTCTCACCAGGCCTCCTGGCAAGGAATTTCTTCCCAATACCCAAAGGAAACATATACTCTTCAGGTTTTAAAGCCATCAACACTTTTCCTATTGCTCCATGCCCTTGTGTAGCTCATCTGCCTCCTTCTGCTAGGCTGCCTTCGGATACTGGAGGACTGCTCTAACATTTGCTCAGAGTCTGCTCTTCTCCAGGCTGAGAAGATGCCTGGAGCACTCTGGCTTGATGACAGACTCCCTGAGCTACACTGGGGACTCAGACCATTCTTCTTCTTGGACTTGTTAAAGGATGCACAAGCACTGCTGATTGTGCTTCATTGTGGTACAGGTAATAAATAGTTGATTGTTTCAATAAAGACACACTTGAAATGCTAAGAGCCAAATTTTAAAGCAAAATTAATTGGAGAAAGATTCCCAAACTTGTGGCCTGTTACCCCAACCCATCTATTGGTTGTAAATGACCTTCCTTGCTGATGTTATGATGCATGAACCAAAGCCAAGTGATGTATACTACTTAAGACAGATGTTCTACCTGCTTGCTAGAATATGTTCTTACAGTTTTAAAGCAATCCCCCAAACATTAAGAACAAGAGATTACCTCATGAAGTAATGAAGTGCTTTGGTTGGAAGTAAAATGCATTTGAAGGAAATGGGTTTGGGGGCGAGCACAGGAAGATCTCAGAAATAGAGCGCCAGCTTAGTTCTCTGCGTCAGAGATAAGTGAAGCAATTCAGGAATGTCTTTCTGTGAAAATTGTTTACAGATCTTTCTGCACAACAGTTAACAAACAGCCTCAGAAATGTTTGCAAATAATAGACTAGTCACTACAAGGTCGTCATGCATGAGTGGTAGGACAACTCAGACTCATAGCAGTGGTTTTGCTGTTGTGCCTCTTAGACTAGACAAAAAAGAATGAGGAAAACTAATTTTTCCATCTTTGTTTCAGTGTTGGTTCCAAGACTATTTTCCTGCCCTCAGGAGACAGTAAAATCTGTCAACAACTGAAATGCTTTAGAACTGGAAATGATCTGAATCACAAATATTTCTTTTCAAATAAAATTTAAAACATCAGTCATAACTGTAAAACAGATTGAGCTATTTAAATATGAGTGTTCTTTCTATACATGCTAAAACATTCCCAGAGATAACTCTTGTGTCCTAAGTCTGTTTAAAAGTCTAGAGTTCCTGGTAAAAAACTTATATGCAGATGAGGTAGCTACGTGATAGTCTCTTTCCAGCTTAATTATACTCTTCACTCTCACTACCACTACCAACTGATTTCCATAAGTTCTTAGCAAACAGTAATTTAACTTTTTTAGTTCTATGCAAAAAATGACAATGACAAGAGTTCTTTGCACTCCCTGTTTTCTGAGATGCTTGACCATCAATCCTTAGGAACTTGATCATGAGATTTATTTCATCTCAAAGTAAATTTTAAGGGAGTGGCAGAGAGAATGGGAGCCTCAAGCAAAAAAATTTAGGCTTCTAATTCTTGTACTGTCCTTCTTACATATGACAGGAACTGTAAAGAGGATAGATTAGAGTTAGCAGCGGTTGAACATTTGCACATACTCTTCCACTAAAGAAGAGGTCAAGGATGGTTTTCTGGCCCTCCCTCCACAAGCTGCAGCTTCCTTCAAGGCACTTTCACCTGCTGTGGCATGGAGCCCTTCACTAGCTTCACTGAAGGTGTGTGTTCCTCCATGCTTCTCTAGGGGCTGCTGGGAGACAACCTTCTTCACTAGGATATCTCCAGGGACTGCGGGGGATTCTTTGCTCTGTCAACTGGAACACCTCCTCCTCCTCCTTCTTGTCTCACTTTAGTATCATGGAGCTGCTTCCCATACTCTTTTTTCCCCTCACTTGCCCCTGCCTATTCATATGTTTTGTGCTTTTGACCATATATTCTCACAGAGACTGATGGGCTCAGTTGCAAAAATGTGTCTTGCTAAAAAGTGACATGCGCTACAAAACCATGATATTATAGAAAAGATTAGTGGAAGTACAAATATACTGCTAAAGGTCCAGAAATTTGACAGTGCTTCATTGTAATACATCCCCTGATTTTTCCTTCATTCCCCTTTAGATCTGGAAAGAATACTGGGCAGGAGACAGTGTTGTTTCAAGGAAAAGACTTTTTAAGGATTCTAGGGTGCATGTTCAACTTTCTTGAGAAAATTGAGGAAAGGCACTTTGTCTTTTGTGGTAAATACCATTAGGCAGTAGTGACAAATTCCGACCAAAAAGAGCAGATCAAAATCTTGGTGAGACCAAGCAATATACCTTGAGTGGCCAGGAGAGAACCATAGACTCGTAGATTTAGTTGAATTGGAAGGAGTCCGTCAGGAGAATCAAGTCCCAACTTCTGGCCCTGCAAGGGACCGTCCTCGAGAATCACACCAGATGCCTGAGAGCAATGTCCAGAAGCTTCCTAAACTTTAGATAGGTGTGATGCTGTGACCACTCCCTGGAGAGACTCTTCCAGTGCCCAGCCATCCTCTGGTAAAAGACTTTTTCCTGATACCCGACCTAACCCTCCCCTGACTCAGCGGCATGCCATTTCCTTGAGTTCTGTCCTTGTAAACCTCATTTGAGAACTTTCTGATACCTTCATGTCTTTTTTCATTGTGGCACCCAAAGCTGCACCCAAGCACTCAAGGTGAGGCCGCCCCAGAGCAGAGCAGAACAGAGCAGAGCAGAGCAGAGCAGGACAATGCCCTCTCTTGCCCAGCTGGCGGTACTGTGCCTGATGCACCCCAGGACAGGCTTGGCCCTCCTGGCTGAGAGCACTGCTGATACACGTTCAGCTTGCCATTGGCCAGGAGCCTGGCTTCCTTTCTGCACTGCTTCTCTCCAGCCTCTGGCTCCCTAGTCTATACACACGCACAGCAGGATTGCCCTGTCCCAGGTGCTGAATCCAGCACTTGCCATCGCACAACTCCCTAAGGTTGGGGATTGCCTGTGGGAATCCTTGAAAACAGAGGATTTTGGGAAAGCTGCAAAAGGCAGGCCTCAGAAACAGCAGAACTGTGGTTGGAGCTAAGCAGTAGTCATAAGGTTTGTCAGCAGAAAAATGATAGAAGAAGTAGAGAAGTAAGGACAAATAGAACAATGGCCTGTGTATTAACGCTTGACCAGAAGAACTCCCTAAGCTACAGCAAAGTATATCCAGCCAGATGTTAGGAAGTTCTAAGCTTAATAATGGAGCTCTGTGCATTGTATCTTAAGGCTTACAAGCAGGTATTTTATTCAAAAGAAGCAAGCGTTCTTTGAACCAAAGTTATGTGTGCTTCTAGGGATCGGATAGAACTACTGTCAATATGCTTTTGCTTTGTGGGATTGGTCAATAAACTTTTCAAGTGCTGGGGACGTGAGCTGCTGGCATCTTCCCACTGTCATAACCATGTCATGAGACTGATGCTGGAAAATACCACAGCTTGGGGCACCTTCCCCAGCAGTCCCACCCCTTTCATGATTTGTGCATGGACTCCCGGCCAGCCATAATTGCCCATCTCTCCTATTTTTCAAGATCTCTCTGCAGCGTCTCACTGCCCTCAAGGGAGTTAGTTCACAGCTCCTCCCAATGTAGTGTCTCTGGCAAACTTGCTTAATATTCCTTCAAGTGCCGAGTCCAAGTGGTTCCAAAGATGTTGAAGAGAACTGGCCCAAGGATGATAGTCTTAGCCACTGAAATTAGCGCTTCATGCTTCTTCTTGCTCCTTAGTGCAGAAATCACAACAAATATCTTCTTTGTTTCTTTTCTATCCATGCAGATATCTTTGCTTATGCTCATGCTTTTTTTCCCAACAGCAGCTGACACGACATTTACATACACAGCAAGAGCACGCTTTTCCTGCTCTTACTAGACTTCACAATTTTGCAATCTGTCAATCAGATACCTTTGCAACTGAAGTCAGACCTTCAGCATTTCTCATCAAAAGAGTAGAATGTCCTCAGAAGAAGAGAAAACTTTGCTGCATACTCTGGAAGAATGCAGAATATATCATGAGGAGTTAGCATCACAATCATTTCAGCACAGACCCTATACTTGAGCAGGGAAAAAACTTCAAAGAAGAGCTAATTAATGCAGCAACATAATCTAAGGAATAAAACAACTAGGATCTTCCAAACTGGTCTCTGCGGTAGAAATGTACTTGTAAGAATACAGAAGGTAAAAGATATGGTTTGGAAAGGCTATATCCTTGCTAAGCTAAATTGGATCTCATCCTGTAGATGAAAGACCAAGAAGCTCAAAGTGGAGCTAGAGAGACATGTCCAGATAATGAGATATAGCAAAGCATTTTTCAAGATAATTAGGCATTTTGGTGGACTGGGCAGTTAGGTTAAATCTGCCACACTTACTCACTTTTGGGGACTGAATTGTGGAGTGCTAAACCATATCTGCTGCTCTAGAAAGTAAAAGAGACGCATCCAAATGGTATGGTTAGTGTGAAGACTCTCACTCTCTATTGCTAAACAATTCATAAGCTATTAACCGGTCCTAGGAACAAAATGAAAAAAAGCTGTCATGCCATCCTGGAATGGGAAAATATGTTCCAAATTTTTTTTTTTTTTTTTTTTTTTAATCCCACAAGATATGATTCATAATTTCAACCATTCTGGAATGCTTTCAACAGATGAAGCCAGCATAGAATTTTTCTAACAGGCCCTTGCCCCATACATTCTTCATTACTGTTTTGGAATATACTCCACAGTCATTTGATCTCAGTCAGTTTTTTATCTCTTTCCCCCAAGACAAATTTTAAAGGACTACCTAACCACGAAAAATCATCATTTCTCTGGATTCTCAAAGCTCTTGGAGAAAGTTGATTTGTTTTGGTTTTTTCATATTGCATCATTCCTAATGTCTTCAGACCTACTTCAAGTGGAAGTTAAAAGTAAATCTTATCTTAAAGAGACTGAGCAAGATAATGAACTGCCAGTCTTGGTATTTGTATGTTTCTAAATCCTTTTGATTTCAAGGTTGCCTTCCTGAATCCTCAGTTTAATTAGAAAACATTGTGTTTCTAAAGGAGACCTAGTTCAATTGCTTCTGCAAATTCACCTTCATTTTATAGGATTGTACTTCAAGAAATCTTGTTTCATTCAAACATCAAAAGTATAGATTTGACATCATATGTGGCCCTTTCATCTGTCGGAACTGCATTTCATTGCATGAGTTTCACAGTTGCCTCCAAGAAGATTGCTTTCCATTCGCATAGCATGTTGTCTGAAGATCTGTCTGCTTTCTTCACTTGCTTTAATGGGAAGACAAGGGAAATACATTCTGAAGGTTATCTTTTATAGTCTACTTTTACCTACCAGTGTGCTTCTATTGACTAGAACCAATTTCAGCTGGAAAGAACATATTGTTCTGATCCGCTCATACCAAGGGGGTGGTGATGGTTCCTTAACTGAACAAGGAGTGCAAAAGACAAGATGGAAAAGGGATTGCAGTATCACTCAAAACAAATGCACCTTTCTAGAATGACCACAGCAAATGCCTTAAAGGAATTAGGGAGAGGAAAAGAATAGAAAAGAGGGGGAGAAAGAGAGAGGGAGTATAGCTACCAAATGGAGAGAGATGAAGTCCTCGCAGTGCAGCCGATGGAGTTCTCCTAGAGGAGATCTCCAAGTCCTGGTAAACTCAAGGCTCTATTATAGTCCATTGCTGAGGGGGGAAACAGATCTAGAAATGGCTGAAGGGGAGCAGATGCAATAAAGAGCAAGTCTATTGAAATTGCTGAGGGGGAAAATGGTATTGAAGATGGGTACAGAGAGTCCAAGTTCTCAGCAGGAGAAGTCAATATCAACATCAGCAGTGAGTGGGACCCATTGTTTCAGGACTGGTTTCTATAGGAAACCAGTCTAGGTCCAGCGAACACATCTGTAGGCAACACTTAGCAGGCATCCTGCTTCGGTCACGCCAGCACCCCTGGATCAGAATTACGGGTGTCTCAGCCTCAGTCCTTGGGAGGGGGGCTTCAATCTCCGTCCCTCATGGTGGTAGTGGAGCAGATGAAGGATTTTCCATGGGGCGGCTACCCTAGTTGCCCCAGCGAGTTCATCTGGCCAAGAGGTGGGAAAATTCCTGGGCTGGTGTCGCGAAGCACGTGCAGGCAAATAGGGCACATGGCCCCTTGGCAGGCCCTGCTAGAAGCAGTCACTGTAGACACAGCTGCAAACAATCACTTGGCAGGCCAGAATTCTGCTCAGGGGCCTCAGGATTTCTGGCATTCCTCCACTACCAGCAGGCCAGCATTCCAATCAGGGTCCTCAGGGTCTCGAAGTCTGTCCTGGGAACCGTCGTGAGGCAATTGCGGGGAACTTCGGACTGTCTTTCACATTGATCAGAAAATCTGTTTACTAAAATGGCCAAAAAGAATGTGCAGCACTTAGAATTGAGGAAAAATAAACAACAAAACCAAAGCATTGGTGCAATATCATTCTAGAGAATGCCATGTACCTATGAAAAGTACAAAAACTTCTGTTTTCAAATGCACTCACAAATCACTGTTTTGCATCTGTTTTTTTTTTTTTTTTTTTTTTTTTTTTTTGTTTGGAAGATCTGGCACTTATCTGATTCCTTTTTGAGCTATTTTGGCTCAATAATCTGGTAGGAAAGCAGCTAAAAGTAAACAGAAAAACCTATGGGGACCAGGATGTCACTTCAGCCATGTTGTCATGAAGCATTAGGTCAGCCTTCTGGGTTGTAGAAATATGTCTGTCCTAGATGAAAATCAATGCATAGCACTATCTTCTTTTAAACTTTGTCCTTGCTACTGGGTTCCTGAATGATCAAGATGCTTTCAAACCAAACAACACCCAGCCCTCTAAGATACTCCCCAAAGTATTGCAATGGAATAACTTTATCAGGAGGAAGAGCTTGCGATGCAAAACCTGAATATGATGTCAAGAATGCTTTGTTGTGGATTACCATTGTTTGGGATTGTTTATCACTTACCCCACCATGTAGGTATAGGAAAAAATTAGGCAGCCTCAGGGCTTTTACAGCTGTTCTTGTATTTTGGGATAGTAAGGATTTAGGGGAGTAAACCAAACTGTGGTGAGTTTCACTATTGGCTTTATTGCTCTTTCACTTTGAATTAACTGCTCTGCATGTCAGCTTACCCATCAGTATAAATGAGAAGAATAATATCTTCCTTCCTGCCCAAAGGATGTTTCATTATGCCTGTGATGTCAGGGACTCAAAAATGAAGAACATTGGGATTGAAAGGAAGCACTGGCGTGCCACAAGGTAACTGTAGTGAGCTGTGTTTTCTCCTCAGCTTCACTGTGAGAGTAGAATTTTAATGAGCAGTTCCAAAACTTGGTCTTAGCATAGTCTGGTGACATATCTCAATAGAGCAGTGTCCAAGGGTGACTTTATGATGCCTGTATCCCCAGTCATCTGTTCTGTTAATGCTGGATATGATATTCTCTGCCTTCAAGACTGGTTCTGAGAGCAAAGGTGGGGAGAAGAAGAAGCACGGAGTTTGTTATCAGAGGCTGCACTCCTTAAAAAGCAGCACTCTTCCACATTCTGTCTGGGCACTGACGGAGCAGAACAGAGTGCTCATTTGCTTTTTAGTTGGTTTAGCTGGCTGAGGCAGAGTTTTCCCTGGATTGGTTTGTTTTTTTCCTTTCCCTTTTCTTGGAACGTTTCGAATCTGCACCGGACTGGGACCTGGGGAGCACTGAGAGCTTGCACTTTGTGGCCTACTGGGGCCTACTCTGGGCAGCAGCCTTCCCCATTGGGGGAGGCATTGATAACAGAGCGAGCACCCACAGGAGAGACTTTCTGATTTGTCATCTCTTCAGTGCGGCAAATGAGTTTTGTCATCTGGTATTGTTCATTTTTTGTGCTGGGGAGTGCTTTGCCTCTTAAATAAACAGCTTTTTCCCACTTCTCTCTGAGGAAATTTTCCCCAAACCAGTTGAGTGGAGGCGCCCTGTGGCTGGGCTTTCTGGGGGGGGACCCTTTTTGAGGTTTTCTGCCAAATTTGCCCTAAACTAGGACAATTGGGATGTGCGACTTAGAGAGTGATGGAACCACTTTGGTTGGAAAAGACCTTTAAGAACATTGGGTCTAAATGGAATTAGCAAATGCAACCATCAAGAAATGCTTTGCTGTTTGAAGAGAACATGATTTATCTGGTAAGCTTTGCAAGTATTTGTGTCATCACAAGCACACATGACCAATGCTTTAGATGGGAATATAATAGGAAACCTGTGCAGATCAACAGAATGATTCTCAGGGTTGGAAATTTGCATGTTTCATCTTTCTTCCTGACTTCTTCAAATGAATTCTTTTTAGAAAGTAATGATTTGAATTGTTACTCTTTTGACAGTTCTGAGTGTATTACTAACCTTTTTGGCATATGAATGCCAAACAGGTTAATTCACCTAGTTTTTCAGATAAAGACCAAGATTTAGTGTTGCTTCAGCTGGAGGCAGAAACATTGAAATCCTCTGGCCTCCTTCTTAGTACCTAATTTCTATTACAAAATTAGTGCCCAATCTTGTCCCTTAAGGTCCAGTTAGCTCAGTTTATACCAACAGGGTGACTTTAGTAGGGCTCACATGATGCTGCACACAGAAGCCCTCAGTGTGCAGCTCTAGCAGACAGTAATTCCATGCAGTTGGACAATCCCAGTGCTGACTTTGGATCACCAGAAGTGTTCTTAGTAGAACAAGACAGATTGAATGGAGAGGTCTCTGCAGGAAGTGGCCTGAAGAAGACAGCAGAAATCCCAGCTGTGTGTTTGTAGAAATCAGTTGAAGGCCATTTCCAGAAAAAGATCTTCAAATCTAGCTAGCTTTTTCTGCAGATTATTTGTAAACTATATGCATTACATGGACAGTTTCACTGAGCATCTGAAATACAGCTGCATTTAAGTGGATTGAATCAGGGTTGGGAAGCAGTGGAATAAAGCTTTTCAGGAATCCCTGACATCCAAGTCCCGACGAAATTCATCCGTTTTTAATGTCCAGATGCTTTTTAAAATAATTGGTGACCATTTGGCTACCTCATAGTTTTAATCAGAAATACAAAGAAAATTTTAAATTCACATTTTTTATAGCTTGAATATTTTTCTTTGTTTATTTCCTACTTTCCAATTCAGTTTTCCAAATCACATGATTAGGTAATGAGAACTCATGCTGTATAAAAATATTTAATGCTATGCTTCCAAGTTAAGGCCATGTATTTCCTGGAACTGTTTCAAAAAAAAAAAAGCCTATCTGGATTCTCTCTTCCCCACGCTCATTATTAGATGAAAATCATTTCAATATTCTATTTTGACTTTAGATGGTGCAAGATTATATTCAGAAATTCAAAGCTCTACTGTTAGGTTGTTTACATGGTTTTCTGGCCATTCTAACTTTGCGCAACCACTCTTTGCAGCTATATATTTTTGCAGTAAGGCATCACAGGGGTCTGTGAGACGTTTTAATGTGAGGCAGGACTAACATGCAAACTACACGTGACATACTCGACATATTTCACTTCAGAAAGTTACAGTATGCTTAGACAGGGTGAAATACGAAAGAAATAGACTTAACACAACATTTCTAAATCTTGGAAATCTACTACCTGAACTTTGAGTCAGTTTGCAGGACTCTGTAGAAATGCAAACGTGAAGTCCAAGGAGTAGAGCAGAAGGCGTATTGGGCAGGGGGACAGAAGATTGCTCTGAAAGCTGATGTAAGCAAGATTGCATCCTATAAAGAGAGCAGCTGCTTCTGCTGGTGCCAACATAGAGAATTTGTGCCACTGGCCTAGTTTTCTGGGGACTTTTGACCTGTACGCTCTTGAGGGCTTGCAGATGTGAATTAATCTGTCCTTTGATCTTTTCTTTCATTTGAATGTCTATGACCTGATTTGGTCTTGTGTACTGTACTGTATTGTTTTATAAACAGACATGTTTCCACTCTTTGAAAGCTGTAGTTGAAAGTTAGGTTGCACTTATGAGTTGGCTGTCAAAAGAATTAATTGTCTGCTTTAAGCAAAATATCAATAGAAACATTCAATCCACTCCTGTGATACAGACTCATTTTGAATTTACAGGGTAATTTACATCAGTGGTTGTACTGCCTGTGCAATAAATATAACTTGCTTGGTTTCTAATGATGATAATAGTCCTCTTTGTAGTACTATAAGAATTGAATCCACCATCATTCTTTTCCTATTATTATTGTGCTGTAAAGGAAAAACAGTTTTGCATTAACCAAGGAGTAAAATGCATGCATTGAGCATGATTCTTGCAAGTAGTCCTCAATTCTGAAAAGACCTCTCAGAAGCTGCATCAAACGGGAAAGCTAGAGAGATGGCAGAATGCAGAATTTGCCGTTTAGGATTGAGTACAAAATGACACCCAAGAAATTCTTCATGGATGCTGCATAAGTAGAAAGACGACTATTTTTTTCACATTGACTATTTTTCAAGGTGAAAAATAGTCAATGTGAAACTTGTTCGATGAATAAAAAACTATGCTAATCAGGACACTAGAGTACCAAGCGTGCTACAAGGCTTTTTATTAATGAACATCATTCCCAACATGAAAAAGTACTCTGTTTATTGTAGGTCTTTTAAAAGTGCACAACAATTTGGAAAAAAGTGCTTTTCGTTTTTCTATTAAAAAGAACTGTGTATCAGTCTAAGAGATACTGGAAACAGGTTTTTGAAAACAATGTTATTTTAAAGGTTAATTCTATTCATAAATACTTCACAGGAAAAAAAATTGATCTGCTGGTTATCCTGAAGACTCTTAAAGGAAATTATCTTGATTGGGTTCTCTTCTCACTAGTTCTGGAGCTCAGTCTTACCTGCATTCTAATGCTTTTTTATGTTCCTGATGGCACGGCTTAGACATCTTTGTCTCCATTACCATCATGATTTCCATATCAAGTGATGAGAATTTTTCTTAATGATTGGTGAAGTTAAGTGTCATAACATTAATGTCGAGTCTATTTGAAGGGTTTTTTCCAAAGGAATTTCTTCCTTCCTAATGAAAACCATTGGCGCTAGCAAACCTACTCAGTTTTTCAGGAAGTGATATAATACACCTGTAGAGTACAATGTCCCCCAAAGTTGCTATCCACCTTAGACTTTATTCAAAACCTTTTTAAACCTTTGAATTTCTATTTATAGCTAATTACTATTCTTCTAAGAAATGGCTTTACTTCTATTAGGGAAACATCAAGGGGCAGTAATATTTTATCTTGTACAAACTTTAAAAAACCCCAACTCTTAAAAATGATACCTGAAAATGACGTCTGTAAGACTGTGGCAGGAGGCTTTTTCCAGAACAATGTGCAGTTCTTCCCAATACTATTTTTCCCTCTGATTACTTTGTACACAAAGATTTTTACACAGTCTTCTAACAGTGGCATGTTACTACTGGGGTCGAGCATTGTCCTGCCGGCAATGGAATTGACTCGACTGTAGTTGTGTTCAAATTTGCTAATAAGACAAGGGTTTTTTGCTGAACACACTTTAGCAAGCAAGAGGGCTTCTTGGTCTTCAGAGGCTATGAGTCCCAGAAAAAGATGAATGAGGTGGTGATATGCATTTTGTTTTGAAGAAAGATTAAAAACTTATTTCTAGGTCACATCCCTTTTGGTACAGAAAGCGCACAGAGGGCTTTGAAGCAGCACTTTCACCCTCTTTGCATTCACTAGTAAATCTGAGACAGAGCTTGCCTCAAGGTTTGTGCAAAATTGCTCTTTTGATGCAACTGTTCACCAGACAATATCTCTGGGAAAATTTGCAGGGGCAGAAAGCAAGCCCTTCCTGGGAAATCTACTGAAATGGTTCAGAAGTTATTCCCACTCACTGTTGCTAACCTCTGCTGTCTAGCTGTCGGATATGCTTGGGACCATATTGAAATAATTCTAAACAGTGTACTGAGGCTGCAATATTGAGTAAACATAGGTATTTTCCATAGGTGTCAGGGGAAAATATTTCTATTGGTAAAAATGAGTTCCATAGAAAACAAGAACAGCATGGTAGAAAAAAAATTACATCCATAGAATGAAGATGCCCAGAATTCTTCTTTTGAAGTTACACTGAGTCAATATTTTCTAAAGAAGGTTGTGAAACTTAAGAAGAAGGAGGAGTACATTCCACCTGACTGGTGCACAAGTTCATGTTTCAAACTTACAAAAAAATATATTTTTAAAAGAAAAATGTTCCGCCTTGTGGAAAAGTAGCCCATTAGTAATTTTATCAAAGGTAGAATTAGATCAAGTATTCCTACAAGACAGTAGTAATACTATGAAATGCCTTTTGGCATCTATCTGACTACAGGAAACTTGAGCAAGCAGAAGTGTCTTTCCCTGCTGCAGGCTGTACTTCCTATTTGCTTAAACATTGTTCAGAGAAAACTTGTCAAAATAAAACTACTGTATACAAGCAACTGGAACTATCCATTGCATTCCAGCCAATTTTAACTAGAAAATATCAGACACATACTCTAGTTGAATATTCTAATGCATAGATGGAGTATACCATCACAAAGAAATGGGAACGCTGGAGAAAGGAGCAAATGCAGATGAATTTCAGGGAAGGAAATTATTGGAGAGCTAACTGCAGTCCCTCAACTTTACGAGAAATGATGTCCAGTAAATCCCAACCTGAAACATAAAGAACTCTGTTTTGAAATGGGTTGCATCTATGGTCCTCTGTTCTTTCTATATGAAGAAACTGTGTTTTGAATCAATCTTCCAAGTGGTATGGCTAAAGACCTTGGATACCTCAATTTTTTTTTTTTTTCCAGAAGCAACTGTCTCGAAACTTCTTTAAACTGACTTTTCCCCTTAAGATGCCATATTTTAAAAGAGCACCTTGTCATTTAACATGGTATTCCAAACATCATTTCCAAACTTAGACTAAAAATAACACTCTTCCTAGTTATCTTTGGGTTTTTTGCAGCTTCCTGCCAACATAGGCAGCAAAGAAGAGAACAGACCACAGCTCTTTCTGGAGCATCTTGAACAAATGCCCTTGCTTATGTTCCAATCTTTCACTTCTCCAAAATCCCTTACAATGAAGAAAAGGTTGTGGAGGCATTACTAGTAGTATGATATGGCAATGTATGGGTGTGATTTATCAAGTAGAATTTGTATCACATAGATGATACTTGGCAAACAGCAAATGAAGGGGTTTCTTTCAGCTCTCAGACTGATGTTACATGTCAATAATTTAATCAAAAGTTAACAAGAAGGATATTTTTTAACAGTGAACTTAATTACACCCCTACCATGGACATCTGAATCTTAGGAATAGACAGTGTCTGATTTAGAAAAAAATAAAGAATTATCACAGTTTAAAGAAGCATATGATCATGAACACTTTGCTGATGGAACGTAGCCTATTCATTGGCTGAAATGAAGCAGGTAGACAGGACATAGGAAATATTGTTTTGTGGATCAAACATTTATTTTTTTAAAGTGATGCTTACAGATGGTGAACTCACCAACTTCGATATTGCACAGTAGATAAGAGTACCTAACTTGCTCCATCAAGTTATCCCTTGGAATCATCATCCAAGGGCATTTTCCCCTGCCTCTGTGAAAATGTGCCTTCCTTTTTCACAACACTTTTGTAGCAGCATTGCTAGGCCTGATCAGCTGGTATTATTTTCAGCTGGTGAATTATCAACAGCAAGGTGACCGGCCAGGGTCATTTGCTTCAATGGATTTTGATCTCCCGGATATTTTGAAGACCTGCTTCAGCCCTGTTGGTCAAACACAGCCTTCAAATGGTGCTAAACAATTGTTCGGGCTGGGGACCACATGAAAAAATACCTACTGGTGCATTTACTGGGCCATATGCTCTTTATTCTCTCCCTCAACTTCTCCATCACCTCTCATCTCTTTCACATGAGCTATGTTCAAGGTCCACAGGATACTTTTCACAGAATCTTCAGGCCTGATGCAGTAGGAATGATGATGAACAGAACGCAGCTGGGATGAATTTTGCAGTTTGGATAAAACCTCTTGTGCACAGAAACCCCCCTATGCCCAGAAAAACCTTCACTAAGTACTCGTGTTCTACCTAAACTGCAATTTAGTCTGAAAGAAAGGCTTTTGTCTGAGAGTATCTGAGAGATCTGCATGAAGCACAGATATCTGACCTATGCAATTTTGAATATCAGAGGAAAAAGAAAATGGCAAGAAGTTTTTAATTTTACTGGTTTTAATTTTCAATTCCATGCACTTTTTCAAAAAGTGTCAATCTCAAATGGCCATCAACATATTTCAGTCATCTCTAAGTTAGTATTCCTATCAAATGTGTTTCAAATCAAAAGAATTTCAAACCTTTCCTCCAAGTTTATATACCTAGATTTAGTATTTCTGATCTCTATTAGATGAAAGGAAGACATTTTTTGCTGTTGGGGTGCTGGAACGCTGCTTCGGGTTGCCCAGAGAAGTTGTGGATGTCCCATCCCTGAACATATTCAAGGTCAGCTTGGATGGGGCTTTGAACAGCAACGAATGCAACCCTTGATGGTAGATAAACAAAGCTTGAATATCGAAGAAACTCAGATTGAAGTATACGAGCAAATTTTCTCTCAGCTCTTGGGGTAAGTTCAAAGTTGTACAAAATTGCATTTCTCTGTGATTTTCACTACTGTAACAGAAAGCTTCATGAAAACTGTGCAGAAGATATAAATTTTAAAAGAGATAAGAACTACAACATCAAACACATGGGATGGGTTTCAACATGGGACACTCTCTGAGAGAAAATCTCTGTATTTCAACACTTCATCCCAATCATTAGGATTTCATGCAGTGCCAAAGAAGGCAGCAAAATATCCTTCAGGGCAATATTTATTCCATTAGTTGGAATTGGTGTTTGAACTAATGTAGATGTACCACACACACTTTCCATGCACTGAAAACTTACTGTTTACAATGAATAAGCAATGAGGATCAAAATTGATTGAAAGCATCTTAAAAATGTCAAGTATTTCACTGTAAATGATCTATGATCAAAATACTTATTCCTCCTTATTGAGGGACAGATAAATTCTTCCATACCATGATGGTTTAAAATTGTCTAAACCAATGTTTTCTTCTGAAAAGACATCATCTAATTTTTTCTATTTGTAGAAGAAAATATTCCTAGACATAGAACTCAGTAATTTTAAAGGAACAAATGAAAGGAAAATATTCTGCAAACAGAATTCAAGGAAAACCTGTGTTTTAAATATGAGGTAGATGTTCAACAGAGTTTTTGTACCAGATATTTGAAATAGTGTACCGGCAATTTTGTCCACAAAGAGAGGTATTTAGCATTTCAGTCTTTTCCAAGGTGTTCATGATCTGCTATGCTGATCTCTGTGCATGCCTAGGTGTGTTCGGAAGGGGGGGGGGGGGGGGCATGTGAAGGGGAGTGTCTATGTTTGCTTAGCACTCGTAGTGGCAGATTCATGCCTCAGCTCCATCGTTTCTTTTAGAAACTTCCCAGAGAGTGGCTATGAAGTTTTATATCCAAAAGAGATCAATTCCCAAGTCATCCATTTTACTCTACCTTGTAAATCACATGCTTTGTTTCATATTTTATCAAATATACTTTCAAGCCGCATGGAGGAAGGAGAATGTGGAGAATCCCTCCAATGTCTTGCAACTTTTACGCAAATAGATTTTCAAGAAAATCATCATTTCTCTTTTAAATACATCTGGGACAGGCATGATGGTGGTGTCAACCTGTTGAAGTTTTTGTTGCTGGGGGAAGTTGTACGAAAGGATTGGTTTTTACATTGACCAGTTACTGAATCAAGTGCCTGAACACATTTGAAATTCAACTGGGGTTTCCTTTTTCTAGCAGGCTACTTCTAGAACTAGCTAGCAGACTCAAGATGACTCTTTTTCTCTGTTTTTGTTTCTTTCCTATTTTCTTGGCTTCTTTGCAACTGTCTACACAGTTTTAGGACTTTTTTCCCAACAAAAATTGTTTAATAGACCGATAATTAAGATACGCTTTTTACAAGGAATGTTTTAAATCTTTGTTAGAGTTTAAAAAGTTAAGGACATAGGTCTTTTTCTTCCCTTATGAATATTGCAATGAAATAGTTAAATAAAGACCAACTCCTTTTTTTTATTTGGAATCCAAGTAGATAATACCCATACAGTAATGCATTTTGTGGACCCAATATTTGCCATTCTGATGTAAGTTGTCACTTCTTAACAATATGCCTTCAGTGACTACGTTGACAACACTTTTGGTAAAGATCCTAACTGGTCTTAGACACACATAGGGAGAAATTTGCTCAGCCAGTGTCAGTCTTAAGCATGCGTCTCAGAGGATCTTTCTAGAGCTGGGGAATTTTCTCATGAAAGGGATTCAGTTATGGAAGAGACAGGTTTCCTGGAGTTTTACATTCTTCTTGAACACTACTTAAGGAACTTAAATCCCATGTCCGTTTGAATCTCGCTCTGCACAGAGCTTTGTCATGCCAGTCCTTGAAATGCATCTCTAAGAGAATTCACTAGCACAGAATGAATGAGGGTGGAAGGGGTCTGTGGGGCTCACCAAGTCCCATCCCCCTGCTTCAACCAGGATACCTAGAGCCTGTTGCCCTGGATTATATCTGGGCTTACTTTTAATGTCTTCAATGATCCAGACTCCACCATCTTTCTGGACACTCTGTGCCATGGTTCAGTCACCGTCACTGTAAAAAATCAGTTTGTGATGTTCAGAGGCAATCTCCTGTATTTCAGTGTGTGCCCACTGCCTCTTGTCTTTTCACTGAGCATCATTGAAAAGACACTGGTTCCCTGCTCTTTGCACTATTCCTTCCTGTAGGTATGTGCGCTGCCATGTAGATAAATGTCAAAAACTTCCCTGAAGCCCAGGCAGATGATATTCTCTTCATCTACCAGGCAAGTTCATTCACTGGAGGAGTTTAAAAAGTTGTCAAGCCCGAATTTCCCCTGGTAAATCCATGCTGACTACATTTGTTCTGTCCTCCTTCGTGTGCCTGGCAATGCTTTCCAGGAATAGCTACTCCATCAGCTTCCTGGGGATCAAAATGTGGCTGGCTGGCTTGTACTTTTCTGAGTCCTCCTGGTTGCCTTTTTTGAAGATGGGTGACATTTGCTTTCATCCAGTCTTTGCGCACTTTCCTCAGTCACCATGATCCATCCAACATGATCAGGAGTGGCCTCAGAATAATATCGGCTAACACCCTTGAGAGCTGCGCATCCATCTCAACAAGGCCTGTGGACTTAATGGAATACTTTCCAATTCAGTGACTATGCCCATAAAAATTTGCATGGGATAAGAGGACATTTTAACAGGTACCTGAAGAGTGAGTGAAAAGCTATGGAAACAATCCAAAAGGACAAAGACTAGAGTTCCCTTTGAAGACAAAGCATCCTATCATGGAGCTGAGTAGCTTTAGATCCAGGTAAGCTTCCTCTCTGAAAGGATGCAGAAGACATGATTTTACCTTATCCAGTAATAAAATGTGTTGACCATTCACTTGCAATACAAAAAATTCAATGATTTCCAAAATTATTGCCTCCTAACTAGACAATAATGTACTGGCTGGGTATTCCCCTAACAGACGAGAGCACCTGCATGATGTCTCGAATGCGTACAGACTATTTGAATTAGGTCATTTGAGTGGGGATTCCTGGTCTTCGAATTTTCTTTCTGATGAATTTGGAATATTTTCGGAAGGAAGGACCGGAAGATGAGAACTTCATTTCCCATCAGCGCACTCTAACATCCATGGCCGTAATTCCATTGTTTCTCCCCAACTGAGTCAAGAATTGATGACTACAAAGTGGATCAGCTCCAAAGGAAAGATCAAGGCTGGATAATATTCTCTCTTGGTAAAGCTATTTATCTCAAATCAAGTGATCAACTTCAGTGATCACTCACTGGCCTAAAGCTACAAGGAGGGGGAGATGGACCAGGTTTCCTTCCACTGCTGCTCTCTTTGTCACCTCAGTGTTTAATATGGGTATGAAGACGTTCAAAAAGAGAGCTTTGCAGAATTCATAAAATTCAGTCTTAAGAAAATCATTTTTTAGCAGGTGAAATAAAAATAGCAAATAAAATGTATAAGTTTGTCTTGCCTTGTTCTCCAGGTTTTGTAACTGGCACACCTTTCCTTATGAACGCGCTGTCCTTTCCTAAATACTCTCATATGGAGGAAGATGCTTCTGATAAGAAGAGCACTAGGATGTCTTTACTCGACCTTTTCTTTTCACTGATGCTTGGTCCTCTGAAATGAATGGTTTTCTAAAATTGAAATGTGCTACTATTGTTCCCACGGGGTAAGCCGCAGACTCTTCCTGTCGGAGCTGTCACTAATCAGCTATTCTCCTATCTGCCTTTAGTAGTTGAATGTTCTGGTCTAAAAGTAGCACCTTCTATGTAACCATGCTCTTAGTTGCCAGTGTCATCCTAAATCCAAACACCCTCCTGCAAAGGACCGCTGGTTCTGTAGTCAACTAAGGAAAAAAGACCCGTCTATCCATGCTTTCTGATTTAAAATATTAGGGTATGATGTCCCTAAACAATTCTCTGCAGTTGAACACTACTTATCTTTGGCGTGTTTCTTCAACTCACTTGCAAGTCATTCATGCCTTAGGTTATTGGGAGAATTGCTTCATTTGAAGATGATTAAAAGGGGTATGAGAATACTTTTGTGCCTCTGCTATGAGGATACTTTTCAAATCCATGCAAACTTCCTGCAAATGCAAAAACCTGCATCCTGTATTGTCCTAGCTTACAATATAAAAATGCATCCTATTCCCACCCTCAAGAACTGCGGAAAGCAGGGGTGGCATCGTTTCTTCCTTATCTCCTTTTAATGGGCTCATCAACATCTTGCCACATGACTCAGAGATAACTCCCTCCAGGAGCCATTTCTGTTTCACGGGTAATCAAGGACCCACATCATGACTCAGAACGATATCACCCCATTGGGAGATGCTCTGCCCAGGGGGTAGGAGCTAAGCATCCCCACCTGGATATAATCTGGGTTTATGAAGACAAGAAGCACTATTTCTACCGCATTGCCAGAGGAACAGCCACCCTTAGCCACTGGTTTTCCAGAGGACAAGAGCTACCTGATGGTTTCTACAGAATCACCACTTCAACAAGACCATTTAATCCAAACTGCTTTCACCACCCTAACTAGCAAGACGTCAGCCTGTATTCTGACTCTGTCAGTGGTTTTTCTTTTGTATTCTTGCATGGATTTGGGTTTTTCCCCCTTTTCCTAATAAACTGGATTTCTGACTTGGAGTCTTGCTGTGGTGCTGGATTTCTTCAGCCCAACTAGCTCCCAACACCGACAGCGAGAATGGGCCGCCCCAAGAAAGCTGTTGAATCCTGGGCTGCAGCTGTAGGGCACAGCTGCTCTACGGCACAGGTGGACTGCCTTGGGGATAGAACTGCGCTGAGAGCAGGGACAAAGAACAGGGAGAGGTCTTCTGTGTATTTTTCAGTTTACTCCCTGGAGGGTCAAGGACAGAAAGACACTGATTCAAAGGCATACATCAACTTCTAAATGGGGGGAAGGTCGCAGGGGAGGATACAATCTTTAACCAACTGGGAGAAACTGGGGGTGGAACACAAGGAGGGGAATACAATGTTTAAACCTGTAGGGGGACTACAGGGGAGGAGAATAACTTGAACAAACCAATGGGGTTTCCAAGGGTACAAAATTGAGAGGGAAGTTTCTAGAGAAAGGGGCAGGCTTGGGGAGGGGTTGATGTTCAATGGGAGAAGGAACAGGGAACAAAAGGGCAGGTCTGTGGGGAGATGGACAGCTAGGGCAAAAGCCAACAATACTGGGGGGAAAGGAACAATCCATTAATAATAACATATGCTATAACAGCACAAAATAGGAAGGCTTAGAAAACAGACTACTAGAACTGCAGTACAATAATAAACACACACTGCAACAGAGTGTCTCACTGGTTTGGCTTTCAAACCAGAAGAGGTGCCAACCTAAAAATTTCCCAACTTCAAAGTTAACTGGCTGCCGTTTTGATTTCCTTCTTAAATATATCACCGAGGCCCTACCAGCTTCTGTAATTGGCTCAGCAGCATGTCTGTTCTTAGTGCCAAGCAGGGATTCACTTTGCCAGGCATGGAGGAAGCTTCTAGGAGCTTTGCACAAAAAATCACTTCTGTGGCTGGCTTATTCCCTCCCCACCAAAAACCAAGCCATGCCAAACCAACACCTTAACTAATCCGTAGTACTTAGTACGCATCCAATCATTTCTTTTAAACAATGCTTTATGTTTTTTACCAAACGCACTGAAAAGAAGTGGATCCATAATATTGATAAAAATTGTTCCAGTTCAATAGAAATATTGGGTCATGCAACTCTAGATTACATAGCTATTTTTTTGTACAATACCCAGAGGCTTTTTTCACCTCCATGGAAGAGCCTAAATGAGGGATGTGGGAGTCCAGGCGGCTCTCCAAAATGCAGTTTATTCCATCCAAGACGTTGCAGCAGTCCAGGGTAGTGGGCAACAGAGCCTGTGCCTACAGCTGTCAGCTCTAGCTGCAGGCAGGCCTGGAGACCCTTTGGTTTTGGCACTTTGCTGAGCATCTTCATACAGTAGAACCAATCTATGCCTTAACTATTATATAGCCTATCATAACTACTCTAATTACCATATGTTGCTATTCTCCACTCACTAAAAGTCAGTATATTACAGTTGAAGCGGAAAGTTGTTTTTCAGTTTTCTTGACAGTGGAAAATTTGGAGACCTTTTTCTGCTTGCAGTATTTGCTGACTTGTTTGCCTGTGCTAGCTTCCTGCTTGGTAAAAACATCTTCTTGTTTGGACTGGGTTTATCCTTTGCTGTAAGTCATAAAACCCTCTTCTAACTAAGGTATCCTCGGTTATCCAGTAAGACTGGCTCAGCAATTCTTTTCTTCTAGATCAAAACTTGCTTCCAACTCTATTCTTTCTTCAGACTCCACATTCAAAAATCTTTCTGCCAAGCATACATATCTGTGAGACTTTCTTGTCAAACTTTCATCTTTCCCAACTCCTCTAAAGAAATGTTTCCTGATGGTTTGGATCAGAAGATCCAGTATTGCCATCCTGAGATTTTTCATTCAAAACCCATAAGCTGTGCTCAAGGTTTTGGCTATGTTCTTTGTTGTGCCTTGCATATATTTTGGCTAGAAGGCCAGTGTAGATGATGTCCTTGCTGCAGTAGCCATGGGAAATAAGGTGGAGTGTCTGGCTGATGTACCGGGATGTAGACTATCCAGCACTCCCCCAGGGAGGCGAGGATCCCTAAAGGAATAGAATATTGGCTATGCTCTGGGAGTTTTACAGAGAGAAAGATCCTCACAGCTCAAATGATTTGTCTCCTGGAGTTCTGAGGAGTATGTGGTGAAGAAGAAGGCTGCTGTCTTTTCCAAGAATCTTCCGTGCATTCAAGAGGATCATTGAACTTCTTGTCTGAGAATGAAAGAAATATTAGTAGTAAATAGTTCTTTTTCTCTGTCTGTGCATCACTGATTGAATTTGGGTAGGTTATATTTTTTTTATTTATTTATTTGAATTATTCATCATAAGGTCTTCCAAATTCCCAAATTCTGCTTCACTTCTTTCTTTTGTAGGCCAGTCTGGTTCATTCTCTCTTCTACTGTATTATTGCAGACCATATCTGAATGGATTTTTTTTTTCATTTTGAACATTAGGTTTAAACTGATTGAACAGAACACTTTATTTATCATTATTTTACCAGTTTGCAAGGAAATACAGAATTTTGAAGAGAAGTGACGCGACTCCACTTGAGGTTTTCAATGGAAGTGAAGAATGACGATGTCCTACATTCACAGCATTGTTTACAGTAACATTGCAGCTAGTTTCCAGCAACGAAGGTCAGGTTCTGGAAGCAGGCACGCATGATTGTATAGAAGTCTAAAAAGTTTCAGTTTGGCCGCTTTTCTTGAAAAATAGCTAATATGTCTCAACGTTGTGCTGAATCTTGTTGTACAGACACTTCTTTTGAGATCTGAACTCCTTGCTGGACTTCTATATCTGAGAATCACATACAGTAAACCTATGTTTCCTTATATGCTGTAAGAGTTTGGTTCTAATCTAGGAGAGCAAGAAAAGGTTGCCATATTAATAGAAGCTAAAGAACCTGCTAAGAAAGCAGTTAATGGACTGCTTTTTTTATTGGAGCAGTGATTTAGTGGTTTGCTGGGGTTTTTTTTTTTGCTTCTCAATAGAATTTTAGAAGTGGTGGGGTAAGAAAGTGTGGATTTTTATAGGTTTGCCTTGAAAGAAGAATTTCAGGGGAAACAGATGAAAGGAATTGATGCAGAGCTCTATGCATTAATACACTCTTTCATACAGAGTTTCAGAAGTGAAAACCAAGAGGAGAGAGTGCCGAGAAGACGAGAGTGCCGATTTACTAAAATGAATTCAAGTTAGCATTCTTTTCTCTCTCTGAATTACAGCTCTAAACCTCAGGGTATTAATAGGAAGTACATAACAATCTCAAAGATTTAAAAATGGATGATGAAATTTTATATCCAGTAAACTGTAAGGCTTCACATTTTAACCTGGTTTGCATTTTGGCAAAAGCCAGGAATCTTTTGCAATTTGCCAGATAACAAGGGATTTAGAACAGGAAGTATGCAAGTAATCTTTTGGACCTTTCATCTCCCTTCTTAGAACAATGAATACATTTATTATGCTCCTATTTATATTCCATCAGGGGATTTGATCATGGAAATGTCTAGTCATTCTTTTCTTGTTTTCAACCCCTCAAAGAGCATGAATCCAAACTATTCAGAAGTTCTTGATCTGCAACAGTGACAAGCACTATACTGGTAAGAGTCAGTGGACATTAGCAGATCCCCTATGACAGCCCCCTATGGCAGAACTGATGTTTGAGGGGCTGGAATTCTGTGAAATAGAACATTCTATGAATGGGGAAAATGGAAACAGATTCTGAACGTTCAACCCAACATGTGAACAAGTAATAGGGCAGGTAATTTTCTGTGGAAATTTCTTTAGCCCCAGTGTTGTGGATGATGATTACTCTTCCTACCTCCTTTGGCCAGCTGCCAGCACAGCCACGTTACTCCGCTTATGGACAGAAAGCTAGAAGAAGTGATTTTTGAACAAAACACCTATCAGGACCTTAGAGTGTTTTTTGCTGCAAAATGTTTCAAGGCAGATAGGGAAACAATTCCATTGTAGAGAGTGTGCTGAGAAGACAAGTTTGGAAGTTCAAAACCATGGGATCTGCTTCTATATATGTCACTGATTTTGCTTATTATCTATTTGGTGGGGTTTCTTGTTTTGTTGGGGTTTTTTTTTTGTTTTTTTTTTTCTGCCTGCATCCTTGAGATGAAAGCATTAGACAGAAAAGTACTGTAAGGTTAAAATACAGGTTGAGATACCTTGTGCTGAAAAACTTGTAGCTACTGCTAAGGCCCATTAGCCAGGTCCTGTTTCATTTCTGAGAAGCTATAAAATTCCCATTGGTAATTTAGTTCTAACCATCTGTTGTTATGGTGGAGATGCAAATTAAGAAGAACAATTTTTGAATCTGTAGGGATGTATTTACCATTTTGGAGCTGCCTTTTCAGTCTCTGAGCCATCAATGAAAAGAAGGAGAAGAATCTACACTGTTTTCAACCTGTGGACCATCCACTACTGTCCACGTGCCAAGATTCAAAGCCAAACAATCCTGTCGGGCCTGATTGGGAGGAATTATTTGGACTCAAAATACTAGACTAGTATTTGATTTCCACCAGCACAGTCCATTGGGCACGAATTTTGATATCTATAGAACCTTTCATGGGGATCCATCTTTGTCACGTGCATCACATTTTATAAGAGAAGAGGCATTGTTGAATGGCTTCAGTGGAAAAAAAATCTTAAATGCACTCTGAATGGAATTGAGATCCAAAGGAGCCAGTATTTCAAGAAAGCCTGAGATGTTGTCTGTGATGAGATCCCTTCTTAGAGATTCTATTAAGGTACCAAATTCTCCATCAAAATACTGGCAGGTTGGTCAGAGGGGAAAAGCAAACTTTTTAAATGGTCCTTTGGGAAGACAGGGCTTCCAGCAAATTTAGTACTTGCTGCAAGGTTGCCTACATTCCAGGAAAGACTATTACATACTGAAATTCGACCGATGGTGGATGAAGTATTTGTGACTGTGAAAGTCCAGTGCATGGCAATCTCAGAAAGGAACCCATCAAAGCCCCTGAAATGCCAACACACAAGTTGTGAGTTGGCAGTGCATGCCAGGTTTTAGCAAACCACAGCAAAATGCTGATTGCAAAACGAGGCCATCAAGTCACATACGGTATGAAGCAGTAGGAAAGAGGAAAGCAGCTGAGAGCATCAACCCTGCTAAGTAGTCTCAGTATTCTTGTTGCCATTAGCAGAAATGTGAAATGAGTCTATAAAAATTACAAAGGAGGCAAAAGAAAAGGGAGTGATGACTCCTCTGGCATAGTGTTTCCTAACAGGCATCTTCAAAATGTAAAGATTCTATCATCCTTTAAACTGAAGGAAGGTATTAATGGCAGTAAGGAAATGGCATCAAATGCTAGAAAGACTCTGGGCAGTGTACTTCTAGACAGAAATGCCACTGATGGAAAACCGACTAAACTGGCACCAATGCAGCAGCATTGTACTAAAGCCCAGAAATGTCCACCGCTTCACTCTCTGCCATTCCTTTCATATGCACACAGCAGGTCTGCAACATTCCTACTCATCATCTCCTTGGAAAACTGGGCGTGAGGGTTTGTAGTGATGCAAGTCCCCAGGAAGGTGCAAAGGAGAGCCGCTTTATTGCAAAAGCCAGGCTTTTGAAGCAGTCAGGCCTTTATCACTTGCATAGCTTTAAACCACAACAAACATAATTCAACCAACCGTCATACACCACTCTGTGAACACGCAACGGTTCTAGAACTTCTTGATCGACCTCTAATTCAGCTGTCTCACTTTCCCCTAGTCATTTTCTACTTAGCCAAAGTAACGGGCCTCAGCCATGGTTTTACAAGGCCTTCCTTTCGGAAAGTTCTACCTATATGCAACAGCCTACCACTAGTTGCTTCACAACCAAGAGTTTAGGTAGATGATTTGCATCTGCCCTTGCGGTGAAACACAATGGGGAGAGAAAATGCTGTCGGAGATGTTCAGTCATTTCATTTTCTAGACAGGCCAAATCAAAAGAAAAGCAAGCTATAGGGTTGTGCACTTGCTCTTACAGAACACCTGCTGCCATCTGACAATGAACTAGCAGAAAATCAGCAAGAATGAGACTTGAGGCAAACAACCTTTGGAAGGGAATAATGGGTTGATAAATAAAGACAACACGTTTCCAGGCTATCGAGATACTTTAAATGACAGCAAAGGATTTGAGAGCAGAGGCTGAACTCATGGGGAAGGATTCAAAGAATCCCAAGAAAAACATGACCAAAGAATAAAAGAACCCCAAGAAAAATAGGGGCAACTGACCTGTTTAAGCCTTCAGGAAATCAGTGGCCGCTGATTTAGATAGGCCATTCAAGTTCATTTACTGGTGCACCTTCCACTCCTTTTTCACCTGTCAGCATCACAGGGTGAATTGGGACCTTGGAATCAAGATTATTTGGGATTCTGTTCTTAGCTTTAGGAGAGAAGTACAGCAGGTGAAGTACATATTACTGATGTGATACCCAGGAACACAGAGTTGACACATTTCATTGAAGTCCAATCACAACTAGCAATACTAAGAGGATAGGATTGGCCACTTTTAATGACGCTCTTCTTGTTACACAGCCTGCTCTGATTCTGGTGAAACTTTTTCTTTAGCTTCTCTCTAAAAAGGAGAAAAACCAATTAAATGTCCCTCCCTGCTGATGCTAATCGAGTCAGAGGTCTATGAAAGGGCCAAAAATATTTGGAATTCTTCTTAGACAATGGAAATGGAAGCAGAGCTACCAATCTATTTCCTTGCAACATATCCCTAAAACTCATTCCCTTCTATTCATAACTTATGTATAGCCAGCAGTACATTCAGGAAAAGATGAAACTGACTGATTTCAGCAAGGGAAGGATTTGAAAGAACTATTCCCATGAATCATCATATAGACAGTAACTCTAGCATTAAAATCGGAACCCCCTTAGTAAGTATCACTTATGGGAAATTCAGGACCCCTGCACAATGGACCAAGAGGATTAAGCAGAAGTCGTTTATGGTTTACATGATGCACTTACACATTCTGACTCTCTGCACACGCTAGTCACGCTTTTCTTATTGGTGCCTTTGTCTTGTCCACGCATTCTGCGTGCACCTCTCAGAAGATGTGTTTCCTTACAGTCCAGGTACTTTTCCCCTTCCTCCCCCACCCCCCCCCCCCCCCCGTTTTGGAGTTCTTGTGGTCTTGGAATATGCTTTCTCAGCTTCTCCTCTCTTGTTTTAGCACGGCTTATGTCTTGATGAATTCCAGAGGGCCCTGAGAAAATTCTGAGAAGAACCGTTCCACGCTGGATGGCTGGTGCAGCCCGTAGTCTAAGCGGTTCAGATACATTGTCACAATTGCCCCTTCTTCTTGCACCAGCCAGATCTTTTCCAATGTAATTTTTAGCAAGAGGCACACCAGTTTCACGATGCATGGAATAACAAAAAGAAATGAAATAATGACTACTAGTAAAAACAAAGCTCCATTTATGAGATCTTTCAACCACCCAGTTCTTTCCCATCCCTCAAACCATTGATGCAAACCCCACTCCTTCCCAGTCGATTTCTTCATGTTATCTTATACTTGTGTGAGTTTCTTATGAATGGCTGCAGAATGGTCAAAAAGATTCATACAATACATTCCTTCAATTCCTCACACTCGTGCCCATGTGTAATCCTAACAATAAATCTATTACAGCTCTTATTTGCAGTGTGCTATGTCTAATAGTATCTACATCAGTGAGAACCTGATTTGAAATAGAAGATATTACGTTTAGTTGTTTGAACAGCCTGAATCCCAAATGATTAAAAGCAGCCAAACCTTGATAAGCAGCGACACCTAGCGTAAGGAGTGACGCAGTTCTTCCTCCTGGAACAAGCAAAACTCTGCACAATGGTGGCAATCCCGTCTAAAGCTTCTGCTTGTTCTTTCGGTATTCCCAGAAACGATGAAGCGGCTTCCTCTTGCAAAGACCATTGTGAAGGTCACGGAGCGCTCTGGAGCACGGCTTCTGCCAAAATACACCCGGGACCGGCGCCTAATTTCAAAAAGCGGCGTATGCCCGTCTTCTGTGTCTCTTGTCACCTACGTCTTAGCGAAAAGCTTTTGCAGTGTTTGTCTCAGAGAGAAACTGTGCCCACACAGCAAACGTCTCTCAGTCTTGCTCTAGAAGCGGCACCGAGGGCGGCAAGAGCAGTAGAAAAAAGCACAAGAAAATTTTCCAGGACCTCTTTTAGTACGAGGGTTAATGTGAGTTTAGGATTCAGGCAAGTGATAAGATACTGTCCTCTTTCAGTTTGAGAGCTGAGCACTCAATCCCGGTGCTCTGTGGCTTCATTCTTGGCGTCTCAGCATCTGCCGAGCTCTTCGTCTCCCAGAGGCGAAGAAGCGGCTTTTTCGCACACATAGCCTGTGCCGGTCGCGGTGCGCTTCAGTGCACGGCTTCTGCCGAAAGACGCCGGGGACCGGCACCTACCCTCAAAGAGCTGCGTCTACCCATCGTCTGCATCTCTTGTCGCCTACAACTTAGCGAAAAGCTTTTCCACACTTTCTCTCCAGAAGAAACTGTGCCAGCGCAGCAAACTGCCCCTGATTATGGCCTCATATTTTGCCTTTGCGCTGGATTCAGGAAGTACTCCACTTTCTTAGTTAAGCTGCTAGTTGTTTTCAAATCACCGCTCTCCATGTCCCCTCCTACCCCGTGTGAATAGACACAGGCACATTACCTTGTAGGTAATAAATCCAGGCAATAGGAGAATCCAAGAAGAATACGCCTTGACTTTGAGAAGCAATGTCTACTGAATAGAAAAAAGATAACGCCCTTCTTTGAGACCCAATATCACACATCTGTGTGCCAGAGGGGGGAGGTGTATATGTGTGTGTGAATGGGAAGTGTACTCACCCACAAACCAGAGGCAATATTTAGTAACCAACATATTGTAAGGGTGGATGCATATAATTTCCTGCTCTTTATTGACGTTTTTTTTCCAAGGTTCATTTGTTTTTAAAGATTTTCTAGTCAGTTGAAAAATTCTTCTGTGTTTGTGTGAGAATAGAAATCTCCATAAAGCTTACTGTGTGAGGAGAATCCTTTGGACTAGATGATGACTATTTAGAAGATGATATTTTCATCTGCATCAATCCATTTCCTTGTTTTGGAAATATTTTTGGTTTTCAAAGTAACAATTTTCAAGATGTATTTTTCGAAGGTGAAAAAATTGAGATCATAATTGGTATCAGAGAAATACAAAAAAAAATCCCTTAAAATCATTCACTGCATCATTTCAATGTTGTTTTTTTGAATTTTCAATACTTAACTCTAAATCTGATGTTAAAACCTTTTTAAATGCTCTGTCTTCACACAATTTTCTTCTTGATCCATTTCTAAGCTTCAAAATGTTATTCAAGTAAGAGTAAATTTCTGAAACTACTTCACATTTTACAAAATGACATCACAGTGCAGGGAGGGAGGAAGAGAGGGAGGAAGGGAAGGGAGGAAGTAAAGAAAGAGAGAAGAGAAAAAGGGAGAGCAAAAAGAGAAAGAGACAAAGAAAGAGAGAGAGAAAGAGAGAGAGAAATAGAGAGAGAGAAAGAGAGAGAGAGAGAGAGAGGGAGAGAGAGAGAAAGAAAGAAAGAAAGAAAGAAAGAAAGAAAGAAAGAAAGAAAGAAAGAGAAATGAAAATCCCAAATGTCAGAAACCTTAAAAAGTATAAAATATTTGTGTTGATGATATTTAAGTGCCAAGACTGTTCCTCCTTTTAATAATGCTGTAAGGAACTTTAGTGTGAAACCAAAACAGTTAAACTGGATGGCAGTTTCTCAAAATAATAGTCGGTTAATTCTATCTTCAGCCAGTTACTGTTACTGCACAGAATGAATATTACCACAGAATAATAGAATGGTTTGCATTGGAAGGGACCTTAAAGTTCACCTAAATTCACCCCACACGTCGTTGGCAGGGATACCTTCCACTAGACTGACTAAGCTCAAAGACCCAGTCAAGCTGGCCTTGAACACTTCCAGAAATGGGTCACCCACAACATGTTCCAGTGTCTCACCAGGCCTCCTGGCAAGGAATTTCTTCCCAATACCCAAAGGAAACATATACTCTTCAGGTTTTAAAGCCATCAACACTTTTCCTATCGCTCCATGCCCTTGTGTAGCTCATCTGCCTCCTTCTGCTAGGCTGCCTTCGGATACTGGAGGACTGCTCTAACATTTGCTCAGAGCCTGCTCTTCTCCAGGCTGAGAAGATGCCTGGAGCACTCTGGCTTGATGACAGACTCCCTGAGCTACACTGGAGGCTCAGACCATTCTTCTTCTTGGACTTGTTGAAGGATGCACAAGCACTGCTGATTGTGCTTCATTGTGGTACAGGTAATAAATAGTTGATTGTTTCAATAAAGACACACTTGAAATGCTAAGAGCCAAATTTTAAAGCAAATTTAATTAGAGAAAGATTCCTAAAGTTTTGGCCTGTTACCCCAACCCAACTATTGGTTGTAAATGACCTTCCTTGCTGATGTTATGATGCATGAACCAAAGCCAAGTGATGTATACTACTTAAGACAGATGTTCTACCTGCTTACTAGAATATGTGCTTACAGTTTTAAAGCAATCCCCCAAACATCAAGAACAAGAGATTACCTCATGAAGTAATGAAGTGCTTTGGTTGAAAGTAAAATGCATTTGAAGGAAATGGGTTTGGGGGCGAGCACAGGAAGATTTCAGAAGTAGAGTGCCAGCTTAGTTCTCTGCTTCAGAGATAAGTGAAGCAATTCAGGAATGTCTTTCCATGAAAATTGTTTACAGATCTTTCTGCACAACAGGTAACAACCAGCATCAGAAATATTTGCAAGTAACAGACTAGTCACTTCAAAGTTGTCATGCATGAGTGGTAGGACAACTCAGACTCATACCAGTGGTTTTGCTGTTATGCCTCTTAGAATAGACAGAAAAGAATGAGGAAAACTAATTTTTCCATCTTTGTTTCAGTGTTGGTTCCAAGACTATTTAGCTGCCCTTAGGAGACAGTAAAATCTGTCAACAACTGAAATGCTTTAGAACTGGAAATGATCTGAATCACACATATAGTTCTTTTCAAATAAAATTTAAAACGTCAGTCATAACTGTAAAACAGATTGAGCTATTTAAAGATGAATGTACTTTCTATACATACTAAAACATTCCCAGAGATAACTCTTGTGTCCTAAGTCTGTTTAAAAGTCTAGAGTTCCTGGTAAAAAACTTATATGCAGATGAGGTAGCTACGTGATAGTCTCTTTCCAGCTTAATTATACTCTTCACTCTCACCACCTCTAACAATTGATTTCCAGAAGTTCTTAGAAAACAGTTATTTAACTTTTTTAGTTCTATGAAAAAAAATGACAGTGATAAGAGTTCTTTGCACTCCCTGTTTTCTGAGATGCATGACCATCAAGCCTTAGGAACTTGATCATGAGTTTTATTTCATCTCAAAGTAAATTTTAAGGGTGTGGTAGAGAGAATGGGAGCCTCAGGCATAACAAATTCGGCTTCTAATTCTTGTATTGTCCTACCTACCTACGACAAGAACGGGAAAGAGGATAGATTAGAGTTAGCAGCTGTTGAACATTTGCCCATACTCTTTCACTAAAGAAGAGGTCAAGGATGGTTTTCTGGCCCTCCCTCCACGAGCTGCAGCTTCATTCAAGGCACTTTCACCTGACGTGGCATGGAGCCCTTCACCAGCTGCAGTGTAGGTATGTGTTCCTCCATGGTTCTCTAGGGACTGCTGGGAGACAACCTGCTTCACTAGGATATCTCCAGGGACTGCGGGGGATTCTTTGCTCTGTCAACTGGAACACCTCCTCCTCCTCCTTCTTGTCTCACTTTAGTATCATGGAGCTGCTTCCCATACTCTTTTTTCCCCTCACTTACCCCTGCCTATTCATATGTTTTGTGCTTTTGACCATACATTCTCACAGAGACTGATGGGCTCAGTTGCAAAACTGTGTCTTGCTTGAAAATGACATGCCGTACAAAACCATGATATTATAGAAAAGAGTAGTGGAGGTACAAATAAACTGCTAAAGATCCGGAAATTTGACAGTGCTTCATTGTAATACATCCCCTGATTTTTCCTTCATTCCCCTTTTGATCTGGAAAGAATACTGGGCAGGAGACAGTGTTGTTTCAATGAAAAGACTTTTTTAGGATTCTAGGGTGCATGTTCAACTTTCTTGAGAACATTGAGGAAAGGCACTTTGTCTTTTGTGGTAAATATCATTAGGCAGTAGTGACAAATTCCGACCAACAAGAGCAGATCAAAATCTTGGTGAGACCAAGCAATATACCTTGAGTGGCCAGGACATAACCATAGACTTGTAGATTTAGTTGAATTGGAAGGAGCCCATCAGGAGAATCAAGTCCAACTTCTGGCCCTGCAAGGGACCTTCCTCGAGAATCACACCAGATGCCTGAGAGCAATGTCCAAAAGCTTCCTGAAGTTTAGATAGGCGCGATGCTGTGACCACTCCCTGGTGAGAGTCTTCCAGTGCCCAGCCATCCTTTGGTTAAAAGACTTTTTCCTGATAGTCGACCTAACCCTCCCCTGACTCAGCTGCATGCCCTTTCCTCCAGTTCTGTCCTTGTAAACCTCATTTGAGACCTTTCTGATACCTTCGTGTCTTTTTTCATTGTGGCACCCAAAACTGCACCCAAGCACTCAAGGTGAGGCGGCCCTATAGCAGAGCAGAGCGGAGCAGATCCGAGCAGAGCAGAGCAGAGTAGGACAATGCCCTCTCTGGCCCAGCTGGCGGTACTGTGTCTGATGCACCCCAGGACAGGCTTGGCCCTCCTGGCTGCCAGGGCACTGCTGATACACGTTCAGCTTGCCATTGGCCAGGAGCCTGGCTTCCTTTCTGCACTGCTTCTCTCCAGCCTCTGGCTCCCTAGTCTATACACACACAGAGCAGGATTGCCCTGTCCCAGGTGCTGAATCCAGCCCTTGCCATTGCACAAATCGCTAAGGTTGGGGATTACCTGTGGGAATCCTTGAAAACAGAGGATTTTGGGAAAGCTGCAAAAGACAGGCCTCAGAGACAGCAGAACTGTGATTGGAGCTAAGCAGTAGTCATAAGGTTTGTCAGCAGAAAAATGATAGAAGAAGTAGAGAAGTAAGGACAAATAGAACAATGGCCTGTGTATTAATGCTTGACATGAAGAACTCCCTAAGCTACAGCAAAGTATATCCAGCCAGATGTCAGGAAGTTCTAAGCTTAATAATGGAGCTCTGTGCATTGTATCTTAAGGCTTACAAGCAGGACTTTTATTCAAAAGAAGCAAGCATTCTTTGAACCAAAGTTATGTGTGCTTCTAGGGATTGGATAGAACTACTGTCAATATGCTTTTGCTTTGTGGGATTGGTCAAAAAACTTTTCAAGTCAGTTGTAACATTAAGTTCTTTTTCTGCTGCTGGGGACGTGAGCTGCTGGCATCTTCCCACTGTCATAACCATGTCATGAGACTGATGCTGGAAAATACAACAGCCCCTTTCGTGATTTGTGCATAGACTCCCAGCCAGCCATAAATGCCCATCTCTCTTATTTGTCAAGATCTCTCTTGTAGGGTCTCACTGCCCTCAAGGGAGTTAGTTCACAGCTCCTCCCAATGTAGTGTCTCTGGCAAACTTGCTTAATATTCCTTCAAGTGCCGAGTCCAGGTCGTTCCAAAGATGTTGAAGAGAACTGGCCCAAGGATGATAATGTCTTAGCCACTGAAATTAGCGCTTCATGCTTCTTCTTGCTCCTTAGTGCAGAAATCACAGCAAATGTCTTCTTTGTTTCTTTTCTATCCATGCAGATATCTTTGCTTATGCTCATGCTTTTTATCCCAACAGCAGCTGACACGACATTTACATACACAGCAAGAGCACGCTTTTCCTGCTAGACTTCACAATTTTGCAATCTCTCAATCAGTGACCTTTGCAACTGAAGTCAGACCTTCAGCATTTCTCATCAAAAGAGTAGAGTGTCCTCAGAAGAAGAGAAAACTTTGCTGCATACTCTGTAAGCTGGCAGAATATATCATAAGGAGTTAGCATCACAATCATTTCAGCACTGACCCTATACTTGAGCAGGGAAAAAACTTCAAAGAAGAGCTATTTAATGCAGCAACATATCTGAGAAATGAAACAACTAGGATCTTCCAAACTGGTCCCTGCAGTAGAAATGTACTTGTAAGAATACAGAAGATAAAAGATATGGTTTGGAAAGGCTATATCCTTGCAAAGCTAAATTGGATCTCATCCTGTAGACGAAAGATCAAGAAGCTCAAAGTGGAGCTAGAGAGACACATCCACATAATGAGATATAGCAAAGCATTTTTCAAGATAATTAGGCATTCTGGTGTGTGGCATTGTGTGTTTTTAGAATCAGTTATTCCTTTTGTAACTCAATAATGGTTTGGGGTATTCAGTTCCCCACCATGTACTTCCCTCACAACGGTTTCTCCCTGTTAGAGCTGCTCCCCCCTCCCCTGCCTGTCATGGTAACCACCCTTCTTATCGCGAGAATTCTCTCTGCCAGTCATTCCTTAATTTGATGTATGATTTGCCCCTGGAGTTTTTCCCCTCCCCTGTGTGATCCTCAGTGGCTTAGCTGTAACCCACGCTCCTCCCTGGGTCCTTGCTATTGGTAAGCTTTGTGTCTCCTCCTATCACACCCACTCCCTTTATCAGCGTCCCCCCGGGACTCTGCCTTTGTCACCTCTCCCTGAACCCACCAAGGAAGAAGAACAAGATTAAAAGGTCCTTGGTACTTATACAGGCGTCCCTCCTCCTTCCTTTGCTTTGGTACCTCGTAGCCGAAAATCCCGCCTGCGTCACCCATGCCGCAGATGGTACACAACTCCTCAGGGTTCCGGAGGGAAACTGGGAGTGGCACTTTGTGTGGCCATCTTCGGCTGGGCCGCGCTCAGCCTAGCCGGGCACCTGCACAGCCCCACGGCCTTGGGAGAGAGGCTACACTGGTGGACTGGGCAGTTAGATTAAATCTGCCGCACTTACTCACTTTTGGGGACTGAATTGTGGAGTGCTAAACCATATCTGCTGCTATATAAAGCAAAAGGGATTCATCCAAATTGTATGGTTAAGGTGAACACTCTCACTCTCTATTGCTAAACACTTCATAAGCTATTAACCGGTCATAGGAACAAAATGAAATAAAGCTGTCATGCCATCCTGGAATGGGAAAATATGTTCCAAATATTTTTTTCCTTATGTTTTCTTCTACATTTTTTTTTTTTTTTTTTTAAATCCCACAAGATGTGATTCATAATATCAACCATTCTGGAATGCTTTTAACCGATGAATCCAGCATAGAATTTTTCTTTCAGGCCCCTTACATTCTTCATTATTGTTTTGGAATATACTCCACAGTCATTTGGTCTCAGTCAGTTTTTTATCTCTTTCCACCAAGACAAATTTTAAAGGACTACCTAACCCCTAAAAATCATCATTTCTCTGGTTTCTCAAAGCTTTTTGAGAAAGTTGTTTTGTTTTGGTTTTTTCATATTGCATCATTCCTAATGTCTTCAGACCTACTACAAGTGGAAGTTAAAAGTAAATCTTATCTTAAAGAGACTGAGCAAGATAATGAACTGCCAGTCTTGGTATTTGTATGTTTCTAAATCCTTTTGATTTCAAGGTTGCCTTCCTGAATGCTCAGTTTAATTAGAAAATATTGTGTTTCTAAAGGAGACCTAGTTCAATTGCTTCTGCAAATTCACCTTCATTTTATAGGATTGTATTTCAAGAAATCTTCTTTCATTCAAACATCAAAAGTAGAGATTTGACATCATATGTGACCCTTTCATCTGTCGGAACTCTATTTCATTGCATGAGTTTCACAGTTGCCTCCAAGAAGATTGCTTTCAATTCGCATAGCATGTTATCTGAAGATCTGTCTGCTTTCTTCACTTGCTTTAATGGGAAGACATGGGAAATACATTCTGAATGTTATCTTTTATATTCTACTTTTACCTACCAGAGTGCTTCTATTGACTAGAACCAATTTCAGCTGGAAAGAACATATTGTTCTGATCCGCTCATACCAAGGGGGTGGTGATGGTTCCTTAACTGATCTCAGAGTGCAAAAGACAAGATGGAAAGGGGATTGCAGTATCACTCAAAACAAATGCACCTTTCTAGAATCACCACAGCAAATGCCTTAAAGGAATTAGGGAGAGGAAAAGAATAGAAAAGAGAGGGAGAAAGAGAGAGGGAGTATAGCTACCAAATGGAGAGAGAAAAAGTCCTCGCAGTAGAGCCGATGGAGTTCTCCTAGAGGAGATCTCCAAGTCCTGGTTAACTCAAGGCTCTATTATAGTCCATTGCTGAGGGGGGAAACAGATCTAGAAATGGCTGAGGGGGAGCAGATGCAATAAAGAGCAAGTCTATTGAAATTGCTGAGGGGGACAAAGGTATTGAAGATGGGTACAGACAGTCCATGGTCTTAGCAGGAGAAGTCAATATCAATATCAGCAGTGAGTGGGACCCGTGGTTTCAGGAATGGTTTCTATGGGAAACCAGTCTAGGTCCAGCGAACACATCTGTAGCAACACTTAGTAGGCATCCTGCTTCAGTCAGGCCAGTAGCCCTGGATCAGAATTACGGGGGTCTCAGCCTCAGTCCTTGGGAGGGGGGGCTTCAATCTCCATCCCTTACGGTGGTAGTGGAGCAGATGAAGGATTTTCCATGGGGCGGCTACCACAGTTGCCCCAGTGAGTTCATCTGGCCAAGAGGTGGGAAAATTCCTGGGCTGGTGTTGCCAAGCAGGTGCGAGCATATAGGGCACATCACCCCTTGGCAGGCCCTGCTAGAAGCAGTCACTGTAGACACAGCTGCAAACAATCACTTGGCAGGCCAGAATTCTGCTCAGGGGCCTCAGGATTTCTGGCATTCCTCCACCACCAGCAGGCCAGCATTCTGATCAGGGTCCTCAGGGTCCCGATGGCTGTCCTGGGGACGGTCGTGAGGCAAATGCGGGGAACTTCGGACCATCTTTCACATGTATTAGAAAATCTGTTTCCTAAAATGGCCAAAAAGAATGCGTAGCACTTAGAATTGAGGAAAAATAAAAACCCAAAACCAAACCCAAAGCGCTGGAGCAATATCATTCTAGAGAATGCCATGTATCTATGAGAAGTACAAAAAAACTTCTATTTTCAAATGCACTTACAAATAACCATTTTGCATCTTTTTTTTTTTTTTTTTTTGTTTGAAAGCTCTGGCACTTATCTGATTCTTTTTTGAGCTAGTTCAGCTCAATAATCTGGTAAGAAAGCAGCTAAAAGTAAAGAGAAAAACCTATGGGGACCAGGATGCCACTTCAGCCACGTTGTCGTGAAGCATTAGGTCAGCCTTCTGGGTTGTAGAAATATGTCTGTCCTAGATGAAAATCAATGCATAGCACTATCTTCTTTTAAACTTTGTCCTTGCTACTGGGTTCCTGAATGATCAAGGTGCTTTCAAAGCAAACAACACCCAGCTCTCTAAGATACTCCCCAAAGTATTGTGATGGAATAACTTGATCAGGTGAAGAGCTCACTATGCAAAACCTGAATATGATGTCAAGAATGCTTTGTTGTGGATTACCATTGTATGGGACCGTTTATCCCTTACCCCACTGTCCTAGGGTGATTGTTATCCCCATTGGTGTGTGTAATTTATGCTGGATATTTTGTTCTGTGCCTTTAAGATGGGCAGAGTGAAAGTTTTGTTTTGGGCCTCTTATCAGCCACTCGGCGGGACATACAGAGAGCACCAGTACTTACTGTTGCTTTTTTGCTTTTTGCCCTGCTTTTTGCCTTTGCTCTTGCTTCTGCTTTGCTTCTGCTTTGCTTCTGCTTTGCTTCCTCTTGCTTTTTTCCCCCCTCTTCTCATTAGTTAATTTAGCTAAACAGTCCTAATTCCTTTCTGGACTGTTTCCCCTGTGTGGACCTGCGGAACCTGCTCCGGACTGGGATTGGAAGCACCGATTTGGAAACACTGAGCAGCTGCCCCAACGCCGGAGGGACTGATAAAAGAGGCCACCCCCAGGAGAGACTTTCTGAATTTGTCATCTTTTTTCAGAGCGGTGAAAGAGTGATGTCATCTGGTATTGTTCATTTTGTGTGCCGGGGGTTGCTGTGCTTGTCAAATAAATAGGTTCTTTCCACCTCTCTCCGAGGAATTCTTCCCGAACCGGTTGGGGGGAAAGGGCCGTGTGGGTTTGTTTTTTGGAGAAGCCCTTTTTGGGGATTCTCTCCCAAATTTGCCCTAAACCAGGACACCCACCATGTAGGTATAGGAAAAAATTAGGTAGCCACAAGGCTTTTACAGCTGTTCTTGTATTTTGGGATAGTAAGGATTTAGGGGAGTAAACAAAACTGAGGTGAGTTTTACTATTGACTTGATTGCTCTTTCACTTTGAATTAACTGCTCTGCATGTCAGCTTACCCATCAGTATAAATGAGAAGAATAATATCTTCCTTCCTGCCCAAAGGATGTTTCATTATGCCTGTGATGTCAGGGACTTAAAAATGAAGAACATTGGGATTGAAAGGAAGCACTGGCGTGCCACAAGGTAACTGTAGTGAGCTGTGTTTCCTCCTCAGCTTCACTGTGAGAGTAGAATTTTAATGAGCAGTTCCAAAACTTGGTCTTAGCATAGTCTGGTGACATATCTCAATAGAGCAGTGTCCTAGGGTGACTTTATGATGCTTGTATCCCCAGTCATCTGTTCTGTTAATGCTTGATATGATATTCTCTGCCTTCAAGACTGGTTCTGAGAGCAAAGGTGGGGAGAAGAAGAAGCACGGAGTTTGTTACCAGAGGCTGCACTCCTTAAAAAGCAACACTCCTCCACATTCTGCGCTGCACTGTGTTGTCTGAGCACTGATGGAGCAGAACAGAGCGCTCATTTGCTTTTTAGTTGGTTTAGCTGGCTGAGGCAGAGTTTTCCCTGGACTGTTTTTTTTTTATTTTACTTACCCTTTTCTTGGAACGTTTCGAATCTGCACCGGACTGGGACCTGGGGAGCACTGAGAGCTTGCACTTTGTTGCCTATGGACACCTGCCCTGGGCAGCAGCCTTCCCCATTGGGGGAGGCATTGATAACAGAGCGAGCACCCACAGGAGAGACTTTCTGATTTGTTGTCTCTTCAGAGTGGCAATTGAGTTTTGTCATCTGGTATTGTTCATTTTTTGTGCTGGGGAGTGCTTTGCCTGTTAAATAAACAGCTTTTTCCCACTTCTCTCTGAGGAAATTTTCCCCAAACCAGTTGAGGGGAGGGGCCGTGTGGGTGGGCTTTCTGGGGGGGTCCCTTTTAGAGGTTTTCTGCCAAATTTGTCCTAAACCAGGACAATTGGGATGTGCGACTTAGAGAATGATGGAATCACTTTGGTTGGAAAAGACCTTTAAGAACATTGGATCTAAATGGATTTAGCAAATGCAACCATCAAGAAATGTTTTGCTGTTTGAAGAGACCATGGTTTATCTGATAAGCTTTGCAAGTATTTGTGTCATCGCAAGCACACATGTCCAATGCATTTGATGGGAATATAATAGGAAACCTGTGCAGATCAACAGAATGATACTCAGGGTAGGATATTTGCATGTTTCATCTTTCTTCCTGACTTCTTCAAATGAATTCTTTTTAGAAAGTAATGATTGGAATTGTTACTCTTTTGACAGTTCTGAGTGTATTACTAACCTTTTTGGCATATGAATGCCAAACGGGTTAATTCACCTAGTTTTTTAGATAAAGACTAAGATTTAGTTTTGCTTCAGCTGGAGGCAGAAACATTGAAATCCTCTGGCCTCCTTCTTAGTACCTAATTTCTATTACAAAATTAGTGCCCAATCTTGTCCCTTAAGGTCCAGTTAGCTCAGTGTATACCAACAGGGTGACTTTAGTAGGGCTCACATGATGCTGCACACAGAAGCCCTCAGTGTGCAGCTCTAGCAGACAGTAATTCCATGCAGTTGGACAATGCCAGTGCTGACTTTGGATCACCAGAAGTGTTCTTAGTAGAACGAGACAGATTGAATGGAGAGGTCTCTGCAGGAAGTGGCCTGAAGAAGACAGCAGAAATCCCAGCTGTGTGTTTGTAGAAATCATTTGAAGGCCATTTCCAGAAAAAGATCTTCAAATCTTGCTAGCTTTTTCTGCAGATTATTTGTAAACTATATGCATTACATGAACAGTTTCACTGAGCATCTGAAATACAGCTGCATTTAAGTGGATTGAATCAGCGTTGGAAAGCAGTGGAATAAAGCTTTTCACAAATACCTGACATCCAAGACCCGCAGGAATATCTCCATTTTTTATGTCCAGATGCTTTTTAAAATAATGGGTGACCATTTAGCATAGTTTTAATCAGAAATACAAAGAAAATTTTAAATTCACATTTTTTATAGCTTGAATATTTTTCTTTGTTTATTTCCTGCTTTCCAATTCAGTTCTCCAAATCACATGATTAGGTAATGAGAACTCATGGTGTATAAAAGTATTTAATGCTATGCTTCCAAGTTAAGGCCATGTATTTCCTGGGACTGTTTCAAAAAAAAAGCCTATCTGGATTCTCTCTTCCCCACGCTCATTATTAGATGAAAATCATTTCAATATTCTATTTTGACTTCACATTGAGACAAAGTAGAAATTTTCCAGGTTCCAGAGTAGAAATCCATTTTGATTTAGGTTAAATGTACATCTTTTAGTTAAGCCTTGGAATCTTAGCTGTTTAGTCTGAACTCATCAAAATTGATTCAGTGAAGGGCAGAGATAAGGGGGGGGAGACAGGTCGACTTGGCCTAGGAATTCTTTCTGATAACAAAAGAACTAGCGCTAAATGTCACTGGAAGTCTGTAAAATGAATATGTATGAACCTATTGTGAAATTGTATGCATATGTATTTGGGAAGAAAGATAAAAGGGGACCTGAAGATCCCAGAGGTACACATGCCTTTTAAGGAGGGTAATCCCCGCATGCGTCCAGCGCTGCAATAAACATATCTGCTTTACAACTTTTACAAAGTTGTGGAGTTTTTGATTTTCTCCGCAAAAACACATGGTGCAATATTATATTCAGAAATTCAAGCCTCTACTGTTAGGTTGTTTACATGGTTTTCTGGCCATTCTAACTTTGCACAACCACCACTCTTTGCAGCTATATCTTTTTGCAGTAAGGCATCACAGGGGTCTGTGAGACGTTTTAATGTGAGGCAGGATTAACTTGCAAACTGCACGTGACATACTCGACATATTTCACTTCAGAAAGTTACAGTATGCTTAGACAGGGTGAAATACGAAAGAAATAGACTTAACACAACATTTCTAAATCTTGGAAATCTATTACCTGAACTTTGAGTCCGTTTGCAGGACTCTGTAGAAATGCAAACGTGAAGTCCAAGGAGTAGAGCAGAAGGCGGATTGGGCAAGGGGACAGAAGATTGCTCTGAAGGCTGATGTAAGCAAGATTGAATCCTATAAAGAGAGCAGCTGCTTCTGGTGGTGCCAACATAGAGAATTTGTGCCACTGGCCTAGTTTTCTGGGGACTTTTGACCTGTATGCTTTTGAGGGCTTGCAGATGTGAATTAATCTGTCCTTTGATCTTTTCTTTCATTTGAATGTCTATGACCTGATTTGGTCTTGTGTACTGTACTGTATTGTTTTATAAACAGACATGTTTCCACTCTTTGAAAGCTGTAGTTGAAAGTTAGGTTGCACTTATGAGTTGGCTGTCAAAAGAATTAATTGTCTACTTTAAGCAAAATATCAATAGAAGCATTCAATCCACTCCTGTGATACAGATTCATTTTGAATTTACAGGGTAATTTACATCAGTGGTTGTACTGCCTGTGCAATAAATATAACTTGCTTGGTTTCTAATGATGATAATAGTCCTCTTTGTATTACTGTAAGAATTGAATCCACCATCATTCTTTTCCTCTTATTATTGTGCTGTAAAGGAAAAACAGTTTTGCATTAACCAAGGAGTAAAATGCATGCATTGAGCATGATTCTTGCAGGTAGTCCTCAGTTCTGAAAAGTCCTCTCAGAAGCTGCATCAAACGGGAAAGCTAGACAGATGGCAGAATGCAGAAGCTGCCGTTTAGGATCGAGTACAAAATGACACCCAAGAAATTCTTCATGGATGCTGCAAAAGTACAAAGACGCCCTTATTTCAAGGTGAAAGATAGTCAATGTGAAACTTGTTCGATGAATAAAAAACTATGCTAATCAGGACACTAGAATACCAGGCGTGCTACAAGGCTTTTTTGTAATGAACATCATTCCCAGCATGAAAAAGTACTCTTTTTATTGTAGATCATTTAAAAGTGCACAACAGTTTGGAAAAAAGTGCTTTTCGTTTTTCTATTAAAAAGAACTGTGTATCATTCTAAGAGATACTGGGCACAGGTTTTTGAAAACAATGTTATTTTAAAGGCTAATTCTATTCATAAATACTTCACAGGAAAAAAATCTGATCTGCTCTTCATCCTGAGGACTCTTAAAGGAAAATGCCATGGTTGCATTCTCTTCTCACTAGTTCTGGAGCTCAGTCTTACCGGCATTCTAATTCTTTTTTATGCTGCTGATGGCACGGCTTAGACATCCTTGTCTCCATTACCATCATGACTTCCATTTCAAGTGATGAGAATTTTTCTTCATGATTGGTGAAGTTAAGTGTCATAACATTAATGTCGAGTCAATTTGAAGGGTTTTTTCCAAAGGAATTTCTTCCTTCCTAATGAAAACCATTGGCGCTAGCAAACCTACTCAGTTTTTCAGAAAGTGATACAATACACCTGTAGAGTACAATGTCCTCAGAGTTGCTTTTTCACCAGAAGAAGAAAACTGCTGTTTTCTTCTTCTTCTATCACCTTAGACTTACTTTATTCAAAACCTTTTTAAACCTGTGACTTTCTATTTTTATAGCTAATTCCTTTCACAGTGTGCTATAGCATATGTATTTTGAAAGGCCATTTGTAGATATTCAAATGGCTTACTTCTATTCTACTAAGAAATCTCTGTACTTCTAGTAGGCAAACTTCAAGGTCCAGTAAGATTTTATCTCGTACAAAATTTCCAACTCTTAAAAATGATACCTGAAAATTACATCTGTAAGACTGTGGCAGGAGGCTTTTTCCAGAACAATGTGCAGTTCTTCCCAATTCTATTTTTCCCTCCTATTACTTTGTACACAAAGACATTTACACAGTCTTCTAACAGTGGCATGTTACTACTGGGGTAGAGTATTGCCCTGCCAGCATTGGAATTGACTCAAATGCAGTTGTGTTCAAATTTGCTGATGGGACAAGGGCTTTTTGCTGAACACACTTTAGCAAGCAAGAGGGCTTCTTGGTCTTTAGATGCTATGAGTCTCAGAAAAAGATGAATGAGGTGGTGACATGCCTCGTGTTTTGAAGAGAGATCAAAAACTTATTTCTGGGGTCACCTCCCTTTTGGTACAGAAAGAGCACAGAGGGCTTTGAAGCAGCGCTTTCACCCTCTTTGCATTCACTAGTAAATCTGAGACAGAGCTTGCCCCAAGGTTTGTGCAAAATTGCTCTTTTGATGCAACTGTTCACCAGACAATATCTCTGGGAAAATTTGCAGGGGCAGAAAGCAAGCCCTTCCTGGGAAATCTACTGAAATGGTTCAGAAGTTATTCCCATTCACTGTTGCTAACCTCTGCTGTCTAGCTGTCGGATATGCTTGGGACCATATTGAAATAATTCTAAACAATGTACTGAGGCTGCAACATTGAGGAAACATAGGTATTTTCCATAGGTGTCAGGGGAAAATATTTTTATTAGTAAAAATGAGTTCCATAGAAAACAAGAAGAGCATGGTAGAAAAAAAATTACATCCATAGAATGAAGATGCCCAGAATTCTTCTTTTGAAGTTACACAGAGTCAATATTTTCTAAAGAAGGTTGTGAAACTTATGAAGAAGGAGGAGTACATTCCACCTGACTGGTGCACAAGTTCATTTTCCCAAATTAAAAAACCCTATTTTTAAAAGAAAAATGTTCCGCCTTGTGGAAAAGTAGCCCATTAGTAATTTTATCAAAGGTAGGATTAGATCAAGTGTTTCTACAAGACAGTAGTAGTACTATGAAAAGCCTTTTGGCATCTATTTGACTACAGGAAACTTGAGCAAGCAGAAGTGTCTTTCCCTGCTGCAAGTTGTACTTCCTATTTGCTACTGCTGCTTAAACATTGTTCAGAGAAAACTTGTCAAAATAAAACTACTGTATACAAGCAACTGGAACTATCCATTGCGTTCCAGCCAATTTTAACTAGAAATTTCAGACACACACTCTAGCTGAATATTCTAATGCATAGATGGAGTATACCAGCACTAAGAAATGGGAACTCTGGAGAAAGGAGCAAATGCAGATGAATTTCAGGGAAGGAAATTATTGGAGAGCTAACTGCAGTCCCTCGACTTTACAAGAAATGATGTCCAGTAAATCCCAACCAGAAACCTACATAACTCCATTTTGAAGTGAGTTGCATCTATGGTCCTCTGTCCTTCCTAGATGAAGAAACTGTGTTTTGAATCAATCTTCCAAGCGCTATGCCTAAAGACCTTAGATACTTTAAATTTATTTTTTTTTCCCCAGAAGCAACTGTCTCAAAACCTCTGTGAAGCTGACTTTTCCCCTTAAGATGCCATATATTCAAAGAGCACCTTGTCATTTAACAGGGTACTCCAAACCTCATTTCCAAACTTAGACTAAAAATAACACTCTTCCTAGTTATCTTTCTTTTTTTTTTCTTTTTTTGCAGGTTCCTGCTAACATAGGCAGCAAAGTAGACAACAGACCACAGCTCTTTCTGGAGCATCTTGAACAAATGCCCTTGCTTGTGTTCCAATCTTTCACTTTGCCAAAATGCCTAACGATGAGGAAAAGGTTGTGGAGGCATTACTAGTAGTATGATATGACAATGTATGGGTGTGATTTATCAAGTAGAATTTGTATCACATAGATGATACTTGGCAAACAGCAAATGAAGGGGTTTCTTTCAGCTCTCAGACTGATGTTACATGTCAGTAATTTAAACAAAAGATAAAAAGAAGGATATTTTTTAACAGTGAACTTAATTACACCCTTACCCATGGAATCTGAATCTTAAAAATAGACAGTGTCTGATTTAGAAAAAAAATAAAGAATCACCACAGTTTAAAGAAGCATATGATCATGAACACTTTGCTGATGGAACGTAGCCTATTCATTGGCTGAAATGAAGCAGGTAGACAGGACATAGGAAATATTGTTTTGTGGATCAAACATATTTTTTTTTTAAAGTGATGTTTACAGATGGTGAACTCACGAACTTCGAAATTGCACAGTAGATAAGGGTACCTAACTTGCTCCATCAAGTTATCCCTTGGAATCATCATCCAAGGGCATTTCCCCCTGCCTCTGTGAAAATGTGCCTACCTTTTTCACAACACTTTTGCAGCAGCATTGTTAGGCCTGATCAGCTGGTATGGAGGGTGAATTATCAGCAGCAAGGTGACTGGCCAGGGTCATTTGCTTCAATGGATTTTGATCTACCAGATATTTTGAAAACCTGCTTCAGCCCTGTTGGTCAAACACAGCCTTCAAATGGTGCTAAACAATTGTTCGGGCTGCGGACGACATGAAAAAATACCTTCTGGTGCCTTTACTGGGCCATATGCTCTTTATTCTCTCCCTCAACTTCTCCATCACCTCTCATCTCTTTCACATGAGCTATGTTCAAGGTCCACAGGATCAATTCCCAAGTCATCCATTTTACTCTACCTTGTAAATCACATGCTTTGTTGCATATTTTATCAAATATACTTTCAAGCCGCGTGGAGGAAGGAGAATGTGGAGAATCCCTCCAATGTCTTGCAACTTTTACGCAAATAGATTTTCAAGAAAATCATCATTTCTCTTTTAAATACATCTGGGACAGGCATGATGGTGGTGTCAACCTGTTGAAGTTTTTGTTGCTGGGGGAAGTTGTACGAAAGGATTGGTTTTTACATTGACCAGTTACTGAATCAAGTGCCTGAACACATTTGAAATTCAACTGGGGTTTCCTTTTTCTAGCAGACTACTTCTAGAACTAGCTAGCAGACTCAAGATGACTCTTTTTCTCTGTTTTTGTTTCTTTCCTATTTTCATGCTTTCTTTGCAACGGTCTACACAGTTTTAGGACTTTTTTCCCAACAAAAATTTTTTCATAGACCGATAATTAAGATAGGCTTTTTACAAGGAATGTTTTAAATCTTTCTTAAAGTTAAGTTAAGGACATAGGTCTTTTTCTTCCCTTATGAATATTGCAATGAAATAGTTAAATAAAGACCAACTCCTTGTTTTTATTTGGAATACAAGTAGATAATTCCAATACAGTAATGCATTTTGTGGTCCCAATATTTGCCATTCTGATGTAAGTTGTCGCTTCTTAAAAACATGCCTTCAGTGACTACGTTGACAACACTTTCAGTGAAGATCCTAACTGGTCTTAGACACACATAGGGAGAAATTTGCTCAGCCAGTGTCAGTCTTAAGCATGCGCCTTAGAAGATTTTTCTAGAGCTGGGGAATTTAACCATGAAAGGGATTCAGTTATGGAAGAGACAGTTATCCCTGAGTTTTACATTCTTCTTGTACATTACTTAAGGAACTTAAATCCCATGTCCATTTGAATCTCGCTCTGCACAGAGCTTTGTCATGCCAGTCCTTGAAATGCTTCTCTAAGAGAATTCACTAGCACAGAATGAATGAGGGTGGAAGGGGTCTGTGGGGCTCACCAAGTCCCATACCGCTGCTTCAATCAGGAAACTAGAGCCTGTTGCCCAGGATTATATCTGGGCCTACTTTTAATGTCTTCAATGATCCAGACTCCACCATCTTTCTGGACACTTTGTGCCATGGTTCAGTCACCGTCACGGTAAAAAATAATTTTGTGATGTTCAGAGGCAATCTCCTGTATTTCAGTGTGTGCCCACTGCCTCTTGTCTTTTCACTGAGCATCATTGAAAAGACACTGGTTCCCTGCTCTTTGCACTATTCCTTCCTGTAGGTATGTGTGCTGCCATGTAGATAAATGTCAAAAACTTCCCTGAAGCCCAGGCAGACAATATTCTCTTCATCTGCCAGGCAAGTTCATTCACTGGAGGAGTTTAAAAAGTTGTCAAGCACGAATTTCCCCTTGTAAATCCATGCTGACTACATTATTTTGTCCTCCTTCATGTGCCTGGCAATGCTTTCCAGGAATAGCTACTCCATCCACTAACTTCCTGGGGATAAAAAGGAGGCTGGCTGGCTTGGGCTTTTCTGAGTCCTCCTGGTTGCCTTTTTTTGAAGATGGGCAACATTTGCTTTCATCCAGTCTTTGGGCACTTTCCTCAGTCACCATGGTCCATCCAACATGATCAGGAGTGGCCTCAGAATAACATCTGTTAACACCCTTGAGAGCTGTGCATCCATCTGAACAAGGCCTGTGGACTTTATGGAATACTTTCCAATTCAGTGACTATGCCCATAAAAATTTGCATGGGATAAGAGGACATTTTAACAGGTACCTGAAGAGTGAGTGAAAAGCTATGGAAGCAATCCAAAAGGACAAAGACTAGAGTTTCCTTTGAAGACAAAGCATCCTATCATGGAGGTGAGCAGCTTTAGATCCAGGTAAGCTTACTCTCTGAAAGGATGCAGAAGACATGATTTTACCTTATCCAGTAATAAAATGTGTTGACCATTCACTTGCAATACAAAAAATTCAATGATTTCCAAAATTATTGCCTCCTAACTAGACAATAATGTACTGGCTGGGTATTCCCCTAACAGACGAGAGCACCTGCTTGATGTCTCGTATGCGTACAGACTATTTGAATTAGGTCATTTGAGTGGGGATTACTGGTCTTTGAATTTTCTTTCTGATGAATTTGGAATATTTTCGGAAGCAAGGACCTGAAGATGAGAACCTCATTTCCCATCAGCGCACTCTAACATCCATGGCCATAATGCCATTGTTTCTCCCCAACTGAGTCAAGAATTGATGACTACAAAGTGGATCAGCTCCAAAGGAAAGATCAAGGCTGGATAATATTCTCTCTTGGTAAAGCTATTTATCTCAAATGAAGTGACCAACTTCTAATCACTCACTGGCCTAAAGCTACAAGGAGGGGGAGATGGACCAGGTTTCCTTCCACTGCTGCTCTCTTTGTCACCTCAGTGTTTAATATGGGTATGAAGACGTTCAAAAAGAGAGCTTTGCAGAATTCATAAAATTCAGTCTTAAGAAAATCATTTTTTAGCAGGTGAAATAAAAAAAGCAAATAAAATGCAATTAATTCCATGGAAGATTGAAATGATTATTTCTTCATTTTGCATTGGAGGATGTATATTGTATAAGTTTGTCTTGCCTTGTTCTCCAGGTTTTATAACTGGCACATCTTTCCTTATGAACCCGCTGTCCTTTCCTAAATACTCTCATATGGAGGAACATGCTTCTGATAAGAAGAGCACTAGGATGTCTTTACTTGACCTTTTATTTTTATTGATGCTTGGTCCTCTAAAATGAATGGTTTTTTAAAATTGAAATGCGCTACTATTGTTCCCACGGGGTAAGCCGCAGACTCTTCCTGTCGGAGCTGTCACTAATCAGCTATTCTCCTATCTGCTTTTAAGTAGTTGAATGTTCTGGTCTAAAAGTAGCACCTTCTGTGTAGCCATTCTTTTAGTTGCCAGTGTCATCCTAAATCCAAACACCCTCCTGCAAAGGACCGCTGGTTCTGTAGTCAACTAAGGAAAAAAGACCCGTCCATCCATGCTTTCTGATTTAAAATATTAGGGTATGATGTCCCTAAACAATTCTCTGCAGTTGAACACTACTTATCTTTGGCGTGTTTCTTCAACGCACTTGGATGCACAGCTCTCAAGGGTGTTAACAGATGTTAATCTGAGGCCACTCCTGATCATGTTGGATGGACTATGGTGACTGAGGAAAGTGCCCAAAGACTGGATGAAAGCGAATGTCACCCATCTTCAAAAAAGGCAACCAGGAGGACTCAGAAAAGTACAAGCCAGCCAGCCTCATTTTGATCCGCAGGAAGTTGATGGAGTAGCTATTCCTGGAAAGCATTGCCAGGCACATGAAGGAGGACAGAACAAATGTAGTCAGCATGGATTTACAAGGGGAAATTCGTGCTTGACAACTTTTTAAACTCCTCCGGTGAATGAACTTGCCTGGTAGATGAAGAGAATATCATCTGCCTCGGCTTGAGGGAAGAATTTGACATTTATCTACATGGCAGCGCACATACCTACAGGAAGGAATAGTGCAAAGAGCAGGGAACCAGTGTCTTTTCAATGATGCTCAGTGAAAAGACAAGAGGCAGTGGGCACACACTGAAATACAGGAGATTGCCTCTGAACATCACAAAATTATTTTTTACCGTGACGGTGACTGAACCATGGCACAAAGTGTCCAGAAAGATGGTGGAGTCTGGATCATTGAAGACATTAAAAGTAGGCCCAGATATAATCCTGGGCAACAGGCTCTAGTTTCCTGATTGAAGCAGCGGTATGGGACTTGGTGAGCCCCACAGACCCCTTCCACCCTCATTCATTCTGTGCTAGTGAATTCTCTTAGAGAAGCATTTCAAGGACTGGCATGACAAAGCTCTGTGCAGAGCGACCTTCAAATGGACATGGGATTTAAGTTCCTTAAGTAATGTTCAAGAAGAATGTAAAACTCCAGGAAGCCTGTCTCTTCCATAACTGAATCCCTTTCATGAGAAAATTCCCCAGCTCTAGAAAGATCCTCTGAGACGCATGCTTAAGACTGACACTGGCTGAGCAAATTTCTCCCTATGTGTGTCTAAGACCAGTTAGGATCTTCACCGAAAGTGTTGTCAACGTAGTCACTGAAGGCATGTTTTTAAGAAGCGACAACTTACATCAGAATGGCAAATATTGGGACCACAAAATGCATTACTGTATTGGAATTATCTACTTGTATTCCAAATAAAAACAAGGAGTTGGTCTTTATTTAACTATTTCATTGCAATATTCATAAGGGAAGAAAAAGACCTATGTCCTTAACTTTCTTAATTCTAACAAAGATTTAAAACATTCCTTGTAAAAAGCGTATCTTAATTATCGGTCTATGAAAAAATTTTTGTTGAGAAAAAAGTCCTAAAATTGTGTAGACAGTTGCAAAGAAAGCAAGAAAATAGGAAAGAAACAAAAACAGAGAAAAAGAGTCATCTTGAGTCTGCTAGCTAGTTCTAGAAGTAGTCTGCTAGAAAAAGGAAACCCTAGTTGAATTTCAAATGTGTTCATGCACTTGATTCAGTAACTGGTCAATGTAAAAACCAATCCTTTCGTACAACTTCCCCCAGCAACAAAAACTTCAACAGGTTGACACCACCATCATGCCTGTCCCAGATGTATTTAAAAGAGAAATGATGATTTTCTTGAAAATCCATTTGTGTAAAAGTTGCAAGACATTGGAGGGATTCTCCACAATCTCCTTCCTCCTTGCGGCTTGAAAGTATATTTGATAAAATATGCAACAAAGCATGTGATTTACAAGGTAGAGTAAAATGGTTGACTTGGGAATTGATCTCTTTTGGATATGAAGCTTCATATCCACTCTCTGGGAAGTTTCTAAAAGAAATAATGGAGCTGAGGCATGAATCTGCCCCTATGAGTGCTAAGCAAACATAGACACTCCCCTTCACATGCCCCCCCCTTCCGCACACACCTAGGCACGCACAGAGATCAGCATAGCAGATCATGAACACCTTGGAAAAGACTGAAATGCTAAATAGCTCTCTTTGTGGACAAAATAGCCGGTACACTATTTCAAATATCTGGTACAAAAACTCTGTTGAATATCTACCTCATATTTAAAACACAGGTTTTCATTGAATTCTGTTTGCAGAATATTTTCCTTCCTTTTGTTCCTTTAAAATTACTGAGTTCTATGTCTAGGAATATTTTCTTCTACAAATAGAAAAAATTAGATGATGTCTTTTCAGAAGAAAACATTGGTTTAGACAATTTTAAACCATCATGGTATGGAAGAATTTATTTGTCCCTCACTAAGGAGGAATAAGTATTTTGATCATAGATCATTTACAGTGAAATACATGACATTTTTAAGATGCTTTCAATCAATTTTGATCCTCATTGCTTATTCATTGTAAACAGTAATTTGTCAGTGCATGGAAAGTGTGTGTGGTACATCTACATTAGTTCAAACACCAATTCCAACTAATGGCCAGGCTGAACTACAATAAATAATGTCCTGAAGGATATTTTGCCGCCTTCTTTGGCACTTCTCGAAATCCTAATGATTGGGATGAAGTGTTGAAATACAGAGATTTTCTCTCAGAGAGTGTCCCATGTTGAAACCCATCCCATGTGTTTGATGTTGTAGTTCTTATCTCTTTTAAAATTTGATATCTTCTGCACAGTTTTCATGAAGCTTTCTGTTACAGTATTGAAAATCACAGAGAAATGCAATTTTTTACAACTTTGAATTTACCCCAAGAGCTGAGAGAAAATTTGCTCATATACTTCAATCTGAGTTTCTTCTACATTCACGCATTATTTATCTACCATCAAGGGTCGCATTCGTTGCTGTTCAAAGTCCCATCCAAGCTGACTTGAATACGTTCAGGGATGGGACATCCACTACTTCTCTGGGCAACCTGCGCTCCAGCACCCCAACAGCAAAAAATGTCTTCCTTTCATCTAATAGAGATCAGAAATACTAAATCTAGGTATATAAACTTGGAGGAAAGGTTTGAAATTCTTTTGATTTGAAACACATTTGACAGGAATACTAACTTACAGATGACTGAAATATGTTGATGGCCATTTGAGATTGACACTTTTTGAAAAAGTGCATGGAATTGAAAATTAAAACCGGCAAAATTAAAAACTTCTTGCCATTTTCTTTTTCCTCTGATATTCAAAATTGCATAGGCCAGATATCTGTGCTTCATGCAGATCTCTCAGATACTCTCAGACAAAAGCCTTTCTTTCAGACTAAATTGCACTTTAGGTAGAACACGAGTACTTAGTGAAGGTTTTTCTGGGCATAGGGGGATTTGTGTGCACAAGAGGTTTTATCCAAACTGCAAAATTCATCCCAGCTGTGTTCTGTTCATCATCATTCTTACTGCATCAGGCCTGAAGATTCTGTGAAAAGTATCCTGTGGACCTTGAACATAGCTCATGTGAAAGAGATGAGAGGTGATGGAGAAGTTGAGGGAGAGAATAAAGAGCATATGGCCCAGTACAGGCACCAGAAAGTACTTTTTCATGTGGTCCACAGCCCGAACAATTGTTTAGCACCGTTTGAAGGCTGTGTTTGACCAACAGGGCTGAAGCAGGTCTTCAAAATATCTGGTAGATCAAAATCCATTGAAGCAAATGACCCTGGCCAGTCACCTTGCTGCTGATAATTCACCCTCCATGCCAGCTGATCAGGCCGAGCAATGCTGCTGCGAAAGTATTGTGAAAAAGGTAGTCACATTTTCACAGAGGCAGGGAAAAATGCCCTTGGATGGTGATTCCAAGGGATAACTTGATGGAGCAAGTTAGGTACCCTTATCTACTGTGCAATTTCGAAGTTCGTGAGTTCACCATCTGTAAGCATCACTTTAAAAAAATAAATGTTTTATCCACAAAACAATATTTCCTATGTCCTGTCTACCTGCTTCATTTCAGCCAATGAATAGGCTACGTTCCATCAGCAAAGTGTTCATGATCATATGCTTCTTTAAACTGTGATAATTCTTTATTTTTTCCTAAATCAGACACTGTCTATTCCTAAGATTCAGATGTCCATGGTAGGGGTGTAATTAAGTTCACTGTTAAAAAATATCCTTCTTGTTAACTTTTGATTAAATTATTGACATGTAACATCAGTCTGAGAGCTGAAAGAAACCCCTTCATTTGCTGTTTGCCAAGTATCATCTATGTGATACAAATTCTACTTGATAAATCACACCCATGCATTGTCATATCATACTACTAGTAATGCCTCCACAACCTTTTCTTCATCTTTAGGGATTTTGGCAAAGTGAATGATTGGAACACAAGAAAGGGCATTTGTTCAAGATGCTCCAGAAAGAGCTGTGGTCTGTTCTCTACTTTGCTGCCTATGTTAGGAGGAAGCTGCAAAAAAAAAAAGAAAGATACCTAGGAAGAGTGTTATTTTTAGTCTAAGTTTGGAAATGATGTTTGGAATACCATGTTAAATGATAAGGTTCTTTTTGAATATGGTATCTTAAGGGAAAAAGTCAGCTTTACAGAGGTTTTGAGACAGTTGCTTCTGGAAAAAAAAAAAAAAATTGAGGTATCTAAAGTCTTTAGCCATACCACTTGGAAGGCTGATTCAAAACACAGTTTCTTCATCTAGGAAGAACAGAGGACCATAGATGCAACCCATTTCAAAACAGAGTTCTTTATGTTTCAGGTTGGGATTTACTGGACATCATTTCTTGTAAAGTCGAGGGACTGCAGTTAGCTCTCCAATAATTTCCTTCCCTGAAATTCATCTGCATTTGCTCCTTTCTCCAGCGTTCCCATTTCTTAGTGCTGGTATACTCCATCTATGCATTAGAATATTCAACTGGAGTGTGTGTCTGATATTTTCTAGTTAAAATTGGCTGGAACGCAATGGATAGTTCCAGTTGCTTGTATACAGTAGTTTTATTTTGACAAGTTTTCTTTCGACAATGTTTAAGCAGCAGTAGCAAATAGGAAGTACAGCTTGCGGCAGGGAAAGACACTTCTGCTTGCTCAAATTTCCTGTAGTCAGATAGATGCCAAAAGGCTTTTCATAGTACTACCTCTGTCTTGTAGGAATACTTGATCTTATCCTACCTTTGATAAAATTACTAATGGGCTACTTTTCCACAAGGCGGAATATTTTTCTTTTAATAATATGTTTTTTGTAAGTTGAAGACATGAACTTGTGCACCAGTCAGGTGGAATGTACTCCTCCTTCTTCATAAGTTTCACAAACGTCTTCAGAAAATATTGACTCTGTGTAACTTCAAAAGAAGAATTCTGGGCATCTTCATTCTATTGATGTAATTTTTTTCTACCATGCTGTTCTTGTTTTCTATGGAACTCATTTTTACCAATAAAATATTTTTCCCTGACACCTATGAAAAATACCTATGTTTACTCAATACTGCAGCCTCAGTACATTGTTTAGAATTATTTCAATATGGTCCCAAGCATATCCGACAGCTAGACAGCAGAGGTTAGCAACAGTGAGTGGGAATAACTTCTGAACCATTTCAGTAGATTTCCCAGGAAGGGCTTGCTTTCTGCCCCTGCAAATTTTCCCAGACATATTGTCTGGTGAACAGTTGCATCAAAATAGTATTTTTGCACAAACCTTGTGGCAAGCTCTGTCTCAGATTTACTAGTGAATGCAAAGAGGGTGAAAGTGCTGCTTCAAAGCCCACTGTGCGCTTTCTGTACCAAAAGGGAGGTGACCTCAGAAATAAGGTTTTGATCTCTCTTCAAAACACAAGGCATGTCACCACCGCATTCATCTTTTTCTGGGACTCACAGCCTCTGAAGACCAAGAAGCTCTCTTGCTTGCTAAAGTGTGTTCAGCAAAAAACTCTTGTCCCATCAGCAAATTTGAACACAACTACAGTCAAGTCAATTCCAATGCTGGCAGGGCCATACTCTACCCCAGTAGTAACAAGCCACTGTTAGAAGACTGTGTAAAAATCTTTGTGTATAAAAGTAATCAGAGGGAAAAATAGAATTGGGAAGAACTGCACATTGTTCTGGAAAAAGCCTCCTGCCACTGTCTTTCAGATGTCATTTTCAGGTATCATTTTTAGGAGTTGGGGTTTTTTAAAGTTTGTACAAGATAAAATATTACTGCCCCTTGATGTTTCCCTAATAGCAGTACAGCCATTCCTTAGCAGAGTAGTAATTAGCTATAAATAGAAATTCAAAGGTTTAAAAAGGTTTTGAATAAAGTCTAAGGTGATAGAAGAAGAAAACAGCAGTTTTCGTCTTCTGGTGAAAAAGCAACTCTGAGGACATTGTACTCTACAGGTGTATTATATCACTTTCTGAAAAACTGAGTAGGTTTGCTAGTGCCAATGGTTTTCATTAGGAAGGAAGAAATTCCTTTGGAAAAAACCCTTCAAATTGACTCGACATTAATGTTATGACACTTAACTTCACCAATCATGAAGAAAAATTCTCACCACTTGAAATGGAAGTCATGATGGTAATGGAGACAAGGATGTCTAAGCCGTGCCATCAGCAGCATAAAAAAGCATTAGAATGCAGGTAAGACTGAGCTCCTGAAGTAGTGAGAAGAGAACGCAACCATGGCATTTTCCTTTAAGAGTCCTCAAGATGAACAGCAGATCAGATGTTTTTCCTGTGAAGTATTTATGAATAGAATTAACCTTTAAAATAACATTGTTTTCAAAAACCTGTGCCCAGTATCTCTTAGAATGATACACAGTTCTTTTTAATAGAAAAAAGAAAAGCACTTTTTTCCAAACTGTTGTGCGCTTTTAAACAATCTACAATAAAAAGAGTACTTTTTCATGCTGGGAATGATGTTCATTACAAAAAAGCCTTGTCGCACGCTTGGTTCTCTAGTGTCCTGATTAGAATAGTTTTTTATTCATTGAACAAGTTTCACATTGACTATCTTTCACCTTGAAATAAGGGGGGCGTCTTTGTACTTCTGCAGCATCCATGAAGAATTTCTTGGGTGTCATTTTGTACTCGATCCTAAACGGCAAATTCTGCATTCTGCCATCTCTCTAGCTTTCCCGTTTGATGCAGCTTCTGAGAGGTCTTTTCAGAATTGAGGACTACTTGCAAGAATCATGCTCAATGCATGCATTTTACTCCTTGGTTAATGCAAAACTGTTTTTCCTTTACAGCACAATAATAATAGGAAAAGAATGATGGTGGATTCAATTCTTACAGTAATACAAAGAGGACTATTATCATCATTAGAAACCAAGCAAGTCATATTTATTGCACAAGCAGTACAACCACTGATGTGAATTACCCTGTAAATTCAAAATGAATCTGTATCACAGGAGTGGATTGAATGCTTCTATTGATATTTTGCTTAAAGTAGACAATTAATTCTTTTGACAGCCAACTCATACCTGCAACCTTTCAACTACAGCTTTCAAAGAGTGGAAACATGTCTGTTTATAAAACAATACAGTACAGTACACAAGACCAAAACAGGTCATAGACATTTAAATGAATAAAAGTTCAAAGGACAGATTAATTCACATCTGCAAGCCCTCAAGAGCGTGCAGGTCAAAAGTCCCCAGAAAACTAGGCCAGTGGCACAAATTCTCTATGTTGGCACCAGCAGAAGCAGCTGCTCTCTTTATAGGATGCAATCTTGCTTACATCAGCCTTCAGAGCAATCTTCTGTCCCCCTGCCCAATACGCCTTCTGCTCTACTCCTTGGACTTCACGTTTGCATTTCTACAGAGTCCTGCAAACTGACTCAAAGTTCAGGTAATAGATTTCCAAGATTTAGAAATGTTGTGTTAAGTCTATTTCTTTCGTATTTCATCCCGTCTAAGCATACTGTAACTTTCTGAGGTGAAATATGTCGAGTATGTCATGTGTAGCTTACATGTTAGTCCTGCTTCATATTAAAACTTCTCACAGACCCCTGTGATGCCTTACTGCAAAAAGATATAGCTGCAAAGAGTGGTGGTTGTGCAAAGTTAGAAAGGCCAGAAAACCATGTAAACAACCTAACAGCAGAGCTTTGAATTTCTGAATATAATATTGCACCATCTAAAGTCAAAATAGAATATTGAAATGATTTTCATCTAATAATGAGCGTGGGAAAGAGAGAATCCAGATAGGCTTCTATTTTTTTTTGGAACAGTCCCAGGAAATACATGGCCTTAACTTGGATGCATAGCATTAAATATTTTTATATAGCATGACTTCGCATTACCTAATCATATGATTTGGAGAACTGAATTGGAAAGCAGGAAATAAACAAAGAAAAATATTCAAGCTATAAAAAATGTGAATTTAAAATTTTCTTTGTATTTCTGATTAAAACTATGCTAAATGGTCACCCATTATTTTAAAAAGCATCTGGACATAAAACATGGAGACATTCCTGCGGGTCTTGGATGTCAGGGATTCCTGAAAATCTTTATTTCACGGCTTCCCAACCCTGATTCAATCCACTTAAACGCAGCTGTATTTCAGATGCTCAGTGAAACGGTCCATGTAATGCATATAGTTTACAAATAATCTGCAGAAAAAGCTAGCAAGATTTGAAGATCTTTTTCTGGAAATGGCCTTCAAATGATTTCTACAAACACACAGCTGGGATTTCTGCTGTCTTCTTCAGGCCACTTCCTGCAGAGACCTCTCCATTCAATCTGCCTTGTTCTACTCTTCTTGTGATCCAAAGTCAGCACTGGGATTGTCCAACTGCATGGAATTACTGTCTGCTAGAGCTGCACACTGAGGGCTTCTGTGTGCAGCATCATGTGAGCCCTACTAAAGTCACCCTGTTGGTATACACTGAGCTAACTGGATCTTAAGGGACAAGATTGGGCACTAATTTTGTAATAGAAATTAGGTACTAAGAAGGGGGCCAGAGGATTTCAATGTTTCTGCCTCCAGCTGAAGCAGAACTAAATCTTAGTCTTTATCTAAAAAACTAGGTGAATTAACCTGTTTGGCATTCATATGCCAAAAAGGTTAGTAATACACTCAGAACTGTCAAAAGAGTAACAATTCCAATCATTACTTTCTAAAAAGAATTCATTTGAAGAAGTCAGGAAGAAAGATGAAACATGCAAATATCCTACCCTGAGAATCATTCTGTTGATCTGCACAGGTTTCCTATTATATTCCCATCTAATGCATTGGACATGTGTGCTTGCGATGACACAAATACTTGCAAAGCTTATCAGATAAACCATGGTCTCTTCAAACAGCAAAACACTTCTTGATGGTTGCATTTGCTAAATCCATTTAGACCCAATGTTCTTAAAGGTCTTTTCCAACCAAAGTGATTCCATCATTCTCTAAGTCGCACATCCCAATTGTCCTGGTTTAGGGCAAATTTGGCAGAAAACCTCTAAAAGGGTCCCCCCCCAGAAAGCCCACCCACACGGCCCCTCCCCTCAACTGGTTTGGGGAAAATTTCCTCAGAGAGAAGTGGGAAAAAGCTGTTTATTTAACAGGCAAAGCACTCCCCAGCACAAAAAATGAACAATACCAGATGACAAAACTCAATTGCCACTCTGAAGAGACAACAAAACAGAAAGTCTCTCCTGTGGGTGCTCGCTCTGTTATCAACGCCTCCGCCAATGGGGAAGGCTGCTGCCCAGAGCAGGTGTCCATAGGCAACAAAGTGCAAGCTCTCAGTGCTCCCCAGGTCCCAGTCCGGGGCAGATTCGAAACATTCCAAGAAAAGGGAAAGGAAAATAAAAAAAAAACAGTCCAGCTGCCTCAGCCAGCTAAACCAGCTAAAAAGCAAATGAGCGCTCTGTTCTTCTCCGTCAGTGCCCAGACAACACAGTGCAGTACAGAATGCGGAAGAGTGTTGCTTTTTAAGGAGTGCAGCCTCTGGTAACAAACTCCGTGCTTCTTCTTCTCCCCACCTTTGCTCTCAGAACCAGTCTTGAAGGCAGAGAATATCATATCCAGCATTAAGAGAACAGATGACTGGGGATACAAGCATCATAAAGTCACCCTAGGACACTGCTCCTTTGAGATATGTCACCAGACTATGCTAAGACCAAGTTTTGGAACTGCTCATTAAAATTCTACTCTCACAGTGAAGCTGAGGAGAAAACACAGCTCACTACAGTTACCTTGTGGCACGCCAGTGCTTCCTTTCAATCCCAATGTTCTTCATTTTTAAGTCCTGACATCACAGGCATAATGAAACATCCTTTGGGCAGGAAGGAAGATATTATTCTTCTCATTTATACTGATGGGTAAGCTGACATGCAGAGCAGTTAATTCAAAGTGAAAGAGCAATCAAGTCAATAGTAAAACTCACCTCAGTTTTGTTTACTCCCCTAAATCCTTACTATCCCAAAATACAAGAACAGCTGTAAAAGCCTTGTGGCTACCTAGTTTTCTCCTATACCTACATGGTGGGTGTCCTGGTTTAGGGCAAATTTGGGAGAGAATCCCCAAAAAGGGCTTCTCCAAAAAACAAATCCACACGGCCCCTCCCCCCAACCGGTTCGGGAAGAATTCCTCGGAGAGAGGTGGAAAGAACCTATTTATTTGACAAGCATAGCAACCCCCGGCACACAAAATGAACAATACCAGATGACACCACTCTTTCACCACTCTGAAAAAAGATGACAAATTCAGAAAGTCTCTCCTGGGGGTGGTCGCTGTTATCAGTCCCTCCGGCGTTGGGGCAGCTGCTCGGTGTTTCCAAATCGGTGCTTCCAATCCCAGTCCGGAGCAGGTTCCGCAGGTCCACACAGGGGAAACAGTCCAGAAAGGAATTTGGACTGTTTAGCTAAATTAACTAATGAGAAGAGGGGGAAAAAAGCAAGAGGAAGCAAAGCAGAAGCAAAGCAGAAGCAAGAGCAAAGGCAAAAAGCAGCGCAAAAAGCAAAAAAGCAACAGTAAGTACTGGTGCTCTCTGTATGTCCCGCCGAGTGGCTGATAAGAGGCCCAAAACAAAACTTTCACTCTGCCCGTCTTAAAGGCACAGAACAAAATATCCAGCATAAATTACACACACCAATGGGGATAACAATCACCCTAGGACAGTGGGGTAAGGGATAAACGGTCCCACACAATGGTAATCCACAACAAAGCATTTTTGACATCATATTCAGGTTTTGCATAGTGAGCTCTTCACCTGATCAAGTTATTCCATCACAATAATTTGGGGAGTATCTTAGAGAGCTGGGTGTTGTTTGCTTTGAAAGCACCTTGATCATTCAGGAACCCAGTAGCAAGGACAAAGTTTAAAAGAAGATAGTGCTATGCATTGATTTTCATCTAGGACAGACATATTTCTACAACCCAGAAGGCTGACCTAATGCTTCACGACAACGTGGCTGAAGTGGCATCCTGGTCCCCATAGGTTTTTCTCTTTACTTTTAGCTGCTTTCTTACCAGATTATTGAGCTGAATTAGCTCAAAAAGGAATCAGATAAGTGCCAGAGCTTTCAAACAAACAAACAAACAAAAAAAAACCGGATGCAAAATGGTTATTTGTAAGTGCATTTGAAAATAGAAGTTTTTTTGTACTTCTCATAGATACATGGCATTCTCTAGAATGATATTGCTCCAGCGCTTTGGGTTTGGTTTTGGGTTTTTATTTTCCCTCAATTCTAAGTGCTACGCATTCTTTTTGGCCATTTTAGGAAACAGATTTTCTAATACATGTGAAAGATGGTCCGAAGTTCCCCGCATTTGCCTCACGACCGTCCCCAGGACAGCCATCGGGACCCTGAGGACCCTGATCAGAATGCTGGCCTGCTGGTGGTGGAGGAATGCCAGAAATCCTGAGGCCCCTGAGCAGAATTCTGGCCTGCCAAGTGATTGTTTGCAGCTGTGTCTACAGTGACTGCTTCTAGCAGGGCCTGCCAAGGGGTGTTGCGCCCTATATGCTCGCACCTGCTTGGCAACACCAGCCCAGGAATTTTCCCACCTCTTGGCCAGATGAACTCGCTGGGGCAACTGTGGTAGCCGCCCCATGGAAAATCCTTCATCTGCTCCACTACCACCGTGAGGGATGGAGATTGAAGCCCCCCCTCCCAAGGACTGAGGCTGAGACCCCTGTAATTCTGATGCAGGGGTGCTGGCGTGACTGAAGCAGGATGCCTACTAAGTGTTGCTACAGATGTGTTCGCTGGACCTAGACTGGTTTCCCATAGAAACCATTCCTGAAACCACGGGTCCCACTCACTGCTGATATTGATATTGACTTCTCCTGCTAAGACCATGGACTGTCTGTACCCGTCTTCAATACCTTTCTCCCCCTCAGCAATTTCAATAGACTTGCTCTTTATTGCATCTGCTCCCCCTCAGCCATTTCTAGATCTGTTTCCCCCCTCAGCAATGGACTATAATAGAGCCTTGAGTTAACCAGGACTTGGAGATCTCCTCTAGGAGAACTCCATCGGCTCTACTGCGAGGACTTTTTCTCTCTCCATTTGGTAGCTATACTCCCTCTCTCTTTCTCCCCCTCTTTTCTATTCTTTTCCTCTCCCTAATTCCTTGAAGGCATTTGCTGTGGTCATTCTAGAAAGGTGCATTTGTTTTGAGTGATACTGCAATCCCCTTTCCATCTTGTCTTTTGCACTCCGAGATCAGTTAAGAAAACATCACCACCCCCTTGGTATGACAATATGTTCTTTCCAGCTGAAATTGGTTCTAGTCAATAGAAGCACACTGGTAGGTAAAAGTAGACTATAAAAGATAACATTCAGAATGTATTTCCCATGTCCTCCCATTAATGCAAGTGAAGAAAGCAGACAGATCTTCAGATAACATGCTATGCGAATTGAAAGGAATCTTCTTGGAGACAACTGTGAAACTCACACAATGAAATAGAGTTCCGACAGATGAAAGGGTCACATATGATGTCAAATCTATACTTTTCATGTTTGAATGAAAGAAGATTTCTTGAAGTACAATCCTATAAAATGAAGGTGAATTTGCAGAAGCAATTGAACTAGGTCTCCTTTAGAAACACAATGTTTTTTAATTAAACTGAGCATTCAGGAAGGCAACCTTGAAATCAAAAGGATTTAGAAACATACAAATACCAAGACTGGCAGTTCATTATCTTGCTCAGTCTCTTTAAGATAAGATTTACTTTTAACTTCCACTTGTAGTAGGTCTGAAGACATTAGGAATGATGCAATATAAAAACCAAAACAAAACCACGTTCTCAAAAAGCTTTGAGAATCCAGAGAAATGATGATTTTTCGTGGTTAGGTAGTCCTTTAAAATTTGTCTCAGGGGAAAGAGATAAAAAACTGACTGAGACCAAATGACTGTGGAGTATATTCCAAAACTGTAATGAAGAATGTAAGGGGCCTGAAAGAAAAATTCTATGCTGGCTTCATCTGTTGAAAGCATTCCAGAATGGTTGAAATTATGAATCACATCTTGTGGGATTTAAAAAAAAAAAAAAAAAAAAAAATTTGGAACATATTTTCCCATTCCAGGATGGCATGACAGCTTTATTTCATTTTGTTCCTATGACTGGTTAATAGCTTATGAAGTGTTTTACAATAGAGTGAGAGTGTTCACACCAACCATACAATTTGGATGAATCTCTTTTACTTTATATAGCAGCAGATATGGTTTAGCACTCCACAATTCAGTCCCCAAAAGTGAGTAAGTGCAGCAGATTTAATCTAACTGCCCAGTCCACCAGTGTAGCCTCTCTCCCAAGGCCGCGGGGCTGTGCAGGTGCCCGGCTAGGCTGAGCGCGGCCCAGCCGAAGATGGCCACACAAAGTGCCACTCCCAGATTCCCTCCGGAACCCTGAGGAGTTGTGTACCATCTGCGGCATGGGTGGCGCAGGCGGGATTTTCGGCTACGAGGTACCAAAGCACAGGAAGGAGGAGGGACGCCTGTATAAGTACCAAGGACCTTTTAATCTTGTTCTTCTTCCCCGGTGGGTTCAGGGAGAGGCGACAAAGGCAGAGTCCCGGGGGGACGCTGATAAAGGGAGTGGGTGTGATAGGAGGAGACACAAAGCTTACCAATAGCAAGGACCCAGGGAGGAGCATGGGTTACAGCTAAGCCACTGAGGATCACACAGGGGAGGGGAAAAACTCCAGGGGCAAATCATACATCAAATTAAGGAATGACTGGCAGAGAGAATTCTCGAGATAAGAAGGGTGGTTACCATGACAGGCAGGGGAGGGGGGAGCAGCTCTAACAGGGAGAAAGCATTGTGAGGGAAGTACATGGTGGGGAACCGAATACCCCAAACTATTATTGAGTTACAAAAGGAATAACTGATTCTAAAACCACACAATGCCACACACCAGAATGCCTAATTCTCTTGAAAAATGCTTTGCTATATCTCATTATGTGGATGTGTCTCTCTAGCTCCACTTTGAGCTTCTTGATCTTTCATCTACGGGATGAGATCCAATTTAGCTTTGCACGGATATAGCCTTTCCAAACCATATCTTTTATCTTCTGTATTCTTACAAGTACATTTCTACCGCAGGGACCAGTTTGGAAGATCCTAGTTGTTTCATTTCTCAGATATGTTGCTGCATTAAATAGCTCTTCTTTGAAGTTTTTTCCCTGCTCAAGTATAGGGTCAGTGCTGAAATGATTGTGATGCTAACTCCTTATGATATATTCTGCAGGCTTACAGAGTATGCAGCAAAGTTTTCTCTTCTTCTGAGGACATTCTACTTTTTTGATGAGAAATGCTGAAGGTCTGACTTCAGTTGCAAAGGTCACTGATTGACAGATTGCAAAATTGTGAAGTCTAGTAAGAGCAGGAAAAGCGTGCTCTTGCTCTGTATGTAAATGTCGTGTCAGCTGCTGTTGGGATAAAAAGCATGAGCATAAGCAAAAATATCTGCATGGATAGAAAAGAAACAAAGAAGATATTTGTTGTGATTTCTGCACTAAGGAGCAAGAAGAAGCATGAAGCGCTAATTTCAGTGGCTAAGACAGTATCATCCTTGAGTCAGTTCTTTTCAACATCTTTGGAACGACCTGGACTCGGCACTTGAAAGAATATTAAGCAAGTTTTCCAGAGACACTACATTGGGAGGAGCTGTGAACTAACTCCCTTGAGGGCAGTGAGACCCTACAAGAGAGATCTTGACAAATAAGAGAGATGGGCATTTATGGCAGGCCGGGAGTCTATGCACAAATCACGAAAGGGGCTGTTGTATTTTCCAGCATCAGTCTCATGACATGGTTATGACAGTGGGAAGATGCCAGCAGCTCATGTCCCCAGCAGCAGACAAAGAACTTGATGTTACAACTTACTTGAAAAGCTTTTTGACCAATCCCACAAAGCAAAAGCATATTGACAGTAGTTCTATCCAATCCCTAGAAGCACACATAACTTTGGTTAAAAGAATGCTTTCTTCTTTTGAATACAAGACCTGCTTGTAAGCCTTAAGATAGAATGCACAGAGCTCCATTATTAAGCTTAGAATTTCCTAACATCTGGCTAGATATACTTTGCTGTAGCTTAGGGAGTTCTTCATGTCAAGCGTTAATACACAGGCCATTGTTCTATTTGTCCTTACTTCTCTACTTCTTCTATCATTTTTCTGCTGACAAACCTTATGACTACTGCTTAGCTCCAATCACAGTTCTGCTGTCTCTGAGGCCTGCCTTTTGCAGCTTTCCCAAAATCTGCTGTTCACAAGGTTTCCCACAGGCAATCCCCAAGCATATGGCATTGAACGAGAGCGAGTGCTGAATTCAGCACCTGGGACTGGGCAATCGTGGTGCGTGTGTGTATAGACTAGGGAGCCAGAGGCTGGAGAGAAGCAGTGCAGAAAGGAAGCCAGGCTCCTGGCCAATGGCAAGCTGAATGTGCATCAGCAGTTCCCTGGCCTGATGTATCCCAGAGGGCCAAGCCTGTCATGGGGTGCATCAGGCACAGTATCACCAGCTGGGCAAGAGAGGGCATTGTCCTGCTCTACTCTGCTCTGGGGCGGCCTCACCTTGAGTGCTTGGGGGCAGCTTTGGGTGCCACAATGAAAAAAAACATGAAGATATCAGAAAGTTCTCAAATGAGGTTTACAAGGACAGAACTCGAGGAAAGGGCATGCAGCTGAGTCAGGGAAGGGTATCAGGAAAAAGTCTTTTAACCAGAGGATGGCTGGGTACTGGAAGAGTCTCTCCAGGGAGTGGTCATAGCATCACGCCTATCTAAAGTTCAGGAAGCTTTTGGACATTACTCTCAGGCATCTGGTGTGATTCTCGAGGAAGGTCCCTTGCAGGGCCAGAAGTTGGACTTGATGCTCCTGACGGGCTCCTTCAAATTCAACTGATTCTACGACTCTATGGTTCTGTCCTGGCCACTCAAGGTATATTGCTTGGTCTCACCAGATTTTGACCTGCTCTTGTTGGTCGGAATTTGTCACTACTGCCTAATGATATTTACCACAAAAGACAAAGTGCCTTTCCTCAATGTTCTCAAGAAAGTTGAAGATGCACCCTAGAATCCTAAAAAAGTCTTTTCCTTGAAACAACACTGTCTCCTGCCCAGTATTCTTTCCAGATCTTAAGGAGAAAGAAGGCAAAATCAGGGGATGTATTACAATGAAGCACTGTCAATTTTCTGGACCTTTAGCAGTATATTTGTACCTCCACTACTGTTTTCTATAATATCATGGTTTTGTAGCGCATGTCATTTTCTAGCAAGACACATTTTTGCAACTGAGCCCATCAGTCTCTGTGAGAATATATGGTCAAAAGCCCAAAACATATGAATAGGCAGCGGCAAGTGAGGGGAAAAAAGAGTATGGGTAGCAGCTCCATCATACTAAAGTGAGACAAGAAGGAGGAGGAGGAGGTGTTCCAGTTGACAGAGCAAAGAATCCCCCGCAGTCCCTGGAGACATCCTAGTGAAGCAGGTTGTCTCCCAGCAGTCCCTAGAGAACCATGGAGGAACACATACCTACACTGCAGCTGGTGAAGGGCTCCATGCCACAGCAGGTGAAAGTGCCTTGAAGGAAGCTGCAGCTTGTGGAGGGAGGGCCAGAAAACCATCCTTGACCTCTTCTTTAGTGGAAGAGTATGTGCAAATGTTCAACAGCTGCTAACTCGAATCTATCCTCTTTCCAGTTCTTGTCGTAAGTAGGTAGGACAATACAAGAATTAGAAGCCGAATTTGTTATGCCTGAGGCTCCCATTCTCTCTGCCACTCCCTTAAAATTTACTTTGAGATGAAATAAAAGTTATGGTCAAGTTCCTAAGGCATGATGGTCAGGCTTCTCAAAAAACAGGGAGTGCAAAGAACTCTTGTCACTGTCATTTTTTTTCATAGAACTAAAAAAGTTAAATTACTGTTTTCTAAGAACTTACGAAAATCAACTGGTAGAGGTGGTGAGAGTGAAGAGTATAATTAAGCTGGAAAGAGACTATCACGTAGCTACCTCATCTGCATATAAGTTTTTTACCAGGAACTCTGGACTTTTAAACAGACTTAGGACACAAGAGTTATCTCTGGGAATGTTTTAGTATGTATAGACCATTCATCTTTAAATAGCTCGATCTGTTTTACTGTTATGACTTACGTTTTAAATTTTATTTGAGGAGAAATATTTGTGATTCAGATCATTTCCAGTTCTGAAGCATTTCAGTTTTTGAGAGTTTTTGCTGTCTCCTGAGGGCAGGAAAATAGTCTTGGAACCAATACTGAAAGAAACTAGATGGAAAAATTAGTTTTCCTCATTCTTTTTTGTCTATTCTAAGAGGCACAACAGCAAAACCATTGCTATAAGTCTGAGTTGCCTTACCACTCATGGATGACAACCTTGTAGTGACTAGTCTATTATTTGCACACATTTCTGATGCTGTTTGTTAACTGTTGTGCAGAAAGATCTGTAAACTATTTTCACAGAAAGACATTCCTGAATTGCTTCACTTATCTCTGAAGCAGAGAACTAAGCAGGCACTCTACTTCTGAGATCTTCCTGTGCTCGCCCCCAAACCCATTTCCTTCAAATGCAATTTACTTTCAACCAAAGCACTTCATTACTTCATGAGGTAATCTCTTTTTCTTGATGTTCAGGGGATTGCTTTAAAACCGTAAGAACATATTCTAGTAAGAAGGTAGAACGTCTGTCTTAAGTAGTAGACATCACTTGGCTTTGGTTCATGCACCAGAACAACAGCAAGGAATGTCGTTTACAATCAAGAGATGGGTTGGGGAAAGTGGCCACAACTTTAGGAATCTTCCTCCAATTAATTTTGCTTTAAAATTTGGCTCTTATCATTTCAAGTGTGTTTTTATTAAAACAATCAACTATTTATTACCTGTACCACAATGAAGCACAATCGGCAGTGCTTGTGCATCCTTCACCAATTCCAAGAAGAAGAATGATCTGAGCCCCCAGTGTAGCTCAGGGAGTCTGTCATCAAGCCAGAGTGCTCCAGGCATCTTCTCAACCTGGAGAAGAGCAGACTCTGAGCAAATGTTAGAGCAGTCCTCCAGTATTTGAAGGCAGCCTAGCAGAAGGAGGCAGATGAGCTACACAAGGGCATGGAGCAATAGGAAAAGTGTTGATGGCTTTAAAACCTGAAGAGTATATGTTTCCTTTGGGTATTGGGAAGAAATTCCTTGCCAGGAGGCCTGGTGAGACACTGGAACATGTTGTGGGTGACCCATTCCTGGAAGTGTTCAAGGCCAGCTTGAATGGGTCTTTGAGCTTAAAGCGGCCTAGTGGAAGGTGTCCCTGCCAATGACATGTGGGTTGAATTTAGGTGAATTTTAAGGTCCCTTCCAATCCCAACCATTCTATTATTCTGTGGTAATAGTCATTCTGTGCAGTAGCAGTAACTAGCTGAAGATAGAAAAAAACAGACTATTGATTCTGAGAAAGTGCCATCCAGTTCAACTGTTTTGGATTCACATGGAAGTTCCTTTTAGCATTATTATATGTAGGAACAGTCTCAGCACTTAAATATCATCCACACAAATATTTTATAATTTTTAAGGTTCCGGACATGTGAGAATTTCTTTTCTCTCTCTCTCTTCCTTCCTTCCTTTCTTTCTTTCTTTCTTTCTTTCTTTCTTTCTTTCTTTCTTTCTTTCTTTCTTTCTTTCTTTCTTTCTTTCTTTCTTTCTTTCTTTCTTTCTTTCTTTCTTTCTTTCTTTCTTTCTTTCCTTCCTTCCTTCTCTTTCCTTCCTTCCTTCCTTCCTTCCTTCCTTCCTTCCTTCCTTCCTTCCTTCCTTCCTTCCTTCCTTCCTTCCTTCCTTCCTTCCTTCCTTCCTTCCTTCCTTCCTTCCTTCCATCTTTTCTTTCTTTCTTTCTTTCTTTCTTTCTTTCTTTCTTTCTTTCTTTCTTTCTTTCTTTCTTTCTTTCTTTCTTTCTTTCTTTCTTTCTTTCCTTCCTTCCTTCCTTCCTTCCTTCCTTCCTTCCTTCCTTCCTTCCTTCCTTCCTTCCTTCCTTCTCTTTTCTTCCTCCCTCCCTCTCTGTACTGTGATTTCAATTTGTAAAATGTGAAGTAGGGTCAGTAATTGACTCCTACCTGAATATCATTTTGAAGCTTAGAAATGGATCAAGAAGAAAATTGTGTGAAGACAGAGCATTTTAAAAGATTTTAACATCAGATTTAGAGCTAGCTATAGAAAATTCAAAAAGACAACATTGAAAAGATGCAACGGATGATTTTAGGGAATTTTTTTTTGTATTGCTGTGATACCAATTAGGATCTCGTTTTTTTCACCTTCGAAACATACATCTTGAAAATTGTTACTTTGAAAACCAAAAATATTTCCAAAACAAGGAAATGGATTGATGCAGATGAAAATATCATCTTCTAAATAGTCATCATCTAGTCCAAAGGATTCTCCTCATACAGTAAGCTTTATGGATGTTTCTATTCTCACAGAAACACAGAAGAATTTTTCAACTGACTAGAAAATCTGTAAAAACAAATGAACCTTGGAAAAAAAAGTTCAATAAAGAGCAGGAAATTATATGCATCCACCCTTACGATATGTTGGTTACTAAATATTGCCTCTGGTTTGTGGGTGAGTACACTTCCCATTCACACACACAGATACACACCCGCCCCCACACAGAGATGTCTGATATTGGGTCTCAAAGAAGGGATTATCTTTTTTCTATTCAATAGGAATGGCTTCTAAAACTCAAGATGTATCCTTCTTGGATTCTCCTATTGCCTAGATTTCACACCTACAAGGTAAAGTGCCTCTGTCTATTTGCACGGGGTAGGAGGGGACATGGAGAGCGGCGATTTGAAAACAACTAGCAGCTTAAATAAGAAAGAAGAGTGCATCTGGAATCCATAGCAAAGGCAAAATATGAGGCCATAATCAGGGGCAGTTTGCTGTGCTGGCACAGCTTCTTTTTGAGAGAAAGCGTGAAAAAGCTTTTCGCTAAGGTGTAGGTGGCAAGAGACGCAGAAGACGGGCATATGCAGCTCTCCGAGGGTAGGTGCCGGTCTCCGGATGTCTTTCGGCAGAAGCCGCCGTCGGGAGCGCACCGCGACCGACAGAAAGCTCTGCGCGAGTAAAAGCCGCTTCTTCGCCTCCGGCAGCCGGAGAGCTCGGCCGATGCTGAGACGCCAAGAACAAGGCCGCACAGCACCGGGATTGAGTGCGCAGCTCTCAAACTGCGAGAAAATGGTAACTAACCACTTTCGAACAGTTTAAACTTAGATTACCATAAGTAGGGAAAAAGTTCTCAAACAACTTTCTTTTGCATCTTTCTAAACCTTATGCAGCACTCCCTGGGAAATCTTACTTTTTCTTTTCTCCAGGAGATGGTAAGAACTCGAGTACCTTCATGAAAATCGTCATGGGACGCTTGCTGTGCTGGAACAGATTTTTTAGAGAGAAAGCGTGAAAAAGCTTTTCGCTAAGGTGTAGGCGGCAAGAGACGCAGAAGACGGGCATATGCAGCTCTCCGAGGGTAGGTGCCGATCCCCGGGCGTCTTTCGGCAGAAGCCGTGGTCCGGAGCGCACCGCGACCGGCAGAAAGCTCTGTGCGCGAAAAAGCCGCTTCTTCGCCTCCGGCAGCCGGAGAGCTCGGCCGATGCTGAGACGCCAAGAACAAGACCGCACAGCACCGGAATTGAGTGCGCAGCTCTCAAACTGAGAGAAAATGATAACTAACCACTTTCGAACAGTTGAAACTTAGATTACCATAGGTAGAGAAAAATTCCTCAAACAACTTTCTTTTGCATCTTTCTAAACCTTCTGCAGCACTCCCTGGCCATTCTTACTTTTTCTTTTCTCCAGGAGATGGTAAGAACTCGAGTACCTTCATGAAAAACAACGTGGGACGCTTGCTGTGCTGGCACAGTTTCTTTTTGAGAGAAAGCGTGAAAAAGCTTTTCGCTAAGGTGTAGGCGGCAAGAGACGCAGAAGACGGGCATATGCAGCTCTCCGAGGGTAGGTGCCGGTCTCCGGGCGTCCTTCAGCAGAGGCCGCGGTCCGGAGCGCACCGCGACCAGCAGAAAGCTCTGTGCGCGAAAAAGCCGCTTCTTCGCCTCCGGCAGCCGGAGAGCTCGGCAGATGCTGAGACGCCAAAAACAAGACCGCAGAGCATCGGGATTGAGTGCGCAGCTCTCAAACTGAGAGAAAATGATAACCAACCACTTTCGAACAGTTGAAACTTAGATTACCATAAGTAGGGAAAAAGTTCTCAAACAACTTTCTTTTACATCGTTCTAAAACCTTATGCAGCACTCTCTGGCCAATCTAACATTTTCTTTTCTCCAGGAGATGGTAAGAACTCGAGTACCTTCATGAAAAACATCGTGGGACGCTTGCTGTGCTGGCACAGTTTCTTTTTGAGAGAAAGCGTGAAAAAGCTTTTCGCTAAGGTGTAGGCGGCAAGAGACGCAGAAGACGGGCATATGCAGCTCTCCGAGGGTAGGTGCCGGTCTCCGGGCGTCTTTCGGCAGAAGCCGCGGACCGGAGTGCACAGCGACCAGCAGAAAGCTCTGTGCACGAAAAAGCCGCTTCTTCGCCTCCGGCAGCCGGAGAGCTCGGGAGATGCTGAGACGCCAAGAACAAGACCGCAGAGCATCGAGATTGTGTGCGCAGCTCCCAAACTGAGAGAAAATTATAACTACCCACTTTCGAACAGTTTAAACTTAGATTACCATAAGCAGGGAAAATGTTCTCAAACAACTTTCTTTTGCATCTTTCTAAACCTTATGCAGCACTGCCTGGCCAATCTAACTTTTTCTTTTTTCAAGGAGATGGTAAGAACTCGAGTACCTTCATGATAATCGTCCTGAGACGCTTGCTGTGCTGGCACAGTTTCTTTTTGAGAGAAAGCGTGAAAAAGCTTTTCGCTATGGTGTAGGCGGCAAGAGTTGCAGAAGACGGGCATATGCAGCTCTCCGAGGGTAGGTGCCGGTCTCTGGGTGTTTTTCGGCAGAAGCCGCGGTCCGGAGCGCACCGCGACCGGCAGAAAGCTCTGTGCGCGAAAAAGCCGCTTCTTCGCCTCCGGCAGTCGGAGAGCACGGCAGATGCTTAGACGCCAAGAACAAGACCACACAGCTCCGGGATTATGTGCGCAGCTCTCAAACTGCGAGAAAATGAAAGCTAACCACTTTCGAACAGTTTAAACTTCGATTACCATAGGTAGAGGAAAAGTCCTCAAACAACTTTCTTTTACATCCTTCTAAACCTCATGCAGCACTTCCTGGGAAATCTAACTTTTTCTTTTCTCCAGGAGATGGTAAGAACTCGAGAACCATCATGAAAAACATCGTGGGACGCTTGCTGTGCTGGCACAGTTTCTTTTTGAGAGAAAGCGTGAAAAAGCTTTTCGCTAAGGTGTAGGCGGCAAGAGACGCAGAAGACGGGCATATGCAGCTCTCCGAGGGTAGGTGCCGGTCTCCGGGCGTCTTTCGGCAGAAGCCGCGGACCGGAGCGCACAGCGACCGGCAGAAAGCTCTGTGCACGAAAAAGCCGGTTCTTCGCCTCCGGCAGCCGGAGAGCTCGGCAGATGCTTAGACGCCAAGAACAAGACCGCAGAGCATCGAGATTGAGTGCGCAGCTCTCAAACTGAGAGAAAATGATAACTACCCACTTTCGAACAGTTTAAACTTAGATTACCATAAGCAGGGAAAATGTTCTCAAACAACTTTCTTTTGCATCTTTCTAAACCTTATGCAGCACTGCCTGGCCAATCTAACTTTTTCTTTTTTCAAGGAGATGGTAAGAACTCGAGTACCTTCATGATAATCGTCCTGAGACGCTTGCTGTGCTGGCACAGTTTCTTTTTGAGAGAAAGCGTGAAAAAGCTTTTCGCTATGGTGTAGGCGGCAAGAGTTGCAGAAGACGGGCATATGCAGCTCTCCGAGGGTAGGTGCCGGTCTCTGGGCGTTTTTCGGCAGAAGCCGCGGTCCGGAGCGCACCGCGACCGGCAGAAAGCTCTGTGCGCGAAAAAGCCGCTTCTTCGCCTCCGGCATCCGGAGAGCACGGCAGATGCTTAGACGCCAAGAACAAGACCACACAGCTCCGGGATTATGTGCGCAGCTCTCAAACTGAGAGAAAATGAAAGCTAACCACTTTCGAACAGTTTAAACTTAGATTACCATAGGTAGAGGAAAAGTCCTCAAACAACTTTCTTTTACATCCTTCTAAACCTCATGCAGCACTTCCTGGGAAATCTAACTTTTTCTTTTCTCCAGGAGATGGTAAGAACTCGAGAACATTCATGAAAAACATCGTGGGACGCTTGCTGTGCTGGCACAGTTTCTTTTTGAGAGAAAGCGTGAAAAAGCTTTTCGCTAAGGTGTAGGCGGCAGGAGACGCAGAAGACGGGCATATGCAGCTCTCCGAGGGTAGGTGCCGGTCTCCGGGCGTCTTTCGGCAGAAGCCGCGGTCCGGAGCGCACAGCGCCCGGCAGAAAGCTATGTGCACGAAAAAGCCGCTTCTTCGCCTCCGGCAGCCGGAGAGCTCGGCAGATGCTGAGACGCCAAAAACAAGACCGCACAGCATCGGGATTGAGTGCACAGCTCTCAAACTGAGAGAAAATGATAACTAACCACTTTCGAACAGTTGAAACTTAGATTATCATAAGCAGGGAAAATGTTCTCAAACAACTTTCTTTTGCATCTTTTTAAACCTTATGCAGCACTCCCTGGACAATCTAACGTTTTCTTTTTTCCAGGAGATGGTAAGAACTCGAGTACCTTCATGATAATCGTCCTGAGACGCTTGCTGTGCTGGCACAGTTTCTTTTTGAGAGAAAGCGTGAAAAAGCTTTTCACTAAGGTGTAGGCGGCAGGAGACGCAGAAGACGGGCATATGCAGCTTTCCAAGGGTAGGTGCCGGTCTCCGGGCGCCTTTCGGCTGAAGCCGCCGTCCGGAGCGCACAGCGCCCGGCAGAAAGCTCTGTGCGCGAAAAAGCCGCTTCTTCGCCTCCGGCAGCCGGAGAGCTCGGCAGATGCTGAGACGCCAAGAACGAAGCCGCACAGCACCGGGATTGAGTGCGCAGCTCTCAAACTGCGAGAAGACAGGAGCTAACCACTTTCCTACAGTTTGAACTTACTGTACCATAAGTTGGGTAAAAGTTTTCGGGCAGGTTTCCTTTGCATCCTTCTAAACCTTATGCCGCACACCCTGGCCAATCTTTTTCATTTCTCCAGCAGATGGTAAGCAGTCCAGTAAGTTCATGAAAAACGTCGTGGGACGCTTGCTGTGCTGGCACAGTTTCTTTTTGAGTAAACGTGTTGAAAAGCTTTTTCGCTAAGGTGTAGGCGGCAAGAGACGCAGAAGACGGGCATATGCAGCTCTCCGAGGGTAGGTGCCGGTCTCCGGGCGTCCTTCGGCAGAGGCCGCGGTCCGGAGCGCACCGCGACCAGCAGAAAGCTCTGTGCGCGAAAAAGCCGCTTCTTCGCCTCAGGCAGCCGGAGAGCTCGGCAGATGCTGAGACGCCAAAAACAAGACCGCAGAGCATCGGGATTGAGTGCGCAGCTCTCAAACTGAGAGAAAATGATAACTAACCACTTTCGAACAGTTGAAACTTAGATTACCATAGGTAGAGAAAAAGTTCTCAAACAACTTTCTTTTACATCCTTCTAAAACTTATGCAGCACTCCCTGGCCAATCTAACTTTTTCTTTTCTCCAGGAGATGGTAAGAACTCGAGTACCTTCATGAAAAACATCGTGGGACGCTTGCTGTGCTGGCACAGTTTCTTTTTGAGAGAAAGCGTGAAAAAGCTTTTCGCTAAGGTGTAGGCGGCAGGAGACGCAGAAGACGGGCATATGCAGCTCTCCGAGGGTAGGTGCCGGTCTCCGGGCGTCCTTCGCCAGAAGCCGCTGACCGGAGCGCACAGCGACCGGCAGAAAGCTCTGTGCACGAAAAAGCCGCTTCTTCGCCTCCGGCAGCCGGAGAGCTCGGCAGATGCTGAGACGCCAAGAACAAGACCGCAGAGCATCGGGATTGAGTGCGCAGCTCTCAAACTGAGAGAAAATGATACCTCCCCACTTTCGAACAGTTGAAAGTTAGATTGCCATAAGTCGAGAAAGAGTTCTCAAACAACTTTCTTTTGCATCTTTTTAAACCTCATGCAGCACTCCCTGGGAAATCTTACTTTTACTTTTCTCCAGGAGATGGCAAGAACTCGAGTACCTTCTTGAATATCGTCCTGAGACGCTTGCTGTGCTGGCACAGTTTCTTTTTGAGAGAAAGTGTGAAAAAGCTTTTCGCTAAGGTGTAGGCGGCAAGAGACGCAGAAGACGGGCATATGCAGCTCTCCGAGGGTAGGTGCCGGTCTCCGGGCGTCCTTCAGCAGAGGCCGCGGTCCGGAGCGCACCGCGACCGGCAGAAAGCTCTGTGCGCGAAAAAGCCGCTTCTTCGCCTCCGGCAGACAGAGAGCTCGGCTGATGCTGGGACGCCAAAAACAAGACCGCAGAGCATCGGGATTGAGTGCGCAGCTCTCAAACTGAGAGAAAATGATAACTACCCACTTTCGAACAGTTTAAACTTAGATTGCCATAAGTAGAGAAAAAGTTCTCAAACAACTTTCTTTTGCATCTTTTGAAACCTTATGCAGCACTCCCTGGCCAATCTAACTTTTTCTTTTCTCCAGGAGATGGTAAGAACTCGAGTACCTTCATGAAAAACATCGTGGGACGCTTGCTGTGCTGGCACAGTTTCTTTTTGAGAGAAAGCGTGAAAAAGCTTTTCGCTAAGGTGTAGGTGGCAAGAGACGCAGAAGACGGGCATATGCAGCTCTCCCAGGGTAGGTGCCGGTCTCCGGGCATCCTTCGGCAGAAGCCGCGGTCCGGAGCGCACCGCGACCGGCAGAAAGCTCTGTGCGCGAAAAAGCCGCTTCTTCGCCTCCGGCAGCCGGAGAGCTCGGCAGATGCTGAGACGCCAAAAAAAAGACCGCACAGCATCGGGATTGAGTGCGCAGCTCTCAAACTGAGAGAAAATGATACCTCCCCACTTTCGAACAGTTGAAATTTAGATTGCCATAAGTCGAGAAAAAGTTCTCAAACAACTTTCTTTTGCATCTTTTTAAACCTCATGCAGCACTCCCTGGGAAATCTTACTTTTACTTTTCTCCAGGAGATGGTAAGAACTCGAGTACCTTCTTGAATATCGTCCTGAGACGCTTGCTGTGCTGGCACAGTTTCTTTTTGAGAGAAAGCGTGAAAAAGCTTTTCGCTAAGGTGTAGGCGGCAAGAGACGCAGAAGAAGGGCATATGCAGCTCTCCGAGGGTAGGTGCCGGTCTCCGGGCGTCCTTCAGCAGAGGCCGCGGTCCGGAGCGCACCGCGACCGGCAGAAAGCTCTGTGCGCGAAAAAGCCGCTTCTTCGCCTCCGGCAGCCGGAGAGCTCGGCAGATGCTGAGACGCCAAAAAAAAGACCGCACAGCATCGGGATTGAGTGCGCAGCTCTCAAACTGAGAGAAAATGATACCTCCCCACTTTCGAACAGTTGAAATTTAGATTGCCATAAGTCGAGAAAAAGTTCTCAAACAACTTTCTTTTGCATCTTTTTAAACCTCATGCAGCACTCCCTGGGAAATCTTACTTTTACTTTTCTCCAGGAGATGGTAAGAACTCGAGTACCTTCTTGAATATCGTCCTGAGACGCTTGCTGTGCTGGCACAGTTTCTTTTTGAGAGAAAGCGTGAAAAAGCTTTTCGCTAAGGTGTAGGCGGCAAGAGACGCAGAAGAAGGGCATATGCAGCTCTCCGAGGGTAGGTGCCGGTCTCCGGGCGTCCTTCAGCAGAGGCCGCGGTCCGGAGCGCACCGCGACCGGCAGAAAGCTCTGTGCGCGAAAAAGCCGCTTCTTCGCCTCCGGCAGACAGAGAGCTCGGCTGATGCTGAGACACCAAAAACAAGACCGCACAGCACCGGGATTGAGTGCGCAGCTCTCAAACTGAGAGAAAATGATAACTAACCAGTTTCGAACAGTTTAAACTTAGATTACCATAGGTAGAGAAAAAGTCCTCAAACAACTTTCTTTTGCATCTTTCTAAACCTTATGCAGCACTCCCTGGGAAATCTTACTTTTTCTTTTCTCCAGGAGATGGTAAGAACTCGAGTACCTTCTTGAAAATCGTCATGAGACGCTTGCTGTGCTGGCACAGTTTCTTTTTGAGAGAAAGCGTGAAAAAGCTTTTCGCTAAGGTGTAGGCGGCAAGAGACGCAGAAGACGGGCATATGCAGCTCTCCGAGGGTAGGTGCCGGTCTCCGGGCGGCTTTCGGCAGAAGCTGCCGTCCGGAGCGCACCGCGACCGGCAGAAAGCTCTGTGCGCGAAAAAGCCGCTTCTTCGCCTCCGGCAGCCGGTGAGCTCGGCAGATGCTGAGACGCCAAGAACAAGACCGCAGAGCATCGGGATTGAGTGCGCAGCTCTCAAACTGAGAGAAAATGATAACTACCCACTTTAGAACAGTTGAAACTTAGATTGCCATAAGTAGAGAAAAAGTTCTCAAACAACTTTCTTTTGCATCTTTTGAAACCTTATGCAGCACTCTCTGGCCAATCTAACTTTTTCTTTTCTCCAGGAGATGGTAAGAACTCGAGTACCTTCATGAAAAACATCGTGGGACGCTTGCTGTGCTGGCACAGTTTCTTTTTGAGAGAAAGCGTGAAAAAGCTTTTCGCTAAGGTGTAGGCGGCAAGAGACGCAGAAGACGGGCATATGCAGCTCTCCGAGGGTAGGTGCCGGTCTCCGGGCATCCTTCGGCAGAAGCCGCGGTCCGGAGCGCACCGCAACCGGCAGAAAGCTCTGTGCGCGAAAAAGCCGCTTCTTCGCCTCTGGCAGCCGGAGAGCTCGGCAGATGCTGAGACGCCAAGAAGGAAGCCGCAGAGCATCGGGATTGAGTGCGCAGCTCTCAAACTGAGAGAAAATGATAACTAACCACTTTCGAACAGTTTAAACTTAGATTACCATAGGTAGAGAAAAAGTCCTCAAACAACTTTCTTTTACATCCTTCTAAAACTCATGCAGCACTCTCTGGCCAATCTAACTTTTACTTTTCTCCAGGAGATGGTAAGAACTCGAGTACCTTCATGAAAAACATCGTGGGACGCTTGCTGTGCTGGCACAGTTTCTTTTTGAGAGAAAGCGTGAAAAAGCTTTTCGCTAAGGTGTAGGCGGCAGGAGACGCAGAAGATGGGCATATGCAGCTCTCCGAGGGTAGGTGCCGGTCTCCGGGCGTCCTTCGCCAGAAGCCGCTGACCGGAGCGCACAGCGACCGGCAGAAAGCTCTGTGCACGAAAAAGCCGCTTCTTCGCCTCCGGCAGCCGGAGAGCTCGGCAGATGCTGAGACGCCAAGAACAAGACCGCAGAGCATCGGGATTGAGTGCGCAGCTCTCAAACTGAGAGAAAATGATAACTACCCACTTTCGAACAGTTGAAAGTTAGATTGCCATAAGTCGAGAAACAGTTCTCAAACAACTTTCTTTTGCATCTTTTTAAACCTCATGCAGCACTTCCTGGGAAATCTTACTTTTTCTTTTCTCCAGGAGATGGTAAGAACTCGAGTACCTTCATGAAAATCGTCGTGGGACGCTTGCTGTGCTGGCACAGTTTCTTTTTGAGAGAAAGTGTGAAAAAGCTTTTCGCTAAGGTGTAGGTGGCAAGAGACGCAGAAGACGGGCATATGCAGCTCTCCGAGGGTAGGTGCCAGTCTCCGGGCGTCCTTCGGCAGAGGCCGCGGTCTGGAGCGCACCGCGACCGGCAGAAAGCTCTGTGCGCGAAAAAACCGCTTCTTCGCCTCCGGCAGCCGGAGAGCTCGGCAGATGCTGAGACGCCAAGAACAATACCCCACAGCATCGGGATTGAGTGCGCAGCTCTCAAACTGAGAGAAAATGATAACTACCCACTTTAGAACAGTTGAAACTTAGATTACCATGGGTAGAGAAAAAGTCCTCAAACAACTTTCTTTTGCATCTTTTGAAACCTTATGCAGCACTCCCTGGCCAATCTTACTTTTACTTTTCTCCAGGAGATGGTAAGAACTCGAGTACCTTCATGATAATCGTCGTGGGACGCTTGCTGTGATGGCACTGTTTCTTTTTGAGAGAAAGCGTGAAAAAGCTTTTCGCTAAGGTGTAGGCGGCAAGAGACGCAGAAGACGGGCATATGCAGCTCTCCGAGGGTAGGTGCCGGTCTCCGGGCGTCTTTCGGCAGAAGCCGCGGTCTGGAGCGCACCGCGACCGGCAGAAAGCTCTGGGCGCGAAAAAGCCGCTTCTTCGCCTCCGGCAGCCGGAGAGCTCGGCAGATGCTGAGACGCCAAGAACGAAGCCGCACAGCACCGGGATTGTGTGCGCAGCTCTCAAACTCCGAGAAAATGATAACTAACCACTTTCGAACAGTTTAAACTTACATTACCATAGGTAGAGAAAAAGTCCTCAAACAACTTTCTTTTACATCCTTCTAAACCTCATGCAGCACTTCCTGGGAAATCTTACTTTTTCTTTTCTCCAGGAGATGGTAAGAACTCGAGTACCTTCATGAAAATCGTCGTGGGACGCTTGCTGTGCTGGCACAGTTTCTTTTTGAGAGAAAGCGTGAAAAAGCTTTTCGCTAAGGTGTAGGCGGCAGGAGACGCAGAAGACGGGCATATGCAGCTCTCCGAGGGTAGGTGCCGGTCTCCGGGCGTCTTTCGGCAGAGGCCGCGGTCCGGAGCGCACCGCGACCGGCAGAAAGCTCTGTGCGCGAAAAAGCCGCTTCTTCGCCTCCGGCAGCCGGAGAGCTCGGCAGATGCTTAGACGCCAAGAACAAGACCGCACAGCATCGGGATTGAGTGCGCAGCTCTCAAACTGAGAGAAAATGATAACTACCCACTTTCGAACAGTTGAAAGTTAGATTGCCATAAGTCGAGAAAAAGTTCTCAAACAACTTTCTTTTGCATCTTTTTAAACCTCATGCAGCACTCCCTGGGAAATCTTACTTTTACTTTTCTCCAGGAGATGGTAAGAACTCGAGTACCTTCATGAAAATCGTCCTGAGACGCTTGCTGTGCTGGCACAGTTTCTTTTTGAGAGAAAGCGTGAAAAAGCTTTTCGCTAAGGTGTAGGCGGCAAGAGACGCAGAAGACGGGCATATGCAGCTCTCCGAGGGTAGGTGCCGGTCTCCGGGCGTCCTTCGGCAGAGGCCGCGGTCCGGAGCGCACCGCGACCGGCAGAATGCTCTGTGCGCGAAAAAGCCGCTTCTTCGCCTCCGGCAGCCGGCGAGCTCGGCAGATGCTGAGACGCCAAGAACGAAGCCGCACAGCATCGGGATTGAATGCGCAGCTCTCAAACTGAGAGAAAATGATAACTAACCACTTTCGAACAGTTGAAACTTAGATTAGCATAGGCAGGGAAAAAGTCCTCAAACAACTTTCTTTTGCATCTTTTTAAACCTTATGCAGCACTCCCTGGACAATCTAACGTTTTCTTTTCTCCAGGAGATGGTAAGAACTCGAGTACCTTCATGAAAATCGTCGTGGGACGCTTGCTGTGCTGGCACAGTTTCTTTTTGAGAGAAAGCGTGAAAAAGCTTTTCGCTAAGGTGTAGGCGGCAAGAGACGCAGAAGACGGGCATATGCCGCTCTCCGAGGGTAGGTGCCGGTCTCCGGGCGTCCTTCGGCAGAAGCCGCGGACCGGAGCGCACTGCGACCGGCAGAAAGCTCTGTGCGCGAAAAAGCCGCTTCTTTGCCTCCGGCAGCCGGAGAGCTCCGCAGATGCTTAGACGCCAAGAACAAGACCGCACAGCATCGGGATTGAGTGCGCAGCTCTCAAACTGAGAGAAAATGATAACTACCCACTTTAGAACAGTTGAAACTTAGATTACCATGGGTAGAGAAAAAGTTCTCAAACAACTTTCTTTTGCATCTTTTGAAACCTTATGCAGCACTCTCTGGCCAATCTAACTTTTTCTTTTCTCCAGGAGATGGTAAGAACTCTAGTAACTTCATGAAAAACATCGTGGGACGCTTGCTGTGCTGGCACAGTTTCTTTTTGAGAGAAAGCGTGAAAAAGCTTTTCGCTAAGGTGTAGGCGGCAAGAGACGCAGAAGACGGGCATATGCAGCTCTCCGAGGGTAGGTGCCGGTCTCCGGGCGTCCTTCGGCACAGGCCGCGGTCCGGAGCGCACCGCGACCGGCAGAAAGCTCTGTGCACGAAAAAGCCGCTTCTTCGCCTCCGGCAGCCGGAGAGCTCGGCAGATGCTGAGACGCCAAGAACAAGACCGCACAGCATCGGGATTAAGTGCGCAGCTCCCAAACATAGAGAAAATGATAACTAACCACTTTCGAACAGTTTAAACTTACATTACCATAGGTAGAGAAAAAGTCCTCAAACAACTTTCTTTTACATCCTTCTAAACCTCATGCAGCACTTCCTGGGAAATCTTACTTTTTCTTTTCTCGAGGAGATGGTAAGAACTCGAGTACCTTCATGAAAATCGTCGTGGGACGCTTGCTGTGCTGGCACAGTTTCTTTTTGAGAGAAAGTGTGAAAAAGCTTTTCGCTAAGGTGTAGGCGGCAAGAGACGCAGAAGACGGGCATAAGCAGCTCTCCGAGGGTAGGTGGGGGTCTCCGGGCGTCTTTCGGCAGAGGCCGCGGTCCGGAGCGCACCGCGACCGGCAGAAAGCTCTGTGCGCGAAAAAGCCGCTTCTTCGCCTCCGGCAGCCGGAGAGCTCCGCAGATGCTGAGACGCCAAGAACGAAGCCGCACAGCATCAAGATTGAATGCGCAGCTCTCAAACTGAGAGAAAATGATAACTAACCACTTTCGAACAGTTGAAACTTAGATTAGCATAGGCAGGGAAAAAGTCCTCAAACAACTTTCTTTTGCATCTTTTTAAACCTTATGCAGCACTCCCTGGACAATCTAACGTTTTCTTTTCTCCAGGAGATGGTAAGAACTCGAGTACCTTCTTGAAAATCGTCCTGAGACGCTTGCTGTGCTGGCACAGTTTCTTTTTGAGAGAAAGCGTGAAAAAGATTTTCGCTAAGGTGTAGGTGGCAAGAGACGCAGAAGACGGGCATATGCAGCTCTCCGAGGGTAGGTGCCGGTCTCCGGGCGTCCTTCGGCAGAGGCCGCGGTCCGGAGCGCACCGCGACCGGCAGAAAGCTCTGTGCGCGAAAAAGCCGCTTCTTCGCCTCCGGCAGCCGGAGAGCTCGGCAGATGCTTAGACGCCAAGAACAAGACCACACAGCACCGGGATTATGTGCGCAGCTCTCAAACTGCGAGAAAATGAAAGCTAACCACTTTCGAACAGTTTAAACTTAGATTACCATAGGTAGAGAAAAAGTCCTCAAACAACTTTCTTTTACATCCTTCTAAACCTCATGCAGCACTCCCTGGGAAATCTTACTTTTTCTTTTCTCCAGGAGATGGTAAGAACTCGAGTACCTTCATGAAAATCGTCGTGAGACGCTTGCTGTGCTGGCACAGTTTCTTTTTGAGAGAAAGCGTGAAAAAGCTTTTCGCTAAGGTGTAGGCGGCAAGAGACGCAGAAGACGGGCATATGCAGCTCTCCGAGGGTAGGTGCCGGTCTCCGGGCGTCTTTCGGCAGAAGCCGCGGACCGGAGCGCACAGCGACCGGCAGAAAGCTCTGTGCGCGAAAAAGCCGCTTCTTCGCCTCCGGCAGCCGGAGAGCTCGGCAGATGCTTAGACGCCAAGAACAAGACCACACAGCACCGGGATTATGTGCGCAGCTCTCAAACTGCGAGAAAATGAAAGCTAACCACTTTCGAACAGTTTAAACTTAGATTACCATAGGTAGAGAAAAAGTCCTCAAACAACTTTCTTTTACATCCTTCTAAACCTCATGCAGCACTCCCTGGGAAATCTTACTTTTTCTTTTCTCCAGGAGATGGTAAGAACTCGAGTACCTTCATGAAAATCGTCGTGGGACGCTTGCTGTGCTGGCACAGTTTCTTTTTGAGAGAAAGCGTGAAAAAGCTTTTCGCTAAGGTGTAGGCGGCAAGAGACGCAGAAGACGGGCATATGCAGCTCTCCGAGGGTAGGTGCCGGTCTCCGGGCGTCTATCGGCAGAGGCCGTGGACCGGAGCGCACCGCGACCGGCAGAAAGCTCTGTGCACGAAAAAGCCGCTTCTTCGCCTCCGGCAGCCGGAGAGCTCGGCAGATGCTGAGACGCCAAGAACAAGACCGCACAGCATCGGGATTGAGTGCGCAGCTCTCAAACTGAGAGAAAATGATAACTAACCACTTTCGAACAGTTGAAACTTAGATTGCCATAAGTAGAGAAAAAGTTCTCAAACAACTTTCTTTTACATCCTTCTAAACCTCATGCAGCACTCCCTGGGTAATCTTACTTTTTCTTTTCTCCAGGAGATGGTAAGAACTCGAGTACCTTCATGAAAAACATCGTGGGACTCTTGCTGTTCTGGCACAGTTTCTTTTTGGGAGAAAGCGTGAAAAAGCTTTTCGCTAAGGTGTAGGCGGCAGGAGACGCAGAAGACGGGCATATGCAGCTCTCCGAGGGTAGGTGCTGGTCTCCGGGCGTCTATCGGCAGAGGCCGCGGACCGGAGCGCACCGCGACCGGCAGAAAGCTCTGTGCACGAAAAAGCCGCTTCTTCGCCTCCGGCAGCCGGAGAGCTCGGCAGATGCTGAGACGCCAAGAACAAGACCCCACAGCATCGGGATTGAGTGCGCAGCTCTCAAACTGAGAGAAAATGATAACCAACCACTTTCGAACAGTTGAAACTTACATTACCATAGGTAGAGAAAAAGTTCTCAAACAACTTTCTTTTACATCCTTCTAAAACCTTATGCAGCACTCTCTGGCCAATCTAACTTTTTCTTTTCTCCAGGAGATGGTAAGAACTCGAGTACCTTCTTGAAAATCGTCCTGAGACGCTTGCTGTGCTGGCACAGTTTCTTTTTGAGAGAAAGCGTGAAAAAGCTTTTTGCTAAGGTGTAGGCGGCAAGAGACGCAGAAGACGGGCATATGCAGCTCTCCGAGGGTAGGTGCCGGTCTCCGGGCGTCCTTCGGCAGAGGCCGCGGTCCGGAGGGCACCACGACCGGCAGAAAGCTCTGTGCGCGAAAAAGCCGCTTCTTCGCCTCCGGCAGCCGGAGAGCTCGGCAGATGCTTAGACGCCAAGAACAAGACCACACAGCACCGGGATTATGTGCGCAGCTCTCAAACTGCGAGAAAATGAAAGCTAACCACTTTCGAACAGTTTAAACTTAGATTACCATAGGTAGAGAAAAAGTCCTCAAACAACTTTCTTTTACATCCTTCTAAACCTTCTGCAGCACTCCCTGGGAAATCTTACTTTTTCTTTTCTCCAGGAGATGGTAAGAACTCGAGTACCTTCATGAAAATCGTCGTGGGACGCTTGCTGTGCTGGCACAGTTTCTTTTTGAGAGAAAGCGTGAAAAAGCTTTTCGCTAAGGTGTAGGCGGCAAGAGACGCAGAAGACGGGCATATGCAGCTCTCCGAGGGTAGGTGCCGGTCTCCGGGCGTCTATCGGCAGAGGCCGCGGTCCGGAGCGCACCGCGACCGGCAGAAAGCTCTGTGCACGAAAAAGCCGCTTCTTCGCCTCCGGCAGCCGGAGAGCTCGGCAGATGCTGAGACGCCAAGAACAAGACCGCAGAGCATCGGGATTGAGTGCGCAGCTCTCAAACTGAGAGAAAATGATAACTAACCACTTTCGAACTGTTGAAACTTAGATTGCCATAAGTAGAGAAAAAGTTCTCAAACAACTTTCTTTTACATCCTTCTAAACCTCATGCAGCACTCCCTGGGTAATCTTACTTTTTCTTTTCTCCAGGAGATGGTAAGAACTCGAGTACCTTCATGAAAAACATCGTGGGACTCTTGCTGTTCTGGCACAGTTTCTTTTTGGGAGAAAGCGTGAAAAAGCTTTTCGCTAAGGTGTAGGCGGCAGGAGACGCAGAAGACGGGCATATGCAGCTCTCCGAGGGTAGGTGCCGGTCTCCGGTCGTCTATCGGCAGAGGCCGCTGACCGGAGCGCACAGCGACCGGCAGAAAGCTCTGTGCATGAAAAAGCCGCTTCTTCGCCTCCGGCAGCCGGAGAGCTCGGCAGATGCTGAGACGCCAAGAACAAGACCGCAGAGCATCGGGATTGAGTGCGCAGCTCTCAAACTGAGAGAAAATGATAACTACCCACTTTAGAACAGTTGAAACTTAGATTGCCATAAGTCGAGAAAAAGTTCTCAAACAACTTTCTTTTGCATCTTTTTAAACCTCATGCAGCACTTCCTGGGAAATCTTACTTTTACTTTTCTCCAGGAGATGGTAAGAACTCGAGTACCTTCTTGAAAATCGTCCTGAGACGCTTGCAGTGCTGGCACAGTTTCTTTTTGAGAGAAAGCGTGAAAAAGCTTTTCGCTAAGGTGTAGGCGGCAAGAGACGCAGAAGACGGGCATATGCAGCTCTCCGGGGGTAGGTGCCGGTCTCCGGGCGTCCTTCAGCAGAGGCCGCCGTCCGGAGCGCACCGCGACCGGCTGAAAGCTCTGTGCGCGAAAAAGCCGCTTCTTCGCCTCCGGCAGACAGAGAGCTCGGCAGATGCTGAGACGCCAAGAAAGAAGCCGCACAGCACCGGGATTGAGTGCACAGCTCTCAAACTGAGAGAAAATGATAACTAACCAGTTTCGAACAGTTGAAACTTAGATTACCATAAGCAGGGAAAATGTTCTCAAACAACTTTCTTTTGCATCTTTTTAAACCTTATGCAGCACTCCCTGGACAATCTAACGTTTTCTTTTTTCCAGGAGATGGTAAGAACTCGAGTACCTTCATGATAATCGCCCTGAGATGCTTGCTGTGCTGGCACAGTTTCTTTTTGAGAGAAAGCGTGAAAAAGCTTTTCGCTAAGGTGTAGGCGGCAAGAGACGCAGAAGACGGGCATATGCAGCTCTCCGAGGGTAGGTGCCGGTCTCCGGGCGTCTTTCGGCAGAAGCCGCGGACCGGAGCGCACCGCCTTCCGGCAGAAAGCTCTGTGCGTGAAAAAGCCGCTTCTTCGCCTCCGGCAGCCGGAGAGCTCGGCAGATGCTGAGACGCCAAGAACAAGACCGCAGAGCACCGGGTTTGAGTGCACAGCTCTCAAACTGAGAGAAAATGATAACTAACCAGTTTCGAACAGTTGAAACTTAGATTACTATAAGCAGGGAAAATGTTCTCAAACAACTTTCTTTTGCATCTTTCCAAACCTTATGCAGCACTCCCTGGGAAATCTTACTTTTTCTTTTCTCCAGGAGATGGTAAGAACTCGAGTACCTTCTTGAAAATCGTCCTGAGACGCTTGCTGTGCTGGCACAGTTTCTTTTTGAGAGAAAGCGTGAAAAAGCTTTTCACTAAGGTGTAGGCGGCAAGAGACGCAGAAGAAGGGCATATGCCGCTCTCCGAGGGTAGGTGCTGGTCTCCGGGCATCCTTCGGCAGAAGCCGCGGTCCGGAGCGCACAGCGACCGGCAGAAAGCTCTGTGCGCAAAAAAGACGCTTCTTCGCCTCCGGCAGCCAAAGAGCTCGGCAGATGCTGAGACGCCAAAAAAAAGACCGCACAGCATCGGGATTGAATGCGCAGCTCTCAAACTGAGAGAAAATGATAACTAACCACTTTCGAACAGTTGAAACTTAGATTAGCATAGGCAGGGAAAAAGTCCTCAAACAACTTTCTTTTACATCCTTCTAAACCTCATGCAGCACTCCCTGGACAATCTAACTTTTTCTTTTCTCCAGGAGATGGTAAGAACTCGAGTACCTTCATGATAATCGTCCTGAGACGCTTGCTGTTCTGGCACAGTTTCTTTTTGAGAGAAAGCGTGAAAAAGCTTTTCGCTAAGGTGTAGGCGGCAAGAGACGCAGAAGACGGGCATATGCAGCTCTCCGAGGGTAGGTGCCGGTCTCCGGGCATCCTTCGGCAGAAGCCGCCGTCCGGAGCGCACCGCGACCGGCAGAAAGCTCTGTGCGCGAAAAAGCCGCTTCTTCGCCTCCGGCAGCCGGAGAGCTCGGCAGATGCTGAGACGCCAAGAACAAGACCGCAGAGCATCGGGATTGAGTGCGCAGCTCTCAAACTGAGAGAAAATGATAACTACCCACTTTAGAACAGTTGAAACTTAGATTACCATGGGTAGAGAAAAAGTCCTCAAACAACATTCTTTTGCATCTTTTGAAACCTTATGCAGCACTCCCTGGCCAATCTTACTTTTACTTTTCTCCAGGAGATGGTAAGAACTCGAGTACCTTCATGATAATCGTCGTGGGACGCTTGCTTTAATGGCACTGTTTCTTTTTGAGAGAAAGCGTGAAAAAGCTTTTCGCTAAGGTGTAGGCGGCAAGAGACGCAGAAGACGGGCATATGCAGCTCTCCGAGGGTAGGTGCCGGTCTCCGGGCGTCTTTCGGCAGAAGCCGCGGTCTGGAGCGCACCGCGACCGGCAGAAAGCTCTGTGCGCGAAAAAGCCGCTTCTTCGCCTCCGGCAGCCGGAGAGCTCGGCAGATGCTGAGACGCCAAGAACGAAGCCGCACAGCATCGGGATTGAATGCGCAGCTCTCAAACTGAGAGAAAATGATAACTAACCACTTTCGAACAGTTGAAACTTAGATTAGCATAGGCAGGGAAAAAGTCCTCAAACAACTTTCTTTTGCATCTTTTTAAACCTTATGCAGCACTCCCTGGACAATCTAACGTTTTCTTTTCTCCAGGAGATGGTAAGAACTCGAGTACCTTCATGAAAATCGTCGTGGGACGCTTGCTGTTCTGGCACAGTTTCTTTTTGAGAGAAAGCGTGAAAAAGCTTTTCGCTAAGGTGTAGGCGGCAAGAGACGCAGAAGACGGGCATATGCCGCTCTCCGAGGGTAGGTGCCGGTCTCCGGGCGTCCTTCGGCAGAAGCCGCGGACCGGAGCGCACTGCGACCGGCAGAAAGCTCTGTGCGCGAAAAAGCCGCTTCTTTGCCTCCGGCAGCCGGAGAGCTCCGCAGATGCTTAGACGCCAAGAACAAGACCGCACAGCATCGGGATTGAGTGCGCAGCTCTCAAACTGAGAGAAAATGATAACTACCCACTTTAGAACAGTTGAAACTTAGATTACCATGGGTAGAGAAAAAGTTCTCAAACAACTTTCTTTTGCATCTTTTGAAACCTTATGCAGCACTCTCTGGCCAATCTAACTTTTTCTTTTCTCCAGGAGATGGTAAGAACTCTAGTAACTTCATGAAAAACATCGTGGGACGCTTGCTGTGCTGGCACAGTTTCTTTTTGAGAGAAAGCGTGAAAAAGCTTTTCGCTAAGGTGTAGGCGGCAAGAGACGCAGAAGACGGGCATATGCAGCTCTCCGAGGGTAGGTGCCGGTCTCCGGGCGTCCTTCGGCACAGGCCGCGGTCCGGAGCGCACCGCGACCGGCAGAAAGCTCTGTGCACGAAAAAAACGCTTCTTCGCCTCCGGCAGCCGGCGAGCTCGGCAGATGCTGAGACGCCAAGAACAAGACCGCAGAGCATCGGGATTAAGTGCGCAGCTCCCAAACATAGAGAAAATGATAACTAACCACTTTCGAACAGTTTAAACTTACATTACCATAGGTAGAGAAAAAGTCCTCAAACAACTTTCTTTTACATCCTTCTAAACCTCATGCAGCACTTCCTGGGAAATCTTACTTTTTCTTTTCTCGAGGAGATGGTAAGAACTCGAGTACCTTCATGAAAATCGTCGTGGGACGCTTGCTGTGCTGGCACAGTTTCTTTTTGAGAGAAAGTGTGAAAAAGCTTTTCGCTAAGGTGTAGGCGGCAAGAGACGCAGAAGACGGGCATATGCAGCTCTCCGAGGGTAGGTGGGGGTCTCCGGGCGTCTTTCGGCAGAGGCCGCGGTCCGGAGCGCACCGCGACCGGCAGAAAGCTCTGTGCGCGAAAAAGCCGCTTCTTCGCCTCCGGCAGCCGGAGAGCTCCGCAGATGCTGAGACGTCAAGAACGAAGCCGCACAGCATCAAGATTGAATGCGCAGCTCTCAAACTGAGAGAAAATGATAACTAACCACTTTCGAACAGTTGAAACTTAGATTAGCATAGGCAGGGAAAAAGTCCTCAAACAACTTTCTTTTGCATCTTTTTAAACCTTATGCAGCACTCCCTGGACAATCTAACGTTTTCTTTTCTCCAGGAGATGGTAAGAACTCGAGTACCTTCTTGAAAATCGTCCTGAGACGCTTGCTGTGCTGGCACAGTTTCTTTTTGAGAGAAAGCGTGAAAAAGATTTTCGCTAAGGTGTAGGTGGCAAGAGACGCAGAAGACGGGCATATGCAGCTCTCCGAGGGTAGGTGCCGGTCTCCGGGCGTCCTTCGGCAGAGGCCGCGGTCCGGAGCGCACTGCGACCGGCAGAAAGCTCTGTGCGCGAAAAAGCCGCTTCTTCGCCTCCGGCAGCCGGAGAGCTCGGCAGATGCTTAGACGCCAAGAACAAGACCACACAGCACCGGGATTATGTGCGCAGCTCTCAAACTGCGAGAAAATGAAAGCTAACCACTTTCGAACAGTTTAAACTTAGATTACCATAGGTAGAGAAAAAGTCCTCAAACAACTTTCTTTTACATCCTTCTAAACCTCATGCAGCACTCCCTGGGTAATCTTACTTTTTCTTTTCTCCAGGAGATGGTAAGAACTCGAGTACCTTCATGAAAATCGTCGTGAGACGCTTGCTGTGCTGGCACAGTTTCTTTTTGAGAGAAAGCGTGAAAAAGCTTTTCGCTAAGGTGTAGGCGGCAGGAGACGCAGAAGACGGGCATATGCAGCTCTCCGAGGGTAGGTGCCGGTCTCCGGGCGTCTTTCGGCAGAAGCCGCGGACCGGAGCGCACAGCGACCGGCAGAAAGCTCTGTGCGCGAAAAAGCCGCTTCTTCGCCTCCGGCAGCCGGAGAGCTCGGCAGATGCTTAGACGCCAAGAACAAGACCACACAGCACCGGGATTATGTGCGCAGCTCTCAAACTGCGAGAAAATGAAAGCTAACCACTTTCGAACAGTTTAAACTTAGATTACCATAGGTAGAGAAAAAGTCCTCAAACAACTTTCTTTTACATCCTTCTAAACCTCATGCAGCACTCCCTGGGAAATCTTACTTTTTCTTTTCTCCAGGAGATGGTAAGAACTCGAGTACCTTCATGAAAATCGTCGTGGGACGCTTGCTGTGCTGGCACAGTTTCTTTTTGAGAGAAAGCGTGAAAAAGCTTTTCGCTAAGGTGTAGGCGGCAAGAGACGCAGAAGACGGGCATATGCAGCTCTCCGAGGGTAGGTGCCGGTCTCCGGGCGTCTATCGGCAGAGGCCGTGGACCGGAGCGCACCGCGACCGGCAGAAAGCTCTGTGCACGAAAAAGCCGCTTCTTCGCCTCCGGCAGCCGGAGAGCTCGGCAGATGCTGAGACGCCAAGAACAAGACCGCACAGCATCGGGATTGAGTGCGCAGCTCTCAAACTGAGAGAAAATGATAACTAACCACTTTCGAACAGTTGAAACTTAGATTGCCATAAGTAGAGAAAAAGTTCTCAAACAACTTTCTTTTACATCCTTCTAAACCTCATGCAGCACTCCCTGGGTAATCTTACTTTTTCTTTTCTCCAGGAGATGGTAAGAACTCGAGTACCTTCATGAAAAACATCGTGGGACTCTTGCTGTTCTGGCACAGTTTCTTTTTGGGAGAAAGCGTGAAAAAGCTTTTCGCTAAGGTGTAGGCGGCAGGAGACGCAGAAGACGGGCATATGCAGCTCTCCGAGGGTAGGTGCCGGTCTCCGGGCGTCTATCGGCAGAGGCCGCGGACCGGAGCGCACCGCGACCGGCAGAAAGCTCTGTGCACGAAAAAGCCGCTTCTTCGCCTCCGGCAGCCGGAGAGCTCGGCAGATGCTGAGACGCCAAGAACAAGACCCCACAGCATCGGGATTGAGTGCGCAGCTCTCAAACTGAGAGAAAATGATAACCAACCACTTTCGAACAGTTGAAACTTACATTACCATAGGTAGAGAAAAAGTTCTCAAACAACTTTCTTTTACATCCTTCTAAAACCTTATGCAGCACTCTCTGGCCAATCTAACTTTTTCTTTTCTCCAGGAGATGGTAAGAACTCGAGTACCTTCTTGAAAATCGTCCTGAGACGCTTGCTGTGCTGGCACAGTTTCTTTTTGAGAGAAAGCGTGAAAAAGCTTTTTGCTAAGGTGTAGGCGGCAAGAGACGCAGAAGACGGGCATATGCAGCTCTCCGAGGGTAGGTGCCGGTCTCCGGGCGTCCTTCGGCAGAGGCCGCGGTCCGGAGGGCACCGCGACCGGCAGAAAGCTCTGTGCGCGAAAAAGCCGCTTCTTCGCCTCCGGCAGCCGGAGAGCTCGGCAGATGCTTAGACGCCAAGAACAAGACCACACAGCACCGGGATTATGTGCGCAGCTCTCAAACTGCGAGAAAATGAAAGCTAACCACTTTCGAACAGTTTAAACTTAGATTACCATAGGTAGAGAAAAAGTCCTCAAACAACTTTCTTTTACATCCTTCTAAACCTCATGCAGCACTCCCTGGGAAATCTTACTTTTTCTTTTCTCCAGGAGATGGTAAGAACTCGAGTACCTTCATGAAAATCGTCGTGGGACGCTTGCTGTGCTGGCACAGTTTCTTTTTGAGAGAAAGCGTGAAAAAGCTTTTCGCTAAGGTGTAGGCGGCAAGAGACGCAGAAGACGGGCATATGCAGCTCTCCGAGGGTAGGTGCCGGTCTCCGGGCGTCTATCGGCAGAGGCCGCGGTCCGGAGCGCACCGCGACCGGCAGAAAGCTCTGTGCACGAAAAAGCCGCTTCTTCGCCTCCGGCAGCCGGAGAGCTCGGCAGATGCTGAGACGCCAAGAACAAGACCGCAGAGCATCGGGATTGAGTGCGCAGCTCTCAAACTGAGAGAAAATGATAACTAACCACTTTCGAACTGTTGAAACTTAGATTGCCATAAGTAGAGAAAAAGTTCTCAAACAACTTTCTTTTACATCCTTCTAAACCTCATGCAGCACTCCCTGGGTAATCTTACTTTTTCTTTTCTCCAGGAGATGGTAAGAACTCGAGTACCTTCATGAAAAACATCGTGGGACTCTTGCTGTTCTGGCACAGTTTCTTTTTGGGAGAAAGCGTGAAAAAGCTTTTCGCTAAGGTGTAGGCGGCAGGAGACGCAGAAGACGGGCATATGCAGCTCTCCGAGGGTAGGTGCCGGTCTCCGGTCGTCTATCGGCAGAGGCCGCGGACCGGAGCGCACCGCGACCGGCAGAAAGCTCTGTGCATGAAAAAGCCGCTTCTTCGCCTCCGGCAGCCGGAGAGCTCGGCAGATGCTGAGACGCCAAGAACAAGACCCCACAGCATCGGGATTGAGTGCGCAGCTCTCAAACTGAGAGAAAATGATAACAATCCACTTTCGAACAGTTGAAACTCTGGTTGCCATAAGTAGAGAAAAAGTCCTCAAACAACTTTCTTTTGCATCTTTTTAAAACTTATGCAGCACTCCCTGGCCAATATTACTTTTTCTTTTCTCCAGGAGATGGTAAGAACTCGAGTACCTTCTTGAAAATCGTCCTGAGACGCTTGCTGTGCTGGCACAGTTTCTTTTTGAGAGAAAGCGTGAAAAAGCTTTTCGCTAAGGTGTAGGCGGCAGGAGACGCAGAAGACGGGCATATGCAGCTCTCCGAGGGTAGGTGCCGGTCTCCGGGCGTCCTTCGGCAGAAGCCGCTGACCGGAGCGCACAGCGACCGGCAGAAAGCTCTGTGCACGAGAAAGCCGCTTCTTCGCCTCCGGCAGCCGGAGAGCTCTGCAGATGCTGAGACGCCAAGAACAAGACCGCAGAGCATCGGGATTGAGTGCGCAGCTCTCAAACTGAGAGAAAATGATAACTACCCACTTTAGAACAGTTGAAACTTAGATTGCCATAAGTCGAGAAAAAGTTCTCAAACAACTTTCTTTTGCATCTTTTTAAACCTCATGCAGCACTTCCTGGGAAATCTTACTTTTACTTTTCTCCAGGAGATGGTAAGAACTCGAGTACCTTCTTGAAAATCGTCCTGAGACGCTTGCAGTGCTGGCACAGTTTCTTTTTGAGAGAAAGCGTGAAAAAGCTTTTCGCTAAGGTGTAGGCGGCAAGAGACGCAGAAGACGGGCATATGCAGCTCTCCGGGGGTAGGTGCCGGCCTCCGGGCGTCCTTCAGCAGAGGCCGCCGTCCGGAGCGCACCGCGACCGGCTGAAAGCTCTGTGCGCGAAAAAGCCGCTTCTTCGCCTCCGGCAGACAGAGAGCTCGGCAGATGCTGAGACGCCAAGAAAGAAGCCGCACAGCACCGGGATTGAGTGCACAGCTCTCAAACTGAGAGAAAATGATAACTAACCAGTTTCGAACAGTTGAAACTTAGATTACCATAAGCAGGGAAAATGTTCTCAAACAACTTTCTTTTGCATCTTTTTAAACCTTATGCAGCACTCCCTGGACAATCTAACGTTTTCTTTTTTCCAGGAGATGGTAAGAACTCGAGTACCTTCATGATAATCGCCCTGAGACGCTTGCTGTGCTGGCACAGTTTCTTTTTGAGAGAAAGCGTGAAAAAGCTTTTCGCTAAGGTGTAGGCGGCAAGAGACGCAGAAGACGGGCATATGCAGCTCTCCGAGGGTAGGTGCCGGTCTCCGGGCGTCTTTCGGCAGAAGCCGCGGACCGGAGCGCACCGCCTTCCGGCAGAAAGCTCTGTGCGTGAAAAAGCCGCTTCTTCGCCTCCGGCAGCCGGAGAGCTCGGCAGATGCTGAGACGCCAAGAACAAGACCGCAGAGCACCGGGTTTGAGTGCACAGCTCTCAAACTGAGAGAAAATGATAACTAACCAGTTTCGAACAGTTGAAACTTAGATTACTATAAGCAGGGAAAATGTTCTCAAACAACTTTCTTTTGCATCTTTCCAAACCTTATGCAGCACTCCCTGGGAAATCTTACTTTTTCTTTTCTCCAGGAGATGGTAAGAACTCGAGTACCTTCTTGAAAATCGTCCTGAGACGCTTGCTGTGCTGGCACAGTTTCTTTTTGAGAGAAAGCGTGAAAAAGCTTTTCACTAAGGTGTAGGCGGCAAGAGACGCAGAAGAAGGGCATATGCCGCTCTCCGAGGGTAGGTGCTGGTCTCCGGGCATCCTTCGGCAGAAGCCGCGGTCCGGAGCGCACAGCGACCGGCAGAAAGCTCTGTGCGCAAAAAAGACGCTTCTTCGCCTCCGGCAGCCAAAGAGCTCGGCAGATGCTGAGACGCCAAAAAAAAGACCGCAGAGCATCGGGATTGAATGCGCAGCTCTCAAACTGAGAGAAAATGATAACTAACCACTTTCGAACAGTTGAAACTTAGATTAGCATAGGCAGGGAAAAAGTCCTCAAACAACTTTCTTTTACATCCTTCTAAACCTCATGCAGCACTCCCTGGACAATCTAACTTTTTCTTTTCTCCAGGAGATGGTAAGAACTCGAGTACCTTCATGATAATCGTCCTGAGACGCTTGCTGTTCTGGCACAGTTTCTTTTTGAGAGAAAGCGTGAAAAAGCTTTTCGCTAAGGTGTAGGCGGCAAGAGACGCAGAAGACGGGCATATGCAGCTCTCCGAGGGTAGGTGCCGGTCTCCGGGCATCCTTCGGCAGAAGCCGCCGTCCGGAGCGCACCGCGACCGGCAGAAAGCTCTGTGCGCGAAAAAGCCGCTTCTTCGCCTCCGGCAGCCGGAGAGCTCGGCAGATGCTGAGACGCCAAGAACAAGACCGCAGAGCATCGGGATTGAGTGCGCAGCTCTCAAACTGAGAGAAAATGATAACTACCCACTTTAGAACAGTTGAAACTTAGATTACCATGGGTAGAGAAAAAGTCCTCAAACAACTTTCTTTTGCATCTTTTGAAACCTTATGCAGCACTCCCTGGCCAATCTTACTTTTACTTTTCTCCAGGAGATGGTAAGAACTCGAGTACCTTCATGATAATCGTCGTGGGACGCTTGCTTTAATGGCATTGTTTCTTTTTGAGAGAAAGCGTGAAAAAGCTTTTCGCTAAGGTGTAGGCGGCAAGAGACGCAGAAGACGGGCATATGCAGCTCTCCGAGGGTAGGTGCCGGTCTCCGGGCGTCTTTCGGCAGAAGCCGCGGTCTGGAGCGCACCGCGACCGGCAGAAAGCTCTGTGCGCGAAAAAGCCGCTTCTTCGCCTCCGGCAGCCGGAGAGCTCGGCAGATGCTGAGACGCCAAGAACGAAGCCGCACAGCACCGGGATTGTGTGCGCAGCTCTCAAACTGCGAGAAAATGATAACTAACCACTTTCGAACAGTTTAAACTTACATTACCATAGGTAGAGAAAAAGTCCTCAAACAACTTTCTTTTACATCCTTCTAAACCTCATGCAGCACTTCCTGGGAAATCTTACTTTTTCTTTTCTCCAGGAGATGGTAAGAACTCGAGTACCTTCATGAAAATCGTCGTGGGACGCTTGCTGTGCTGGCACAGTTTCTTTTTGAGAGAAAGCGTGAAAAAGCTTTTCGCTAAGGTGTAGGCGGCAGGAGACGCAGAAGACGGGCATATGCAGCTCTCCGAGGGTAGGTGCCGGTCTCCGGGCGTCTTTCGGCAGAGGCCGCGGTCCGGAGCGCACCGCGACCGGCAGAAAGCTCTGTGCGCGAAAAAGCCGCTTCTTCGCCTCCGGCAGCCGGAGAGCTCGGCAGATGCTGAGACGCCAAGAACGAAGCCGCACAGCATCGGGATTGAATGCGCAGCTCTCAAACTGAGAGAAAATGATAACTAACCACTTTCGAACAGTTGAAACTTAGATTAGCATAGGCAGGGAAAAAGTCCTCAAACAACTTTCTTTTGCATCTTTTTAAACCTTATGCAGCACTCCCTGGACAATCTAACGTTTTCTTTTCTCCAGGAGATGGTAAGAACTCGAATACCTTCATGATAATCGTCGTGGGACGCTTGCTGTGATGGCACAGTTTCTTTTTGAGAGAAAGCGTGAAAAAGCTTTTCGCTAAGGTGTAGGCGGCAAGAGACGCAGAAGACGGGCATATGCAGCTCTCCGAGGGTAGGTGCCGGTCTCCGGGCGTCTTTCGGCAGAAGCCGCGGTCTGGAGCGCACCGCGACCGGCAGAAAGCTCTGGGCGCGAAAAAGCCGCTTCTTCGCCTCCGGCAGCCGGAGAGCTCGGCAGATGCTGAGACGCCAAGAACGAAGCCGCACAGCACCGGGATTGTGTGCGCAGCTCTCAAACTGAGAGAAAATGATAACAATCCACTTTCGAACAGTTGAAACTTAGGTTGCCATAAGTAGAGAAAAAGTTCTCAAACAACTTTCTTTTGCATCTTTTTAAAACTTATGCAGCACTCCCTGGCCAATATTACTTTTTCTTTTCTCCAGGAGATGGTAAGAACTCGAGTACCTTCATGAAAATCGTCGTGGGACGCTTGCTGTGCTGGCACAGTTTCTTTTTGAGAGAAAGCGTGAAAAAGCTTTTCGCTAAGGTGTAGGCGGCAAGAGACGCAGAAGACGGGCATATGCAGCTCTCCGAGGGTAGGTGCCGGTCTCCGGGCGTCTTTCGGCAGAAGCCGCGGACCGGAGCGCACCGCGACCGGCAGAAAGCTCTGTGCACGAAAAAGCCGCTTCTTCGCCTCCGGCAGCCGGCGAGCTCGGCAGATGCTGAGACGCCAAGAACAAGACCGCAGAGCATCGGGATTGAGTGCGCAGCACTCAAACTGAGAGAAAATGATAACTAACCACTTTCGAACAGTTGAAACTTAGATTGCCATAAGTAGAGAAAAAGTTCTCAAACAACTTTCTTTTACATCCTTCTTAACCTCATGCAGCACTTCCTGGGAAATCTTACTTTTTCTTTTCTCCAGGAGATGGTAAGAACTCGAGTACCTTCATGAAAATCGTCGTGGGACGCTTGCTGTGCTGGCACAGTTTCTTTTTGAGAGAAAGTGTGAAAAAGCTTTTCGCTAAGGTGTAGGTGGCAGGAGACGCAGAAGACGGGCATATGCAGCTCTCCGAGGGTAGGTGCCGGTCTCCGGGCGTCTTTCGGCAGAGGCCGCGGTCCGGAGCGCACCGCGACCGGCAGAAAGCTCTGTGCGCGAAAAAGCCGCTTCTTCGCCTCCGGCAGCCGGAGAGCTCGGCAGATGCTGAGACGCCAAGAACGAAGCCGCACAGCATCGGGATTGAATGCGCAGCTCTCAAACTGAGAGAAAATGATAACTAACCACTTTCGAACAGTTGAAACTTAGATTAGCATAGGCAGGGAAAAAGTCCTCAAACAACTTTCTTTTGCATCTTTTTAAACCTTATGCAGCACTCCCTGGACAATATAACGTTTTCTTTTCTCCAGGAGATGGTAAGAACTCGAGTACATTCATGAAAATCGTCGTGGGACGCTTGCTGTGCTGGCACAGTTTCTTTTTGAGAGAAAGCGTGAAAAAGCTTTTCGCTAAGGTGTAGGCGGCAAGAGACGCAGAAGACGGGCATATGCAGCTCTCCGAGGGTAGGTGCCAGTCTCCGGGCGTCCGTCGGCAGAGGCCGCGATCCGGAGCGCACCGCGACCGGCAGAAAGCTCTGTGCGCGAAAAAACCGCTTCTTCGCCTCCGGCAGCCGGAGAGCTCGGCAGATGCTGAGACGCCAAGAACAAGACCCCAAAGCATCGGGATTGAGTGCGCAGCTCTCAAACTGAGAGAAAATGATAACTACCCACTTTAGAACAGTTGAAACTTAGATTACCATGGGTAGAGAAAAAGTCCTCAAACAACTTTCTTTTGCATCTTTTGAAACCTTATGCAGCACTCCCTGGCCAATCTTACTTTTACTTTTCTCCAGGAGATGGTAAGAACTCGAGTACCTTCATGATAATCGTCGTGGGACGCTTGCTGTGCTGGCACTGTTTCTTTTTGAGAGAAAGCGTGAAAAAGCTTTTCGCTAAGGTGTAGGCGGCAAGAGACGCAGAAGACGGGCATATGCAGCTCTCCGAGGGTAGGTGCCGGTCTCCGGGCGTCTTTCGGCAGAAGCCGCGGTCTGGAGCGCACCGCGACCGGCAGAAAGCTCTGTGCGCGAAAAAGCCGCTTCTTCGCCTCCGGCAGCCGGAGAGCTCGGCAGATGCTGAGACGCCAAGAACGAAGCCGCACAGCACCGGGATTGTGTGCGCAGCTCTCAAACTGCGAGAAAATGATAACTAACCACTTTCGAACAGTTTAAACTTACATTACCATAGGTAGAGAAAAAGTCCTCAAACAACTTTCTTTTACATCCTTCTAAACCTCATGCAGCACTTCCTGGGAAATCTTACTTTTTCTTTTCTCCAGGAGATGGTAAGAACTCGAGTACCTTCATGAAAATCGTCGTGGGACGCTTGCTGTGCTGGCACAGTTTCTTTTTGAGAGAAAGCGTGAAAAAGCTTTTCGCTAAGGTGTAGGCGGCAGGAGACGCAGAAGACGGGCATATGCAGCTCTCCGAGGGTAGGTGCCGGTCTCCGGGCGTCTTTCGGCAGAGGCCGCGGTCCGGAGCGCACCGCGACCGGCAGAAAGCTCTGTGCGCGAAAAAGCCGCTTCTTCGCCTCCGGCAGCCGGAGAGCTCGGCAGATGCTGAGACGCCAAGAACGAAGCCGCACAGCATCGGGATTGAATGCGCAGCTCTCAAACTGAGAGAAAATGATAACTAACCACTTTCGAACAGTTGAAACTTAGATTAGCATAGGCAGGGAAAAAGTCCTCAAACAACTTTCTTTTGCATCTTTTTAAACCTTATGCAGCACTCCCTGGACAATCTAACGTTTTCTTTTCTCCAGGAGATGGTAAGAACTCGAGTACCTTCATGATAATCGTCGTGGGACGCTTGCTGTGATGGCACAGTTTCTTTTTGAGAGAAAGCGTGAAAAAGCTTTTCGCTAAGGTGTAGGCGGCAAGAGACGCAGAAGACGGGCATATGCAGCTCTCCGAGGGTAGGTGCCGGTCTCCGGGCGTCTTTCGGCAGAAGCCGCGGTCTGGAGCGCACCGCGACCGGCAGAAAGCTCTGGGCGCGAAAAAGCCGCTTCTTCGCCTCCGGCAGCCGGAGAGCTCGGCAGATGCTGAGACGCCAAGAACGAAGCCGCACAGCACCGGGATTGTGTGCGCAGCTCTCAAACTGAGAGAAAATGATAACAATCCACTTTCGAACAGTTGAAACTTAGGTTGCCATAAGTAGAGAAAAAGTTCTCAAACAACTTTCTTTTGCATCTTTTTAAAACTTATGCAGCACTCCCTGGCCAATATTACTTTTTCTTTTCTCCAGGAGATGGTAAGAACTCGAGTACCTTCATGAAAATCGTCGTGGGACGCTTGCTGTGCTGGCACAGTTTCTTTTTGAGAGAAAGCGTGAAAAAGCTTTTCGCTAAGGTGTAGGCGGCAAGAGACGCAGAAGACGGGCATATGCAGCTCTCCGAGGGTAGGTGCCGGTCTCCGGGCGTCTTTCGGCAGAAGCCGCGGACCGGAGCGCACCGCGACCGGCAGAAAGCTCTGTGCACGAAAAAGCCGCTTCTTCGCCTCCGGCAGCCGGCGAGCTCGGCAGATGCTGAGACGCCAAGAACAAGACCGCAGAGCATCGGGATTGAGTGCGCAGCACTCAAACTGAGAGAAAATGATAACTAACCACTTTCGAACAGTTGAAACTTAGATTGCCATAAGTAGAGAAAAAGTTCTCAAACAACTTTCTTTTACATCCTTCTAAACCTCATGCAGCACTTCCTGGGAAATCTTACTTTTTCTTTTCTCCAGGAGATGGTAAGAACTCGAGTACCTTCATGAAAATCGTCGTGGGACGCTTGCTGTGCTGGCACAGTTTCTTTTTGAGAGAAAGTGTGAAAAAGCTTTTCGCTAAGGTGTAGGTGGCAGGAGACGCAGAAGACGGGCATATGCAGCTCTCCGAGGGTAGGTGCCGGTCTCCGGGCGTCTTTCGGCAGAGGCCGCGGTCCGGAGCGCACCGCGACCGGCAGAAAGCTCTGTGCGCGAAAAAGCCGCTTCTTCGCCTCCGGCAGCCGGAGAGCTCGGCAGATGCTGAGACGCCAAGAACGAAGCCGCACAGCATCGGGATTGAATGCGCAGCTCTCAAACTGAGAGAAAATGATAACTAACCACTTTCGAACAGTTGAAACTTAGATTAGCATAGGCAGGGAAAAAGTCCTCAAACAACTTTCTTTTGCATCTTTTTAAACCTTATGCAGCACTCCCTGGACAATATAACGTTTTCTTTTCTCCAGGAGATGGTAAGAACTCGAGTACATTCATGAAAATCGTCGTGGGACGCTTGCTGTGCTGGCACAGTTTCTTTTTGAGAGAAAGCGTGAAAAAGCTTTTCGCTAAGGTGTAGGCGGCAAGAGACGCAGAAGACGGGCATATGCAGCTCTCCGAGGGTAGGTGCCAGTCTCCGGGCGTCCGTCGGCAGAGGCCGCGATCCGGAGCGCACCGCGACCGGCAGAAAGCTCTGTGCGCGAAAAAACCGCTTCTTCGCCTCCGGCAGCCGGAGAGCTCGGCAGATGCTGAGACGCCAAGAACAAGACCCCACAGCATCGGGATTGAGTGCGCAGCTCTCAAACTGAGAGAAAATGATAACTACCCACTTTAGAACAGTTGAAACTTAGATTACCATGGGTAGAGAAAAAGTCCTCAAACAACTTTCTTTTGCATCTTTTGAAACCTTATGCAGCACTCCCTGGCCAATCTTACTTTTACTTTTCTCCAGGAGATGGTAAGAACTCGAGTACCTTCATGATAATCGTCGTGGGACGCTTGCTGTGATGGCACAGTTTCTTTTTGAGAGAAAGCGTGAAAAAGCTTTTCGCTAAGGTGTAGGCGGCAAGAGACGCAGAAGACGGGCATATGCAGCTCTCCGAGGGTAGGTGCCGGTCTCCGGGCGTCTTTCGGCAGAAGCCGCGGTCTGGAGCGCACCGCGACCGGCAGAAAGCTCTGGGCGCGAAAAAGCCGCTTCTTCGCCTCCGGCAGCCGGAGAGCTCGGCAGATGCTGAGACGCCAAGAACGAAGCCGCACAGCACCGGGATTGTGTGCGCAGCTCTCAAACTGCGAGAAAATGATAACTAACCACTTTCGAACAGTTTAAACTTACATTACCATAGGTAGAGAAAAAGTCCTCAAACAACTTTCTTTTACATCCTTCTAAACCTCATGCAGCACTTCCTGGGAAATCTTACTTTTTCTTTTCTCCAGGAGATGGTAAGAACTCGAGTACCTTCATGAAAATCGTCGTGGGACGCTTGCTGTGCTGGCACAGTTTCTTTTTGAGAGAAAGCGTGAAAAAGCTTTTCGCTAAGGTGTAGGCGGCAGGAGACGCAGAAGACGGGCATATGCAGCTCTCCGAGGGTAGGTGCCGGTCTCCGGGCGTCTTTCAGCAGAGGCCGCGGTCCGGAGCGCACCGCGACCGGCAGAAAGCTCTGGGCGCGAAAAAGCCGCTTCTTCGCCTCCGGCAGCCGGCGAGCTCGGCAGATGCTGAGACGCCAAGAACGAAGCCGCACAGCATCGGGATTGAATGCGCAGCTCTCAAACTGAGAGAAAATGATAACTAACCACTTTCGAACAGTTGAAACTTAGATTAGCATAGGCAGGGAAAAAGTCCTCAAACAACTTTCTTTTGCATCTTTTTAAACCTTATGCAGCACTCCCTGGACAATCTAACGTTTTCTTTTCTCCAGGAGATGGTAAGAACTCGAGTACCTTCATGAAAATCGTCGTGGGACGCTTGCTGTGCTGGCACAGTTTCTTTTTGAGAGAAAGCGTGAAAAAGCTTTTCGCTAAGGTGTAGGCGGCAAGAGACGCAGAAGACGGGCATATGCCGCTCTCCGAGGGTAGGTGCCGGTCTCCGGGCGTCCTTCGGCAGAGGCCGCGGACCGGAGCGCACTGCGACCGGCAGAAAGCTCTGTGCGCGAAAAAGCCGCTTCTTCGCCTCCGGCAGCCGGAGAGCTCGGCAGATGCTTAGACGCCAAGAACAAGACCGCACAGCATCGGGATTGAGTGCGCAGCTCTCAAACTGAGAGAAAATGATAACTACCCACTTTAGAACAGTTGAAACTTAGATTACCATGGGTAGAGAAAAAGTTCTCAAACAACTTTCTTTTGCATCTTTTGAAACCTTATGCAGCACTCTCTGGCCAATCTAACTTTTTCTTTTCTCCAGGAGATGGTAAGAACTCTAGTAACTTCATGAAAAACATCGTGGGACGCTTGCTGTGCTGGCACAGTTTCTTTTTGAGAGAAAGCGTGAAAAAGCTTTTCGCTAAGGTGTAGGCGGCAAGAGACGCAGAAGACGGGCATATGCAGCTCTCCGAGGGTAGGTGCCGGTCTCCGGGCGTCCTTCGGCACAGGCCGCGGTCCGGAGCGCACCGCGACCGGCAGAAAGCTCTGTGCGCGAAAAAAACGCTTCTTCGCCTCCGGCAGCCGGCGAGCTCGGCAGATGCTGAGACGCCAAGAACACGACCGCAGAGCATCGGGATTAAGTGCGCAGCTCCCAAACATAGAGAAAATGATAACCAACCACTTTCGAACAGTTTAAACTTAGATTACCATAGGTAGAGAAAAAGTCCTCAAACAACTTTCTTTTACATCCTTCTAAACCTCATGCAGCACTTCCTGGGAAATCTTACTTTTTCTTTTCTCCAGGAGATGGTAAGAACTCGAGTACCTTCATGAAAATCGTCGTGGGACGCTTGCTGTGCTGGCACAGTTTCTTTTTGAGAGAAAGTGTGAAAAAGCTTTTCGCTAAGGTGTAGGCGGCAGGAGACGCAGAAGACGGGCATATGCAGCTCTCCGAGGGTAGGTGCCGGTCTCCGGGCGTCTTTCGGCAGAAGCCGCGGTCCGGAGCGCACCGCGACCGGCAGAAAGCTCTGTGCGCGAAAAAGCCGCTTCTTCGCCTCCGGCAGCCGGAGAGCTCGGCAGATGCTGAGACGCCAAGAACGAAGCCGCACAGCATCAAGATTGAATGCGCAGCTCTCAAACTGAGAGAAAATGATAACTAACCACTTTCGAACAGTTGAAACTTAGATTAGCATAGGCAGGGAAAAAGTCCTCAAACAACTTTCTTTTGCATCTTTTTAAACCTTATGCAGCACTCCCTGGACAATCTAACGTTTTCTTTTCTCCAGGAGATGGTAAGAACTCGAGTACCTTCTTGAAAATCGTCCTGAGACTCTTGCTGTGCTGGCACAGTTTCTTTTTGAGAGAAAGCGTGAAAAAGATTTTCGCTAAGGTGTAGGTGGCAAGAGACGCAGAAGACGGGCATATGCCGCTCTCCGAGGGTAGGTGCCGGTCTCCGGGCGTCCTTCGGCAGAGGCCGCGGACCGGAGCGCACTGCGACCGGCAGAAAGCTCTGTGCGCGAAAAAGCCGCTTCTTCGCCTCCGGCAGCCGGAGAGCTCGGCAGATGCTTAGACGCCAAGAACAAGACCGCACAGCATCGGGATTGAGTGCGCAGCTCTCAAACTGAGAGAAAATGATAACTACCCACTTTAGAACAGTTGAAACTTAGATTACCATGGGTAGAGAAAAATTCTCAAACAACTTTCTTTTGCATCTTTTGAAACCTTATGCAGCACTCTCTGGCCAATCTAACTTTTTCTTTTCTCCAGGAGATGGTAAGAACTCTAGTAACTTCATGAAAAACATCGTGGGACGCTTGCTGTGCTGGCACAGTTTCTTTTTGAGAGAAAGCGTGAAAAAGCTTTTCGCTAAGGTGTAGGCGGCAAGAGACGCAGAAGACGGGCATATGCAGCTCTCCGAGGGTAGGTGCCGGTCTCCGGGCGTCCTTCGGCACAGGCCGCGGTCCGGAGCGCACCGCGACCGGCAGAAAGCTCTGTGCGCGAAAAAAACGCTTCTTCGCCTCCGGCAGCCGGCGAGCTCGGCAGATGCTGAGACGCCAAGAACACGACCGCAGAGCATCGGGATTAAGTGCGCAGCTCCCAAACATAGAGAAAATGATAACCAACCACTTTCGAACAGTTGAAACTTACATTACCATAGGTAGAGAAAAAGTCCTCAAACAACTTTCTTTTACATCCTTCTAAACCTCATGCAGCACTTCCTGGGAAATCTTACTTTTTCTTTTCTCCAGGAGATGGTAAGAACTCGAGTACCTTCATGAAAATCGTCGTGGGACGCTTGCTGTGCTGGCACAGTTTCTTTTTGAGAGAAAGTGTGAAAAAGCTTTTCGCTAAGGTGTAGGCGGCAGGAGACGCAGAAGACGGGCATATGCAGCTCTCCGAGGGTAGGTGCCGGTCTCCGGGCGTCTTTCGGCAGAAGCCGCGGTCCGGAGCGCACCGCGACCGGCAGAAAGCTCTGTGCGCGAAAAAGCCGCTTCTTCGCCTCCGGCAGCCGGAGAGCTCGGCAGATGCTGAGACGCCAAGAACGAAGCCGCACAGCATCAAGATTGAATGCGCAGCTCTCAAACTGAGAGAAAATGATAACTAACCACTTTCGAACAGTTGAAACTTAGATTAGCATAGGCAGGGAAAAAGTCCTCAAACAACTTTCTTTTGCATCTTTTTAAACCTTATGCAGCACTCCCTGGCCAATCTTACTTTTTCTTTTCTCCAGGAGATGGTAAGAACTCGAGTACCTTCTTGAAAATGGTCCTGAGACGCTTGCTGTGCTGGCACAGTTTCTTTTTGAGAGAAAGCGTGAAAAAGCTTTTCGCTAAGGTGTAGGCGGCAAGAGACGCAGAAGACGGGCATATGCAGCTCTCCGAGGGTAGGTGCCGGTCTCCGGGCGTCTTTCGGCAGAAGCCGCGGTCTGGAGCGCACCGCGACCGGCAGAAAGCTCTGTGCGCGAAAAAGCCGCTTCTTCGCCTCCGGCAGCCGGAGAGCTCGGCAGATGCTGAGACGCCAAGAACGAAGCCGCACAGCACCGGGATTGAGTGCGCATCTCTCAAACTGCGAGAAAATGATAACTAACCACTTTCGAACAGTTTAAACTTACATTACCATAGGTAGAGAAAAAGTCCTCAAACAACTTTCTTTTACATCCTTCTAAACCTCATGCAGCACTTCCTGGGAAATCTTTCTTTTTCTTTTCTCCAGGAGATGGTAAGAACTCGAGTACCTTCATGAAAATCGTCGTGGGACGCTTGCTGTGCTGGCACAGTTTCTTTTTGAGAGAAAGCGTGAAAAAGCTTTTCGCTAAGGTGTAGGCGGCTGGAGACGCAGAAGACGGGCATATGCAGCTCTCCGAGGGTAGGTGCCGGTCTCCGGGCGTCTTTCGGCAGAGGCCGCGGTCTGGAGCGCACCGCGACCGGCAGAAAGCTCTGGGCGCGAAAAAGCCGCTTCTTCGCCTCCGGCAGCCGGAGAGCTCGGCAGATGCTGAGACGCCAAGAACGAAGCCGCACAGCATCGGGATTGAATGCGCAGCTCTCAAACTAAGAGAAAATGATAACTAACCACTTTCGAACAGTTGAAACTTAGATTAGCATAGGCAGGGAAAAAGTCCTCAAACAACTTTCTTTTGCATCTTTTTAAACCTTATGCAGCACTCCCTGGCCAATCTAACGTTTTCTTTTCTCCAGGAGATGGTAAGAACTCGAGTACCTTCATGAAAATCGTCGTGGGACGCTTGCTGTGCTGGCACAGTTTCTTTTTGAGAGAAAGCGTGAAAAAGCTTTTCGCTAAGGTGTAGGCGGCAAGAGACGCAGAAGACGGGCATATGCCGCTCTCCGAGGGTAGGTGCCGGTCTCCGGGCGTCCTTCGGCAGAGGCCGCGGACCGGAGCGCACTGCGACCGGCAGAAAGCTCTGTGCGCGAAAAAGCCGCTTCGTCGCCTCCGGCAGCCGGAGAGCTCCGCGGATGCTTAGACGCCAAGAACAAGACCGCACAGCATCGGGATTGAGTGCGCAGCTCTCAAACTGAGAGAAAATGATAACTACCCACTTTAGAACAGTTGAAACTTAGATTACCATGGGTAGAGAAAAAGTTCTCAAACAACTTTCTTTTGCATCTTTTGAAACCTTATGCAGCACTCTCTGGCCAATCTAACTTTTTCTTTTCTCCAGGAGATGGTAAGAACTCTAGTAACTTCATGAAAAACATCGTGGGACGCTTGCTGTGCTGGCACAGTTTCTTTTTGAGAGAAAGCGTGAAAAAGATTTTCGCTAAGGTGTAGGCGGCAAGAGACGCAGAAGACGGGCATATGCAGCTCTCCGAGGGTAGGTGCCGGTCTCCGGGCGTCCTTCGGCAGAGGCCGCGGTCCGGAGCGCACCGCGACCGGCAGAAAGCTCTGTGCGCGAAAAAAACGCTTCTTCGCCTCCGGCAGCCGGCGAGCTCGGCAGATGCTGAGACGCCAAGAACAAGACCGCAGAGCATCGGGATTAAGTGCGCAGCTCCCAAACATAGAGAAAATGATAACCAACCACTTTCGAACAGTTTAAACTTAGATTACCATAGGTAGAGAAAAAGTCCTCAAACAACTTTCTTTTACATCCTTCTAAACCTCATGCAGCACTTCCTGGGAAATCTTACTTTTTCTTTTCTCGAGGAGATGGTAAGAACTCGAGTACCTTCATGAAAATCGTCGTGGGACGCTTGCTGTGCTGGCACAGTTTCTTTTTGAGAGAAAGCGTGAAAAAGCTTTTCGCTAAGGTGTAGGCGGCAGGAGACGCAGAAGACGGGCATATGCAGCTCTCCGAGGGTAGGTGCCGGTCTCCGGGCGTCTTTCGGCAGAAGCCGCGGTCTGGAGCGCACCGCGACCGGCAGAAAGCTCTGTGCGCGAAAAAGCCGCTTCTTCGCCTCCGGCAGCCGGAGAGCTCGGCAGATGCTGAGACGCCAAGAACGAAGCCGCACAGCATCAAGATTGAATGCGCAGCTCTCAAACTGCGAGAAAATGATAACTAACCACTTTCGAACAGTTGAAACTTAGATTAGCATAGGCAGGGAAAAAGTCCTCAAACAACTTTCTTTTGCATCTTTTTAAACCTTATGCAGCACTCCCTGGACAATCTAACGTTTTCTTTTCTCCAGGAGATGGTAAGAACTCGAGTACCTTCTTGAAAATCGTCCTGAGACGCTTGCTGTGCTGGCACAGTTTCTTTTTGAGAGAAAGCGTGAAAAAGATTTTCGCTAAGGTGTAGGTGGCAAGAGACGCAGAAGACGGGCATATGCAGCTCTCCGAGGGTAGGTGCCGGTCTCCGGGCGTCCTTCGGCAGAGGCCGCGGTCCGGAGCGCACCGCGACCGGCAGAAAGCTCTGTGCGCGAAGAAGCCGCTTCTTCTCCTCCGGCAGCCGGAGAGCTCGGCAGATGCTTAGACGCCAAGAACAAGACCACACAGCACCGGGATTATGTGCGCAGCTCTCAAACTGCGAGAAAATGAAAGCTAACCACTTTCGAACAGTTTAAACTTAGATTACCATAGGTAGAGAAAAAGTCCTCAAACAACTTTCTTTTACATCCTTCTAAACCTCATGCAGCACTTCCTGGGAAATCTTACTTTTTCTTTTCTCCAGGAGATGGTAAGAACTCGAGTACCTTCATGAAAATCGTCGTGGGACGCTTGCTGTGCTGTCACAGTTTCCTTTTGGGAGAAAGCGTGAAAAAGCTTTTCGCTAAGGTGTAGGCGGCAAGAGACGCAGAAGACGGGCATATGCAGCTCTCCGAGGGTAGGTGCCGGTCTCCGGGCGTCTTTCGGCAGAAGCCGCGGACCGGAGCGCACAGCGACCGGCAGAAAGCTCTGTGCGCGAAAAAGCCGCTTCTTCGCCTCCGGCAGCCGGAGAGCTCGGGAGATGCTGAGACGCCAAGAACAAGACCGCAGAGCATCGAGATTGAGTGCGCAGCTCTCAAACTGAGAGAAAATGATAACTAACCACTTTCGAACAGTTGAAACTTAGATTGCCATAAGTAGAGAAAAAGTTCTCAAACAACTTTCTTTTGCATCTTTTGAAACCTTATGCAGCACTCCCTGGCCAATCTTACTTTTTCTTTTCTCCAGGAGATGGTAAGAACTCGAGTACATTCTTGAAAATGGTCCTGAGACGCTTGCTGTTCTGGCACAGTTTCTTTTTGAGAGAAAGCGTGAAAAAGCTTTTCGCTAAGGTGTAGGCGGCAAGAGACGCAGAAGACGGGCATATGCAGCTCTCCGAGGGTAGGTGCCGGTCTCCGGGCGTCTTTCGGCAGAAGCCGCGGTCCGGAGCGCACCGCGACCGGCAGAAAGCTCTGTGCGTGAAAAAGCCGCTTCTTCGCCTCCGGCAGCCGGAGAGCTCGGCAGATGCTGAGACGCCAAGAACGAAGCCGCACAGCATCGGGATTGTGTGCGCAGCTCTCAAACTGAGAGAAAATGATAACCAACCACTTTCGAACAGTTTAAACTTACATTACCATAGGTAGAGAAAAAGTTCTCAAACAACTTTCTTTTACATCCTTCTAAAACCTTATGCAGCACTCTCTGGCCAATCTAACTTTTTCTTTTCTCCAGGAGATGGTAAGAACTCGAGTACCTTCTTGAAAATGGTCCTGAGACGCTTGCTGTGCTGGCACAGTTTCTTTTTGAGAGAAAGCGTGAAAAAGCTTTTCGCTAAGGTGTAGGCGGCAAGAGACGCAGAAGACGGGCATATGCAGCTCTCCGAGGGTAGGTGCCGGTCTCCGGGCGTCCTTCGGCAGAGGCCGCGGTCCGGAGGGCACCGCGACCGGCAGAAAGCTCTGTGCGCGAAAAAGCCGGTTCTTCGCCTCCGGCAGCCGGAGAGCTCGGCAGATGCTTAGACGCCAAGAACAAGACCACACAGCACCGGGATTATGTGCGCAGCTCTCAAACTGCGAGAAAATGAAAGCTAACCACTTTCGAACAGTTTAAACTTAGATTACCACAGGTAGAGAAAAAGTCCTCAAACAACTTTCTTTTACATCCTTCTAAACCTCATGCAGCACTCCCTGGGAAATCTTACTTTTTCTTTTCTCCAGGAGATGGTAAGAACTCGAGTACCTTTATGAAAATCGTCGTGGGACGCTTGCTGTGCTGGCACAGTTTCTTTTTGAGAGAAAGCGTGAAAAAGCTTTTCGCTAAGGTGTAGGCGGCAAGAGACGCAGAAGACGGGCATATGCAGCTCTCCGAGGGTAGGTGCCGGTCTCCGGGCGTCCTTCGGCAGAGGCCGCGGTCCGGAGGGCACCGCGACCGGCAGAAAGCTCTGTGCGCGAAAAAGCCGCTTCTTCGCCTCCGGCAGCCGGAGAGCTCGGCAGATGCTTAGACGCCAAGAACAAGACCACACAGCACCGGGATTATGTGCGCAGCTCTCAAACTGCGAGAAAATGAAAGCTAACCACTTTCGAACAGTTAAACTAAGACTACCATAAGTAGAGAAAAAGTTCTCAAACAACTTTCTTTTGCATCTTTTGAAACCTTATGCAGCACTCCCTGGCCAATCTTACTTTTTCTTTTCTCCAGGAGATGGTAAGAACTCGAGTACCTTCTTGAAAATGGTCCTGAGACGCTTGCTGTGCTGGCACAGTTTCTTTTTGAGAGAAAGCGTGAAAAAGCTTTTCGCTAAGGTGTAGGCGGCAAGAGACGCAGAAGACGGGCATATGCAGCTCTCCGAGGGTAGGTGCCGGTCTCCGGGCGTCTTTCGGCAGAAGCCGCGGACAGGAGCGCACTGCGACCGGCAGAAAGCTCTGTGCACGAAAAAGCCGCTTCTTCGCCTCCGGCAGCCGGAGAGCTCGGCAGATGCTGAGACGCCAAGAACAAGACCGCAGAGCATCGAGATTGAGTGCGCAGCTCTCAAACTGAGAGAAAATGATAACAACCCACATTACAACAGTTGAAACTTAGATTGCCATAAGTAGAGAAAAAGTTCTCAAACAACTTTCTTTTGCATCTTTTGAAACCTTATGCAGCACTCCCTGGCCAATCTTACTTTTTCTTTTCTCCAGGAGATGGTAAGAACTCGAGTACCTTCTTGAAAATGGTCCTGAGACGCTTGCAGTGCTGGCACAGTTTCTTTTTGAGAGAAAGCGTGAAAAAGCTTTTCGCTAAGGTGTAGGCGGCAAGAGACGCAGAAGACGGGCATATGCAGCTCTCCGAGGGTAGGTGCCGGTCTCCGGGCGTCCTTCGGCAGAAGCCGCGGTCCGGAGCGCACCGCGACCGGCAGAAAGCTCTGTGCGTGAAAAAGCCGCTTCTTCGCCTCCGGCAGCCGGAGAGCTCGGCAGATGCTGAGACGCCAAGAACGAAGCCGCACAGCACCGGGATTGTGTGCGCAGCTCTCAAACTGCGAGAAAATGAAAGCTAACCACTTTCGAACAGTTTAAACTTACATTACCATAGGTAGAGAAAAAGTTCTCAAACAACTTTCTTTTACATCCTTCTAAAACCTTATGCAGCACTCTCTGGCCAATCTAACTTTTTCTTTTCTCCAGGAGATGGTAAGAACTCGAGTACCTTCTTGAAAATTGTCCTGAGACGCTTGCTGTGCTGGCACAGTTTCTTTTTGAGAGAAAGCGTGAAAAAGCTTTTCGCTAAGGTGTAGGCGGCAAGAGACGCAGAAGACGGGCATATGCAGCTCTCCGAGGGTAGGTGCCGGTCTCCGGGCGTCCTTCGGCAGAGGACGCGGTCCGGAGCGCACCGCGAGCGGCAGAAAGCTCTGTGCGCGAAAAAGCCGCTTCTTCGCCTCCGGCAGCCGGAGAGCTCGGCAGATGCTTAGACGCCAAGAACAAGACCACACAGCACCGGGATTATGTGCGCAGCTCTCAAACTGCGAGAAAATGAAAGCTAACCACTTTCGAACAGTTTAAACTTAGATTACCATAGGTAGAGAAAAAGTCCTCAAACAACTTTCTTTTACATCCTTCTAAAACTTATGCAGCACTCCCTGGACAATCTACCTTTTTCTTTTCTCCAGGAGATGGTAAGAACTCCAGTACCTTCATGATAATCGTCCTGAGACGCTTGCTGTGCTGGCACAGTTTCTTTTTGAGAGAAAGCGTGAAAAAGCTTTTCGCTAAGGTGTAGGTGGCAGGAGGCGCAGAAGACGGGCATATGCAGCTCTTCGAGGGTAGGTGCCGGTCTCCGGGCGTCTTTCGGCAGAAGCCGCGGTCCGGAGCGCACCGCGACCGGCAGAAAGCTCTGTGCGCGAAAAAGCCGCTTCTTCGCCTCCGGCAGCCGGAGAGCTCGGCAGATGCTGAGACGCCAAAAACAAGACCGCACAGCACCGGGATTATGTGCGCAGCTCTCAAACTAAGAGAAAATGATAACTACCCACTTTCGAACAGTTTAAACTTAGATTACCATAGGTAGAGAAAAAGTTCTCAAACAACTTTCTTTTACATCCTTCTAAAACTTATGCAGCACTCACTGGCCAATCTAACTTTTTCTTTTCTCCAGGAGATGGTTAGAACTCGAGTACCTTCATGAAAATCGTCGTGGGACGCTTGCTGTGCTGGCACAGTTTCTTTTTGAGAGAAAGCGTGAAAAAGCTTTTCGCTAAGGTGTAGGCGGCAGGAGACGCAGAAGACGGGCATATGCAGCTCTCCGAGGGTAGGTGCCGGTCTCCGGGCGTCTTTCGGCAGAAGCCGCGGTCCGGAGCGCACCGCGACCGGCAGAAAGCTCTGGGCGCGAAAAAGCCGCTTCTTCGCCTCCGGCAGCCGGAGAGCTCGGCAGATGCTGAGACGCCAAGAACGAAGCCGCACAGCACCGGGATTGAGTGCGCAGCTCTCAAACTGAGAGAAAATGATAACCAACCACTTTCGAACAGTTTAAACTTACATTACCATAGGTAGGGAAAAAGTTCTCAAACAACTTTCTTTTACATCGTTCTAAAACCTTATGCAGCACTCTCTGGCCAATCTACCTTTTTCTTTTCTCCAGGAGATGGTAAGAACTCGAGTACCTTCATGAAAAACATCGTGGGACGCTTGCTGTGCTGGCACAGTTTCTTTTTGAGAGAAAGCGTGAAAAAGCTTTTCGCTAAGGTGTAGGCGGCAAGAGACGCAGAAGACGGGCATATGCAGCTCTCCGAGGGTAGGTGCCGGTCTCCGGGCGTCTTTCGGCAGAAGCCGCAAACCGGAGCGCACAGCGACCGACAGAAAGCTCTGTGCACGAAAAAGCCGCTTCTTCGCCTCCGGCAGCCGGAGAGCTCGGCAGATGCTGAGACGCCAAGAACAAGACCGCAGAGCATCGAGATTGAGTGCGCAGCTCTCAAACGGCGAGAAAATGAAAACTAACCACTTTCGAACAGTTTAAACTTAGATTACCATAGGTAGAGAAAAAGTCCTCAAACAACTTTCTTTTACATCCTTCTAAAACTTATGCAGCACTCTCTGTCCAATCTAACTTTTTCTTTTCTCCAGGAGATGGTAAGAACTCGAGTACCTTCATGAAAAACATCGTGGGACGCTTGCTGTGCTGGCACAGTTTCTTTTTGAGAGAAAGCGTGAAAAAGCTTTTCGCTAAGGTGTAGGCGGCAAGAGACGCAGAAGACGGGCATATGCAGCTCTCCGAGGGTAGGTGCCGGTCTCCGGGCGTCTTTCGGCAGAAGCCGCAAACCGGAGCGCACAGCGCCCGGCAGAAAGCTATGTGCACGAAAAAGCCGCTTCTTCACCTCCAGCAGCCGGAGAGCTCGGCAGATGCTGAGACGCCAAAACAAGACCGCAGAGCATCGGGATTGAGTGCGCAGCTCTCAAACTGAGAGAAAATGATAACGAACCACTTTCGAACAGTTGAAACATAGATTACCATAAGTAGGGAAAAAGTTCTCAAACAACTTTCTTTTGCATCTTTTTAAACCTTATGCAGCACTTCCTGGACAATCTAACGTTTTCTTTTCTCCAGGAGATGGTAAGAACTCGAGTACCTTCATGAAAATCGTCGTGGGACGCTTGCTGTGCTGGCACAGTTTCTTTTTGAGAGAAAGCGTGAAAAAGCTTTTCGCTAAGGTGTAGGCGGCAAGAGACGCAGAAGACGGGCATATGCAGCTCTCCGAGGGTAGGTGCCGGATTCGACAGCTTTCTTGGGGCGGCCCACTCTCGCTGTCGGTGTCGGGAGCTAGTTGGGCTGAAGAAATCCAGCACTGCAGCAAGACTCCAAGTCAGAAATCCAGTTTATTAGGAAAAGGGGGAAAAACCCAAATCCATGCAAGAGTACAAAAGAAAAACCACTGACAGAGTCAGAATACAAGCTGACGTCCTGCTAGTTAGGGTGGTGAAAGCAGTTTGGATGAAATGGTCTTGTTGAAGTGGTGATTCTGTAGAAACCATCTGGTAGCTCTCGTCCTCTGGAAAACCAGTGGCTAAGGGTGGCCATTCCTCTGGCAATGCAGTAGAAATAGTGCTACTTGCCTTCTAAAACCCAGATGATATCCAGGTGGGGATGCTTAGCTCCTACCCCCTGGGCAGAGCATCTCCCAATGGGCTGATATCGTTCTGAGTCATGATGTGGGTCCTTGATTACCCGTGAAACAGAAATGGCTCCTGGAGGGAGTTATCTCTGAGTCATGTGGCAAGACATTGATGGGCCCATTAACAGGAGAGAAGGAAAAAACGATGCCACCCCTGGTTTCCTCAGTTCTTGAGGGTGGGAATAGGATGCATTTTGATATTATAAGCTAGGACAATACAAGATGCAGGTTTTTGCATTTGCAGGGAGTTTGTATGGATTTGAAAAGTATCCTCATAGCAGAAGCACAAAAGTATTCTCATACCCCTTTTAATCATCTTCCAATGAAGCAATTCTCCCAATAACCTAAGGCATGAATGACTTGCAAGTGAGTTGAAGAAACACGCCAAAGATAAGTAGTGTTCAACTGCAGAGAATTGTTTAGGGACATCATACCCTAATATTTTAAATCAGAAAGCATGGATGGACGGGTCATTTTTCCTTAGTTGACTACAGAACCAGCGGTCCTTTGCAGGAGGGTCTTTGGATTTAGGATGACACTGGCAACTAAGAGCATGGCTACACAGAAGGTGCTACTTTTAGACCAGAACATTCAACTACTAAAGGCAGATAGGAGAATAGCTGATTAGTGACAGCTCCGACAGGAAGAGTCCGCAGCTTACCCCGTGGGAACAATAGTAGCACATTTCAATTTTAGAAAACCATTCATTTCAGAGGACCAAGCATCAGTGAAAAGAAAAGGTCGAGTAAAGACATCCTAGTGCTCTTCTGATCAGAAGCGTGTTCCTCCATATGAGAGTATTTAGGAAAGGACAGTGCGTTCATAAGGAAAGGTGTGCCAGTTACAAAACCTGCAGAACAAGGCAAGACAAACGTATACATTTTATTTGCTATTTTTATTTCACCTGCTAAAAAATGATTTTTTTTAAGACTGAATTTTATGAATTCTGCAACGCTGTCTTTTTGAGCGTCTTCCTACCCATATTAAACACCAAGGTGACAAAGAGAGCAACAGTGGAAGGAAAGCTGGTCCATCTCCCCCTCCTTGTGGCTTTAGGCCAGTGAGCAATTAGAAGTCGGTCACTTCATTTGAGATAAATAGCTTTACCAAGAGAGAATATTATCCAGCCTTGACCTTTCCTTTGGAGCTGATCCACTTTGTAGTCATGAATTCTTGACTCAGCTGGGGAGAAACAATGGCATTACGGCCATGGATGTTAGAGTGCGCTGATGGGAAATGAAGTTTTCATCTTCCGGTCCTTGCTTCAGTAAATATTCCAAATTCATCAGAAAGAAAATTCGAAGACCAGGAATCCCCACTCAAATGACCTACTTCAAATAGTCTGCACGCATAAGAGACATCAAGCAGGTGCTCTTATCTGTTAGGGGAATACCCAGCCAGTATATTATTGTCTACTTAGGAGGCAATAATTTTGGAAATCATTGAATTTTTTGTATTGCAAGTGAATGGTCAACATATTTTATTACTGGATAAGGTAAAATCATGTCTTCTGCATCCTTTCAGAGAGGAAGCTTACCTGGATCTAAAGCTGCTCAGCTCCATGATGGGATGCTTTGTCTTCAAAGGGAACTCTAGTCTTTGTCCTTTTGGATTGCTTCCATAGCTTTTCACTCACTCTTCAGGTACCTGTTGAAATGGCCTCTTATCCCATGCAAATTTTTATGGGCATAGTCACTGAATTGGGAAGTATTCCATAAAGTCCACAGGCCTTGTTGAGATGGATGCACAGGTCTCAAGGGTGTTAGCAGATGTTATTCTGAGGCCACTCCTGATCATGTTGGATGGACTATGGTGACTGAGGAAAGTGCCCAAAGACTGGATGAAAGCAAATGTCACCCATCTTCAAAAAAGGCAACCAGGAGGACTCAGAAAAGTACAAGCCAGCCAGCCTCATTTGGATCCCCAGGAAGTTGATGGAGTAGCTATTCCTGGAAAGCATTGCCAGGCACACCAAGGAGGACAGAACAAATGTAGTCAGCATGGATTTACCAGGGGAAATTGGTGCTTGACGACTTTTTAAACTCCTCTGGTGAATGAACTTGCCTGGTAGATGAAGAGAATATCATCTGCCTGGGCTTCAGGGAAGTTTTGGACGTTTATCTACATGGCAGCACACATACCTACGGGAAGGAATAGTGCAAAGAGCAGGGAACCAGTGTCTTTTCAATGATGCTCAGTGAAAAGACAAGAGGCAGTGGGCACACACTGCAATACAGAAGATTGCCTCTGAGCATCACAAAATTATTTTTTACCGTGACGGTGACTGAACCATGGCACAGAGTGTCCAGAAAGATGGTGGAGTCTGGATCATTGAAGACATTAAAAGTAGGCCCAGATATAATCCTGGGCAACAGGCTCTAGGTATCCTGGTTGAAGCAGGGGGATGGGACTTGGGGAGCCCCACAGAGCCCTTCCACCCTCATTCATTCTGTGCTAGTGAATTCTCTTAGAGATGCATTTCAAGGACTGGCATGACAAAGCTCTGTGCAGAGTGAGATCCAAATGGACATGGGATTTAAGTTCCTTAAGTAGTGTTCAAGAAGAATGTAAAACTCCAGGAAACCTGTCTCTTCCATAACTGAATCCCTTTCATGGGAAAATTCCCCAGCTCTAGAAAGATCCTCTGAGACGCATGCTTAAGACTGACACTGGCAGAGCAAATTTCTCCCTATGCGTGTCTAAGACCAGTTAGGATCTTTACCAAAAGTGTTGTCAACGTAGTCACAGAAGGCATATTGTTAAGAAGTGACAACTTACATCAGAATGGCAAATATTGGTCCAGCAATGAATTACTGTATGGGAATTATCGACTTGTATTCCAAATAAATAAAAAGGAGTTGGTCTTTATTGAACTCTTTCATTGCAATATTCATAAGGGAAGAAAAAGACCTATGTCCTTAACTTTCTTAATTCTAACAAAGATTTAAAACATTCCTTGTAAAAAGCGTATCTGAATTATCGGTCTATGAAACAATTTGAGTTGGGAAAAAAGTCCTAAAATTGTGTAGACACTTGCAGAGAAAGCAAGAAAATAGGAAAGAAACAAAAACAGAGAAAAAGAGTCATCTTGAGTCTGCTAGCTAGTTCTAGAAGTAGTCTGCTAGAAAAAGGAAACCCCAGTTGAATTTCAAATGTGTTCATGCACTTGATTCAGGAACTGGTCAATGTAAAAACCAGTCCTTTCGTACAACTTCCCCCAGCAACAAAAACTTCAACAGATTGACGCCACCATCATGCCTGTCCCAGATGTATTTAAAAGAGAAATGATGATTTTCTTGAAAATCTATTTGCGTACAAGTTGCAAGACATTGGAGGGATTCTCCACATTCTCCTTCCTCCACGCGGCTTGAAAGTATATTTGATAAAATATGCAACAAAGCATGTGATTTCCAAGGTAGAGTAAAATGGATGACTTGGGAATTGATCTCTTTTGGATATGAAACTTCATATCCACTCTCTGGGAAGTTTCTAAAAGAAATGATGGAGCTGAGGCATGAATCTGCCCCTACGAGTGCTAAGCAAACATAGACACTCCCCTTCACATGGCCCCCCCTTCCGCACACACCTAGGCATGCACAGAGATCAGCATAGCAGATCATGAACACCTTGGAAAAGACTGAAATGCTAAATAGCTCTCTTTGTGGACAAAATAGCCGGTACACTATTTCAAATATCTGGTACAAAAACTCTGTTGAATATCTACCTCATATTTAAAACACAGGTTTTCATTGAATTCTGTTTGCAGAATATTTTCCTTCCATTTGTTCCTTTAAAATTCCGTTTGTTCTATGTCTAGAAATATTTTCTTCTAAAAATAGAAAAAATTAGATGATGTCTTTTCAGAAGAAAACATTGGTTTAGACAATTTTTAACCATCATGGTATGGAAGAATTTATTTGTCCCTCACTAAGGAGGAATAAGTATTTTGATCATAGATCATTTACAGTGAAATACTTGACATTTTTAAGATGCTTTCAATCAATTTTGATCCTCATTGCTTATTCATTGTAAACAGTAAGTTTTCAGTGCATGGAAAGTGTGTGTGGTACATCTACATTAGTTCAAACACCAATTCCAACTAATGGCCAGGCTGAACTACAGTAAATAATGTCCTGAAGGATATTTTGCCGCCTTCTTTGGCACTCCTTGAAATCCTAATGATTGGCATGAAGTGTCGAAATACAGAGATTTTCTCTCAGAGGGTGTCCCATGGTGAAACCCATCCCATGTGTTTGATGTTGTAGTTCTTATCACTTTTAAAAGTTGATATCTTCTGCACAGTTTTCATGAAGCTTTCTGTTACAGTAGTGAAAATCACAGAGAAATGCAATTTTGTACAACTTTGAATTTACCCCAAGAGCTGAGAGAAAATTTGTTCGTATACCTCAATCTGAGTCTCTTCTATATTCAAGCTTTGTTTATCTACCATCAAGGGTCGCATTCGTTGCTGTTCAAAGCCCCATCCAAGCTGACTTGAATACGTTCAGGGATGGGACATCCACAACTTCTCTGAGCAACCCGAAGCAGCGTTCCAGCACCCCAACAGCAAAAAATGTCTTCCTTTCATCTAATAGAGATCAGAAATACTAAATCTAGGTATATAAACTTGGAGGAAAGGTTTGAAATTCTATTGATTTGAAACACATTTGATAGGAATACTAACTTCCAGACGACTGAAATATGTTGATGGCCATTTGAGATTGACACTTTTTGAAAAAGTGCATGGAATTGAAAATTAAAACCGGCAAAATTAAAAACTTCTTGCCATTTTCTTTTAACTCTGATCTTCAAAAATGCATAGGTCAGATATCTGTGCTTCATGCAAATCTCTCAGATACTCTCAGACCAAAGCTTTTCTTTCAGACTAAACTGCGGTTTAGGTAGAACACGAGTGCTTAGTGAAGGTTTTTCTGGGCATAGGGGGATTTGTGTGCACAAGAGGTTTTATCCAAACTGGAAAATTCATCCCAGCTGCATTTGTTCATCATTCCTACTGCATCAGGCCTGAAGATTCTGTGAAAAGTATCCTGTGGACCTTGAACATAGCTCATGTGAAAGAGATGAGAGGTGATGGAGAAGTTGAGGGAGAGAATCAAGAGCATATGGCCCAGTAAAGGCACCAGAAAGTACTTTTTCATGTGGTCCACAGCCCGAACAATTGTTTAGCACCATTTGAAGGCTGTGTCTGACAAAGAGGGCTGAAGCAGGTCTTCAAAATATCCAGTAGATCAAAATCCATGGAAGCAAATGACCCTGGCCAGTCACCTTGCTGCTGATCATTCACCCTCCATAACAGCTGATCAGGCCTAAGAATGCTGCTGCAAAAGTGTTGTGAAAAAGGTAGGCACATTTTCACAGAGGCAGGGGAAAATGCCCTTGGATGGTGATTCCAAGGGATAACTTGATGGCGCAAGTTAGGTACCCTTATCTACTGTGCAATATTGAAGTTGGTGAGTTCACCATCTGTAAGCATCACTTTAGAAAATAAATGTTTGATCCACAAAACAATATTTCCTATGTCCTGTCTACCTGCTTCATTTCAGCCAATGAATAGGCTACGTTCCATCAGCAAAGTGTTCATGATCATATACTTCTTTAAACTGTGATAATTCTTTTTTTTTTTTTCTAAATCAGACACTGTCTATTCCTAAGATTCAGATGTCCATGGGTAGGGGTGTAATTAAGTTCACTGTTAAAAAATATCCTTCTTGTTATCTTTTTAATAAATTACTGAGATGTAACATCAGTCTGAGAGCTGAAAGAAACCCCTTCATTTGCTGTTTGCCAAGTATCATCTATGCGATACAAATTCTATTTGACCCATCCATTGCCATCTAATACTACTAGTAATGCCTTCACAACCTTTTCTTCATCGTTAGGGATTTTGGAGAAGTGAAAGATTGGAACATAAGCAAGGGCATTTGTTCAAGATGCTCCAGAAAGAGCTGCCGTCTGTTCTCTTCCTTGCTGCCTATGTTGGCAGGAAGCTGCAAAAAACCCAAAGATAACTAGAAAGAGTGTTACTTTTAGTCTAAATTTGGAAATGATGTTTGGAATACCCTGTTAAATGAAAAGGTGCTCTTTTAAAAGATGGCATCTTAAGGGGAAATGTCAGTTTAAAGAGGTTTCGAGACAGTTGCTTCTGGAAAAAAAAAAAAAAAAATTGAGGTATCCAAGGTCTTTAGCCATACCACTTGGAAGATTGATTCAAAACACAGTTCCTTCATCTAGGAAGAACAGAGGACCATAGATGCAGCCCATTTCAAAACGGAGTTCTTTATGTGTCAGGTTGGGATTTACTGGACATCATTTCTTGTAAAGTCGAGGGACTGCAGTTAGCTCTCCAATAATTTCCTTCCCTGAAATTCATCTGCATTTGCTCCTTTCTCCAGCGTTCCCATTTCTTAGTGCTGGTATACTCCATCTATGCATTAGAATATTCAACTGGAGTGTGTGTCCGATATTTTCTAGTTCAAATTGGCTGGAACGCAATGGATAGTTCCAGTTGCTTGTATACACTAGTTTTATTTTGACAAGTTTTCTTTGAACAATGTTGAAGCAGCAGTAGCAAATCGGAAGTACAGCTTGCAGCAGGGAAAGACACTTCTGCTTGCTCAAGTTTCCTGTAGTCAGATAGATGCCAAAAGGCTTTTCATAGTACTACTACTGTCTTGTAGGAATACTTGATCTAATCCTACCTTTGATACAATTACGAATGGGCTACTTTTCCACAAGGTGGAACATTTTTCTTTTAATAATATGTTTTTTGTAAGTTGGAAACATGAACTTGTGCACCAGTCAGGTGGAATGTACTCTTACTTCTTCATAAGTTTCACAACATTATTTAGAAAATATTGACTCTGTGTAACTTCAAAAGAAGAATTCTGGGCATCTTCATTCTATTGATGTGATTTTTTTTCTACCATGCTGTTCTTGTTTTCTATGGAACTCATTTTTACCAATAGAAATATTTTTCCCTGACACCTATGGAAAATACCTATGTTTACTCAATATTGCAGCCTCAGTACACTGTTTAGAATTATTTCAACATGGTCCCAAGCATATCCGACAGCTAGACAGCAGAGGTTAGCAACAGTGAATGGGAATAACTTCTGAACCATTTCAGTAGATTTCCCGGGAAGGGCTTGCTTTCTGCCCCTGCACATTTTCCCAGAGATATTGTCTGGTGAACAGTTGCATCAAAAGAGTATTTTTGCACAAACCTTGGGGCAAGCTCTGTCTCAGATTTACTAGTGAATGCAAAGAGGGTGAAAGTGCTGCTTCAAAGCCCTCTGTGTGCTTTCCGTACCAAAAGGGAGGTGACCCCAGAAATAAGTTTTTGATCTCTCTTCAAAACACAAGGCATGTCACCACCTCATTCATCTTTTTCTGGGACTCAGCATCTAAAGACCAAGAAGCCCTCTTGCTTGCTAAAGTGTGTTCAGCAAAAAAACCCTTGTCCCATCAGCAAATTGGAACACAGCTGCATTCCAGTCAATTCCAATGCTGGCAGGGCAGTACTCTAGCCCAGTAGTAACATGCCACTGTTAGAAGACTGTGTAAAAATCTTTGTGTACAAAGTAATGGGAGGGAAAAATAGAATTGGGAAGAACTGCACATTGTTCTGGAAAAAGCCTCCTGCCACAGTCTTACAGACGTCATTTTCTGGTATCATTTTTAAGAGTTGGAGTTTCTTAAATTTTGTACAAGATAAAATCTTACTGGACCTTGAAGTTTCCCTACTAGAAGTACAGCCATTTCTTAGTAGAATAGAAGTAAGCCCTTTGAATATGTACAAATGGCCTTTCAAAATACATATGCTATAGCCCACTGTGAAAGGAATTAGCTATAAAAATAGAAATTCAAAGGTTTAAAAAGGTTTTGAATAAAGTAAGTCTAAGGTGATAGAAGAAGAAGAAAACAGCAGTTTTCTTCTGCTGAAAAAACAACTCCCAGGACATTGTACTCTACAGGTGTATTACATCACTTTCTGAAAAACGGAGTAGGTTTGCTATTTCAAAAGGTTTTCATTAGGAAGGAAGAGATTCCTTTGGAAAAAAAAACTTCAAATTGACTTGACATGAATGTTATGACACTTCACTTCACCAATCATGAAGAAAAATTCTCATCACCTGATATGGAAATCATGACGGTAACGGAGACAAGGATGTCTAAGCCGTGCCATCAGGAACATAAAAAAGCATTAGAATGCTGGTAAGACTGAGCTCCTGAACTAGTCAGAAGAGAACGCAACCAAAACATTTTCCTTTGAAAGTCTTCAGGATGAACAGCAGATCAAATGTTTTCCTGTGAAGTATTTATGAATTGAATTAACCTTTAAAATAACATTGTTTTCAAAAACCTGTGTCCAGTATCTCTTAGAATGATACAGAGTTCTTATTACTAGAAAAAAGAAAAGCACTTTTTTCCAAACTGTTGTGCACTTTTAAACGATCTACAATAAAAAGAGTACTTTTTCATGCTGGGCATGATGTTCATTACAAAAAAGCCTTGTCACACGCCTGGTAATCTAGTGTCTTGATTAGCATCGTTTTTTATTCATTGACTCTTTTTCACCTTGAAATAATGGCGTCTTTGTACTTATGCAGCATCCATGAAGAATTTCTTGGGTGTCATTTTGTACTCGATCCTAAATGGCAGCTTCTGCATTCTGCCATCCGTCTAGCTTTCCCATTTGATGCAGCTTCTGAGAGGTCTTTTCAGAATTGAGGACTACCTGCAAGAATGATGCTAAATGCATGCATTTTACTCCTTGGGTAATGCAAAAGAGTTTTTCCTTTACAGCATAATAATAATAGGAAAAGAATGATGGTGGATTCAATTCTTATAGTAATACAAAGAGAACTATTATCATCATTAGAAACCAAGCAAGTCATATTTATTGCTCATGCAGTACAACCACTAATGCAAATTACCCTGTAAATTCAAAATGAATCTGTATCACAGGAGTGGATTGAATGTCTCTCTTGATATTTTGCTTAAAGCAGAAAATTAATTCTTTTGACAGCCAACTCATAGTTGCAACCTAACTTTCAACTACAGCTTTCAAACAGTGGAAACATGTCTGTTTATAAGACGATACAGTACCGTACACAAGACCAAAACAGGTCCTAGACGTTCAAATGAAAGAAAAGATCAAAGGACAGATTAATTCATGTCTGCAAGCCCTCAAGAGCGTGCAGGTCAAAAGTCCCCAGAAAACTAGGCCAGTGGCACAAATTCTCGATGTTGGCTACCAGCAGAAGCAGCTGCTATCTTTCTAGGATGCAATCTTGCTTACATCATCCTTCAAAGCAATCTTCTGTCCCCCTGCCCAATATGCCTTCTGCTCTACTCCTTGGACTTCACGTTTGCATTTCTACAGAGTCCTGCAAACGGACTCAAAGTTCAGGTAATAGATTTCCAAGATTTAGAAATATTGTGTTAAGTCTATTTCTTTCGTATTTCATCCCGTCTAAGCATACTGTAACTTTCTGAGGTGAAATATGTCGAGTATGTCACGTGTAGTTTACATGTTAGTTCTGCTTGACATTAAAACTTCTCACAGACCCCTGGGATGCCTTACTGCAAAAATATATAGCTGCAAAGAGTGGTTGCACAAAGTTAGAAAGGCCAGAAAACCATGTAAACAACCTAACAGTAGAGGCTTGAATTTCTGAATATAATCTTGCACCATCTAAAGTCAAAATAGAATATTGAAATGATTTTCATCTAATAATGAGCGTGGGGAAGAAAGAATCCAGATAGGATTTTTTTTTTTTTTGAAACAGTTCCAGGAAATACATGGCCTTAACTTGGAAGTATAGCATTAAATATTTTTATACAGCATGAGTTCTCATTACCTAATCATATGATTTGTAGAACTGAATTGGAAAGTAGGAAATAAACAAAGAAAAATACTCAAGCTATAAAAAATGTGAGTTTAAAATTTTCTTTGTATTTCTGATTAAAACGATGAGGTAGCCAAATGGTCACCCATTATTTTCAAAAGCATCTGGACATAAAAAACGGATCAATTTTGGCGGGACTTGGATGTCCGGTATTCCTGAAAAGCTTTATTTCACTGCTTCCCAACCCTGATTCAATCCCCTTAAATGCAGCTGTATTTCAGTTGCTCAGTGAAACTGTCCATCTCATGCATATAGTTTACAAATAATCTGCAGAAAAAGCTAGCTAGATTTAAAGATCTTTTTTCTGTAAATGGCCTTCAACTGATTTCTACAAACACACAGCTGGGATTTCTGCTGTCTTCTTCAGGCCACTTCCTGCAGAGACCTCTCCATTAAATTTGTCTCGTTCTACTAAGAACGCTTCTGGTGATCCAAAGTCAGCACTGGGATTGTCCAACTGCATGGAATTACTGTCTGCTAGAGCTGCACACTGAGGGCTTCTGTGTGAAGCATCATGTGAGCCCTGCTAATGTCACCCTGTTGGTATAAACTGAGCTAAGTGGACCTTAAGGGACAAGATTGTGCACTGATTTTGTAATAGAAATTAGGTACTAAGAAGGAGGCGGGAGGATTTCAATGTTTCTGCCCCCAGCTGAAGCAACACTAAATCTCGGTCTTTATCTGAAAAATGAGGTGAATTAACCCGTTTGGCATTCATATGCCAAAAAGGTCAGTAATACACTCAGAACTGTCAAAAGAGTAACAATTCCAATCATTACTTTCTAAAAAGAATTCATTTGAAGAAGTCAGGAAGACAGATGAAACATGCAAATATCCTACCCTGAGAATCATTCTGTTGATCTGCACAGGTTTCTTATTATATTCCCATCTAATGCATTGGTCATGTGTGCTTGTGATGACACAAATACTTGCAAAGCTAACCAGATAAATCACGTTCTCTTCAAACAGCAAAGCATTTCTTGATGGTTGCACTTGCTAATTCCATTTAGACTCAGTGTTCTTAAAGGTCTTTTCCAACCAAAGTTCCAACCACCATTCTCTAAGTCGCACATCCTGATTGTCCTGGTTTAGGGCTAAATTTGGCAGAAAACCTCACAAAGGGCCACTGCACCCTCCCCCCCACCGAAAGCCCACCCACACAGCCGCTCCCCTCAACTGGTTTGGGGAGAGAAGTGGGAAAAAGCTGTTGATTTAACAGGCAAAGCACTTCTCAGCACAAAAAATGAACAATACCAGATGACAAAACTCATTTGCCGCACTGAAGAGACGACAAATCAGAAAGTCTCTCCTGTGGGTGCTCACTCTGTTATCAACCCCTCCAGCAATGGGGAAAGCTGCTGCCCAGGGTAGGCCCCAGTAGGCCACAAAGTGCAAGTTCCCAGTGCTTCCCAGGTCCCAGTCCGGAGCAGATTCGAAACGTTCCAAGAAAAAGGAAAGGAAAAAAAAAACCAGTCCAGGGAAAACTCTGCCTCAGCCAGCTAAACCAACTAAAAAGCAAATGCGTGCTCTGTTCTGCTCTGTCAGTGCCCAGACAACACAGTGCAGCGCAGAATGTGGAAGAGTGTTGCTTTCTAAGGAGTGCAGCCTCTGATAAGAAACTCGGTGCTTCTTCTTCTCCCCACCTTTGCTCTCAGAACCAGTCTTGAAGGCAGAGAATATCATATCCAGCATTAACAGAAACGATGACTGGGGATACAAGCATCATAAAGTCACCCTAGGACACCGCTCCTTTGAGATATGTCACCAGACTATGCTAAGACCAAGTTTTGGAACTGCTCAATAAAATTCTACTATCACAGTGAAGCTGAGGAGGAAACACAGCTCACTACAGTTACCTTGTGGCATGCCAGTGCTTCCTTTCAATCACAATGGTCTTCGTTTTTAAGTCCCTGACATCACAGGCATCATGAAACATCCTTTGTGCAGGAAGGAAGAAAATATTCTTCTCATTGATGCTGATGGGTTAGCTGACATGCAAAGCAGTTAATTCAAAGTGACAGAGCAATCAAGTCAATAGGAAAACTCACCACAGTTTTGTTTACTCCCCTAAATCCTTACTATCCCAAAATACAAGAACAGCTGTAAAAGCCTTGTGGCTACCTAATTTTTTCCTAGACCTACATGGTGGGGTAAGAGATAAACAATCCCAAACTATGGTAATCCACAACAAAGCATTCTTGACCTCATATTCAGGTTCTGCATAGCGAGCTCTTCCTCCTGATCAAGTTATTCCATCGCAATACTTTGGGGAGTATCTCAGAGGGCTGGCTGTTGTTTGGTTTGAAAGCATCTTGATCATTCAGGAACCCAGTAGCAAGGACAAAGTTTAAAAGAAGATAGTGCTATGCATTGATTTTCATCTAGGACAGAGATATTTCTACAACACAGAAGGCTGACCTAATGCTTCACGACAACGTGGCTGAAGTGGCATCCTGGTCCCCATAGGTTTTTCTCTTTACTTTTAGCTGCTTTCTTACCAGATTAATGAGCTGAACTAGCTCAAAAAAGAATCAGATAAGTGCCAGAGCTTTCAAACCAAAAAAAAAAACCAAAAAACCAAACAAAAAAAAAAAACCCCAAAACAGATGCAAAAAGGTGATTTGTAAGTGCATTTGAAAACAGAAGTTTTTTGTACTTTTCATAGATACATGGCATTCTCTGGAATGATATTGCTCCAATGCTTTGGGTTTGGTTTTGTTTTTGTTTTTTTCCTCAATTCTAAATGTTACACATTCTTTTTTGGCCATTTTAGTAAACTGATTTTCTGATCCATGTGAAAGACAGTCCGAAGTTCCCCTCATTTGCCTCACGACCGTCCCCAGGACAGACATCGGGACCCTGAGGACCCTGACTGGAATGCTGGCATGCCGGTCAGAGAGGAATGCCAGAAATCCTGAGGCCCCTGAGCAGAATTCTGGCCTGCCAAGTGATTGTTGGCAGCTGTGTCTACAGTGACTGCTTCTAGCAGGGCCTGCCAAGGGGCGAGGCGACCTATGGGCCTGCACGTGCTTCGCGACACCAGCCCAGGAATTTTCCCACCTCTTGGCCAGATGAACTTGCTGGGGCAACTGTGGTAGCCGCCCCATGGAAAATCCTTCATCTGCTCCACTACCACCGTGAGGGACGCAGATTGAAGCCCCCCTCCCAAGGACTGAGGCTGAGACGCCCGTCATTCTGATCCAGGGCTACTGGCTTGACTGAAGCAGGATGCCTGCTAAGTGTTGCCTGCAGATGTGTTCGCGGGACCTAGACTGGTTTCCTATAGAAACCAGTCCTGAAACAATAGCTCCCACTCACTGCTGATATTGATATTGACTTCTCCTGCTGAGAACATGGACTGTCTGTACCCGTCTTCAATACCATTTTCCCCCTCAGCAATTTCAATAGACTTGCTCTTTATTGTATCTGCTCCCCCTCAGCCATTTCTAGATCTGTTTCCCCCCTCAGCAATGGACTAGAATAGAACCTTGAGATAACCAGGACTTTGAGATCTCCCTTAGGAGAACTCCATTGGCTGGGCTGCGAGGACTTCATCTCTCTCCATTTGGTAGCTATACTCCCTCTCTCTTTCTCCCCCTCTTTTCTATTCTTTTCCTCTCCCTAATTCTTTGAAGGCATTTGCTGTGGTCATTCTAGAAAGGTGCATTTGTTTGGAGTGATACTGCAATCCCTTTTCCATCTTGTCTTTTGCCCTCCGAGATCAGTTAAGAAAACATCATCCCCCCTTGGTAGGAGCGGATCAGAACAATATGTTCTTTCCAGCTGAAATTGGTTCTAGTCAATAGAAGCACACTGGTAGGTAAAAGTAGACTATAAAAGATAACCTTCAGAATGTATTTCCCATGTCTTCCCATTCAAGCAAGTGAAGAAAGCAGACAGATCTTCAGATAACATGCTATGCGAATTGAAAGGAATCTTCTTGGAGGCAACTGTGAAACTCACGCAATGAAATACAGATGAGAGAGATGAAAGGGTCACATATGATGTCAAATCTATTCTTTTAATGTTTGAATGAAACAAGATTTCTTCAAGTACAATCCTACAAAATGAAGGTGAACTTGCAGAAGCAATTGAACGGGGTCTCCTTTAGAAACACAATGTTTTCTAATTAAACTGCGCATTCAGGAAGGCAACCCTGAAATCCAAAGGATTTAGAAAAATACAAAATACCAAGACTGGCAGTTCGTTATCTTTCACGGTCTCTTTAAGATAAGATTTATTTGAACTTCCACTTGTAGTAGGTCTGAAGACATTAGGAATGATGCAATATGAAAAAACCAAAACAAAACAACTTTCTCAAAAAGCTTTGAGAAACCAGAGAAATGATGATTTTTAGTGGTTAGGTAGTCCTTTAAAATTTGTCTTGGGGGAAAGAGATAAAAAACTGACTGAGATCAAATGACTGTGGAGTATATTCCAAAACAGTAATGAAGAAGGTAAGGGGCAAGAGCCTGTTAGAAAAATACTATGCTGGCTTCATCTGTTGAAAGCATTCCAGAATGGTTGAAATTATGAATCATATCTTCTGGGATTTAAAAAAAAAAAAAAAAAAAAAAAAAAAAAAAAAAAGAGGAAGAAAACAGAAGGAAAAAAATATTTTGAACATATTTTTCCATTCCAAGATGGTATAATGGCTTTATTTCATTTTGTTCCTATGACAGGTTAATAGCTTATGAAGTGTTTAGCAATAGAGAGTGAGAGTCCTCACACTAGCCATACCATTTGGATGTGTCTCTTTTACTTTCTAGAGCAGCAGATATGGTTTAGCACTCCACAATTCAGTCCCCAAAAGTGAGTAAGTCTGGCAGATTTAACCTAACTGCCCAGTCCACCAAAATGCCTAATTATCTTGAAAAATGCTTTGCTCTATCTCATGATCTGGACATGTCTCTCTAGCTCCGCTTTGAGCTTGTTGATCTTTCATCTACAGGATGAGATCCAATTTAGCTTAGCAAGGATGTAGCCTTTCCAAACCATATCTTTTACCTTCTGTATTCTTACAAGTACATTTCTACCGCAGGGACCAGTTTGGAAGATCCTAGTTGTTTTATTCCTTAGATTATGTTGCTGCATTAATTAGCTCTTCTTTGAAGTTTTTTCCCTGCTCAAGTATAGGGTCAGTGCTGAAATGATTGTGATGCTAACTCCTTATGATCTATTCTGCAGGCTTACAGAGTATGCAGCAAAGTTTTCTCTTCTTCTGAGGACATTCTACTCTTTTGATGAGAAATGCTGAAGGTCTGACTTCAGTTGCAAAGGTATCTGATTGACAGATTGCAAAATTGTTAAGTCTAGTAACAGCAGGAAAAGCGTGCTCTTGCTCTGTATGTAAATGTCGTGTCAGCTGCTGTTGGGATAAAAAGCATGAGCATAAGCAAAGATATCTGCATGGATAGAAAAGAAACAAAGAAGATATTTGTTGTGATTTCTGCACTAAGGAGCAAGAAGAAGCATGAAGCGCTAATTTCAGTGGCTAAGACAGTATCGTCCTTGGGCCAGTTCTCTTCAACATCTTTTGAACCACTTGGACTCGGCACTTGAAGGAATATTAAGCAAGTTTGCCAGAGACGCTACATTGGGAGGAGCTGTCAACTAACTCCCTTGAGGCCAGTGAGACACTGCAGAGAGATCTTGACAAATAAGAGAGATGGGCAATTATGGCTGGCCGGGAGTCTATGCACAAATCACGAAAGGGGCGGGACTGCTGGGGAAGGCGTCCCAAGCTGTTGTATTTTCCAGCATCAGTCTCATGACATGCTTATGACAGTGGGAAGATGCCAGCAGCTCACGTCCCCAGCAGCAGAAAAAGAACTTCATGTTACAACTTACTTGAAAAGCTTTTTGACCAATCCCACAAAGCAAAAGCATATTGACAGTAGTTCTTTCCGATCCCTAGAAGAACACAGAACTTTGGTTCAAAGAACGCTTGCTTCTTTTGAATAAAAGACCTGCTTGTAAGCCTTAAGATAGAATGCACAGAGCTCCATTATTAAGCTTAGAACTTCCTAACATCTGGCTAGATCTACTTTGCTGTAGCTTAGGGAGTTCTTCTGGTCAAGCTTTAATACACAGGCCATTGTTCTATTTGTCCTTACTTCTCTACTTCTTCTATCATTTTTCTGCTGACAAACCTTATGACTACTGCTTAGCTCCAAGCACAGTTCTGCTGTCTCTGAGGCCTGCCTTTTGCAGCTTTCCCAAAATCCTCTGTTTCCAAGGATTCCCACAGGCAATCCCCAACCTTCGGGAGTTGTGCGATGGCAAGTGCTGGATTCAGCACCTGGGACAGGGCAATCCTGCTCTGTGTGTGTGTATAGACTAGGGAGCCAGAGGCTGAAAGGAAGCCAGGCTCCTGGCCAATGGCAAGCTAAATGGGTATCAGCAGTGCCCTGGCAGCCAGGAGGGCCAAGCCTGTCCTGGGGTGCATCAGGCACAGTATCACCAGCTGGGCAAGAGAGGGCATTGTCCTGCTCTGCTCTGCCCTGCTCTGCTGTGTTCTGGGGCGGCCTGACCTTGAGTGCTTGGGGGCAGTTTTGGGTACCACAATGAAAAAAGACATGAAGGTAACAGAAAGTTCTCCAATGAGGTTTACAAGGACAGAACTGGAGGAAATAGCATGCAGCTGAGTCAGGGGAGGCTCAGGTCCGGTATCAGGAAAAAGTTTTTTAACCAGAGGATGGCTGGGCACTGGAAGAGTCTCTCCAGGGTGTGCTCACAGCATCACACCTATCTTGAGTTCAAGAACCTTTGGGACATTGCTCTCAGGCATCTGGTGTGATTCTTGAGGAAGGTCCCATGCAGGGCCAGAAGTTGGACTTGATGCTCCTGACGGGCCCCTTCCAATTCAACTGATTCTACCACTCTATGATTCTGTCCTGGCCACTCAAGGTATATTGCTTGATCTCACCAGATTTTGACCTGCTCTTGTTGGTCAGAATTTGTCCCTACTGCCTAATGATATTTACCACAAAAGACAAAGGGCCTTTTCTCAATTTTCTCAAGAAAGTTGAAGATGCACCCTAGAATCCTAAAAAAGTCTTTTCCTTGAAACAACACTGTCTCCTGCCCAGTATTCTTTCCAGATCTTAAGGAGAAAGAAGGCAAAATCAGGGGATGTATTACAATGAAGCACTGTCAAGTTTCCGGACCTTTAGCAGTATATTTGTACTTCCACTATTCTTTTCTATAAAATCATGGTTTTGTAGAGCATGTCATTTTCTAGCAAGACACATTTTTGCAACTGAGCCCATCAGTCTCTGTGAGAATATATTGTCAAAAGCACAAAACATATGAATGGGCAGTGGCAAGTGAGGGGAAAAACCAGTATGGGAAGCAGCTCCGTGATACTACAGTAAGACAAGGAGGAGGAGGTGTTCCAGTTGACAGAGCGAAGAATCGCCCGCAGTCCCTGGAGATATCGTAGTGAAGCAGGTTGTCTCCCAGCAGTCCCTAGAGAACCATGGAGGAACACATACCTACAGTGCAGCTGCTGGAAAGCTCCATGCCACAACAGGTGAAAGTGCCTTGAAGGAAGCTGCAGCTTGTGGAGGGAGGGCCAGAAAACCATCCTTGACCTCTTCTTTAGCGGAAGAGTATGTGCAAATGTTTAACAGCTGCTAACTGGAATCTATCCTCTTTCCAGTTCTTGTCGTAGGTAAGTAGGACAATACAAGAATTAGAAGCCTAAACTGTTTTGCATGAGGCTCCCATTCTCTCTGCCACGCCCTTAAAATTTACTTTGAGATGAAATAAAACTCATGATCAAGTTCCTAAGGCTTGATGGTCAGGCTTCTCAGAAAACAGGCAGTGCAAAGAACTCTTGTCACTGTCATTTTTTTTCATAGAACTAAAAAAGTTAAAGTACTGTTTTCTAAGAACTTACGCAAATCAACTGGTAGAGGTGGTGAGAGTGAAGAGTATAATTAAGCTGGAAAGAGACTATCATGTAGCTACCTCATCTGCATAGAAGTTTTTTTACCAGGAACTCTGGACTTTTAAACAGATTTAGGACACAAGAGTTATCTCTGGGAATGTTTTAGTATGTATAGAACATTCATCTTTAAATAGCTCGATCTGTTTTACCGTTATGACTTACGTTTTAAATTTTATTTGAGGAGAAATATTTGCCATTCAGATCATTTCAAGTTCTGAAGCATTTCAGTTGTTGACAGTTTTTGCTGTCTCCTGAGGGCAGGAAAATAGTCCTGGAACCAATACTGAAAGAAACTAGATGGAAAAATTAGTTTTCCGCATTCTTTTCTGTCTATTCTATGTGGCACAAGAGCAAAACCACTGCTGTGAGTCTGAGTTGCCTTACCACTCATGGATGACAACCTTGTAGTGAGTAGTCTGTTATTTGCACACATTTCTGATGCTGGTGGTTACCTGTTGTGCAGAAAGATCTGTAAACTATTTTCACGGAAAGACATTCCTGAATTGCTTCACTTATCTCTGAAGCAGAGAACTAAGCTGGCACTCTACTTCGGAGATCTTCCTGTGCTCGCCCCCAAACCCATTTCCTTCAAATGCAATTTACTTTCAACCAAAGCACTTCTTTACTTCATCAGGTAATCTCTTGTTCTTGATGTTCGGGGGATTGCTTTAAAACCGTAAGAACATATTCTAGTAAGAAGGTAGAACCTCTTTCTTAAGTAGTAGACATCACTGGGCTTTGGTTCATGCACCAGAACAACAGCAAGGAATGTCATTTGCAATCAATAGATGGGTTGGGGAAACCGGCCACAAGTTTAGGAATCTTTCTCCAATTAATTATGCTTTAAAATTTGTCTCTTAGCATTTCAAGTGTTTTTTTATAAAAACAATCAACTATTTATTACCTGTACCACAACGAAGCACAATCAGCAGTGCTTGTGCATCCTTCACCAATTCCAAGAAGAAGAATGGTCTGAGCCTCCAGTATAGCTCATTACCATAAGCTGAAAAAAGTTCTTGGAAAAATTTCTTTTGCATCCTTCTAAACCTTATGCAGCACTTCCTGGTCAATCTTACATTTTCTTTTCTCCAGGAGATGGTAAGAACTCGAGTACCTTCATCACAACCGTCGCTGGTCGCTTGCTGTGCTGGCAGAGTTCCTTTTTGAGAAAATGCTTGGAAAAGCTTTTCGCTAAGGTCTAGGCGGCAAGAGACGCAGAAGACGGGCATACGCAGCTGTCCGAAGGTAGGTGCCGGCCCCCGGCGGCTTTCGGCAGAAGCCGCGGTTCGGAGCGCACCGCGACCGGCAGAAAGCTCTGTGCGCAAAAAAGCCGCTTCTTCGCCTCCGGCAGCCGGAGAGCTCGGCCGATGCTGAGACGTCAAGAACGAAGCCGCACAGCACTGGGATTAAGTGAGCAGCTCTCAAACTGAGGGAAAACGATAACTAACCACTTTCCAACAGTTTCAACATGCATTACCATAAGTAGGGAAAAAGTTCTTGGACAGCTTTCTTTTGCATCCTTCTAAACCTTATGCAGCACTTCCTGGTCAATCTCACTTTTTCTTTTCTCCAGGAGATGGTAAGAACTCGAGTACCTTCATGACAACCGTCGCGGGTCGCTTGCTGTGCTGGCAGAGTTCCTTTTTGAGATAATGCCTGGAAAAGCTTTTCGCTAAGGTCTAGGCGGCAGGAGACGCAGAAGACGGGCATACGCAGGTGTCCGAAGGTAGGTGCCGGTCCCCGGCGGCTTTCGGCAGAAGCCGCGGTTCGGAGCGCACCGCGACCGGCAGAAAGCTCTGGGCGCGAAAAAGCCGCTTCTTCGCCTCCGGCAGCCGGAGAGCTCGGCCGATGCTGAGACGTCAAGAACGAAGCCGCACAGCACTGGGATTAGGTGAGCAGCTCTCAAACTGAGGGAAAACGATAACTAACCACTTTCCAACAGTTTCAACTTGCATTACCATAAGTAGGGAAAAAGTTCTTGGACAGCTTTCTTTTGCATCCTTCTAAACCTTATGCACCACTTCCTGGCCAATCTTACATTTTCTTTTCTCCAGGAGATGGTAAGAACTCGAGTACCTTCATGACAACCGTCGCGGGTCGCTTGCTGTGCTGGCAGAGTTCCTTTTTGAGATAATGCCTGGAAAAGCTTTTCGCTAAGGTCTAGGCGGCAAGAGACGCAGAAGACGGGCATACGCAGCTGTCCGAAGGTAGGTGCCGGCCCCCGGCGGCTTTCGGCAGAAGCCGCGGTTCGGAGTGCACCGCGACCGGCAGAAAGCTCTGGGGGCGAAAAAGCCGCTTCTTCGCCTCCGGCAGCCGGAGAGCTCGGCCGATGCTGAGACGTCAAGAACGAAGCCGCACAGCACTGGGATTAAGTGAGCAGCTCTCAAACTGAGGGAAAACGATAACTAACCACTTTCCAACAGTTTCAACATGCATTACCATAAGTAGGGAAAAAGTTCTTGGACAGCTTTCTTTTGCATCCTTCTAAACCTTATGCACCACTTCCTGGCCAATCTTACATTTTCTTTTCTCCAGGAGATGGTAAGAACTCGAGTACCTTCATGACAACCGTCGCGGGTCGCTTGCTGTGCTGGCAGAGTTCCTTTTTGAGAAAATGCCTGGAAAAGCTTTTCGCTAAGGTCTAGGCGGCAGGAGACGCAGAAGACGGGCATACGCAGGTGTCCGAAGGTAGGTGCCGGTCCCCGGCGGCTTTCGGCAGAAGCCGCGGTTCGGAGCGCACCGCGACCGGCAGAAAGCTCTGGGCGCGAAAAAGCCGCTTCTTCGCCTCCGGCAGCCGGAGAGCTCGGCCGATGCTGAGACGTCAAGAACGAAGCCGCACAGCACTGGGATTAGGTGAGCAGCTCTCAAACTGAGGGAAAACGATAACTAACCACTTTCCAACAGTTTCAACTTGCATTACCATAAGTAGGGAAAAAGTTCTTGGACAGCTTTCTTTTGCATCCTTCTAAACCTTATGCAGCACTTCCTGGCCAATCTTACATTTTTTTTCTCCAGGAGATGGTAAGAACTCGAGTACCTTCATGACAACCGTCGCGGGTCGCTTGCTGTGCTGGCAGAGTTCCTTTTTGAGAAAATGCTTGGAAAAGCTTTTCGCTAAGGTCTAGGCGGCAAGAGACGCAGAAGACGGGCATACGCAGCTCTCCGAAGGTAGGTGCTGGCCCCCGGCGGCTTTCGGCAGAAGCCGCGGTTCGGAGCGCACCGCGACCGGCAGAAAGCTCTGTGCGCAAAAAAGCCGCTTCTTCGCCTCCGGCAGCCGGAGAGCTCGGCCGATGCTGAGACGTCAAGAACGAAGCCGCACAGCACTGGGATTAAGTGAGCAGCTCTCAAACTGAGGGAAAACGATAACTAACCACTTTCCAACAGTTTCAACTTGCATTACCATAAGTAGGGAAAAGGTTCTTTGACAGCTTTCTTTTGCATCCTTCTAAACCTTATGCAGCACTTCCTGGTCAATCTTACATTTTCTTTTCTCCAGGAGAATGTAAGAACTCGAGTACCTTCATGAAAACCGTCGTGATGGCACAGTTCCTTTTTGAGATAATGCCTGGAAAAGCTTTTCGCTAAGGTCTAGGCGGCAAGAGACGCAGAAGACGGGCATACGCAGCTGTCCGAAGATAGGTGCCGGTAGCCGGATTCTTTTAACAGAAGCCGCTCTTCGGCGGGCTCTCTTACCTTCATAATGGGTTTTGCTGGAGGAAGCCGCTTTTTCGTTTCCGGGAATACCTAGAGAGGAACACTAGCTAAAGACGTGATTGGCACCATTATGTCGAGTTTTGCTCGTTCCAGCAGGAATAACTGTGTTCTTCCTTACGCTAGATGGCGCTGCTTATCAAGGTTTGGCTGCTTTTAATCATTTGGGGTGCTGGATGTTCAAACGACTTATCGTAACTTCTTCTATTTTAAGTCAGGTGCTCACTGACGTAGATCCTATTAGATATAGCACACTGCAAATAGGAGGTGAAATAGATTTATTGTTACTAGCACATGGGTACGAGTGTTAGGAATTTTATAAGGAATATGTTGCATGAATCTTTTGGACCATTCTGCAGCCATTCATACGAAACTCACACAAGTACAAGACAATATGAAGAAATTGACTGGGAACGAGTGGGGTTTGCATCAATGGTTTGAGGGATGGGAAAGAACTGGGTGGTTGAAAGATCTCGTAAATGGAGCTTTGTTTTTACCAGTAGTCATTATTTCATTGCTTTGTGTTATTCCATGCATCGTGAAACTGGTGTGCCTCTTGCTAAAAATGACATTGGAAAAGATCTGGCTGGTGCAAGAAGAAGGGGCAATTGTGACAATGTATCTGAACCGCTTAGACTACGGGCTGCACCAGCCATCCAGCGTGGAACGGTTCTTCTCAGAATTTTCTCAGGGCCCTCTGGAATTCATCAAGACATAAGCCTTGCTAAAACAAGAGAGGAAAAGCTGAGAAACTAAATTCCAAGACCACAAGAACTCCAAAACGGGGGGGGGGGGGGGGGGGGGGGGGCAAAGTACCTGGACTGTAAGGAAACACATCTTCTGAGAGGTGCACGCAGAATGCGTGGACAAGACAAAGGCACCAATAAGAAAAGCGTGACTAGCGTGTGCAGAGAGTCAGAATGAGTAAGTGCATCATGTAAACCATACACGGCTTCTGCTTAATCCTCTTGGTCCATTGTGCAGGAGTCCTGAATTTCCCATAAGTGATACTTACTAAAAGGGTTCTGATTTTAATGCTAGAGTTACTGTCTATACGATGATTCATGGGAATAGTTCTTTCAAGTCCTTCCCTTGCTGACATCAGTCAGTTTCATCTTTTCCTGAATGTACTGCTGGCTATACATAAGTGATGAATAGAAGGGAATGAGTTTTAGGGATATGTTGCAAGGAAATAGATTGGTAGCTCTGCTTCCATTTCCATTGTCTAAGAAGAATTCCCAATATTTTTGGCCCTTTCATAGACCTCTGACTCGATTAGCATCAGCAGGGAGGGACATTTAATTGGTTTTTCTCCTTTTTAGAGAGAAGCTAATGAAAAAGTTTCACCAGAATCAGAGCAGGCTGCGTAACAAGAAGAGCGTCATGAAAAGGCGCCAATCCTATCCTCTTAGTATTGCTAGATGTGATTGGACTTCAATGAAATGTGTCAACTCTCTGTTCCTGGGTATCACATCAGTAACAGGTACTTCACCTGCTGTACTTCTCTCCTAAAGCTAAGAACAGAATCCCAAATAATCTTGATTCCAAGGTCTCAATTCACCCTGTGATGCTGACAGGTGAAATAGGAGTGGAAGGTGCACCAGTAAATGAACTTGAATGGCCTATCTAAATCAGCGGCCACTGATTTCCTGAAGGCTTAAACAGGTCAGTTGCCCCTATTTTTCTTGGGGTTCTTTTATTCTTTGGTCATGTTTTTCTTGGGATTCTTTGAATCCTTCCCCATGAGTTCAGCCTCTGCTCTCAAATACTTTGCTGTCATTTAAAGTATCTCGATAGCCTGGAAACGTGTTGTCTTTATTTATCAACCCATTATTCCCTTCCAAAGGTTGTTTGCCTCAAGTCTCATTCTTGCTGATTTTCTGCTAGTTCATTGTCAGATGGCAGCAGGTGTTCTGTAAGAGCAAGTACACAATCCTATAGCTTGCTTTTCTTTTGATTTGGCCTGTCTAGAAAATGGAATGACTGAACATCTCCAACAGCATTTTCTCTCCCCATTGTGTTTCACGGCAAGGGCAGATGCCAATCATCTACCTAAACTCTTGGTGGTGAAGAAACTAGCGGTATGCTGTTGCATATAGGTAGAACTTTCCGAAAGGAAGGCCTTGTAAAACCATGGCTGAGGCCCGTTACTTTGGCTAAGTAGAAAATGACTAGGGGAAAGTGAGGCAGCTGAATTAGAGGTAGATCAAGAAGTTCTAGAAGCATTGCGTGTTCACAGCGTGGGGTATGACGGTTGGTTGAATTATGTTTGTTGCGGCTTAAAGCTATGCAAGTGATAAAGGCCTGACTGCTTCAAAAGCCTGGCTTTTGCAAGAAAGCGGCTCTCCTTTGCACCTGCCTGGGGACTCTGCGTCACTACCCTCACGCCCAGTTTGCCAAGGAGATGATGAGTAGGAATGTTGCAGAGCTGCTGTGTGCATATGAAAGGAATGGCAGAGAGTGAAGCCGTGGACAATTTCTGGGCTTTAGTACAATGCTGCTGCATTGGTGCCAGTTTAGTCGGTTTTCCATCAGTGGCATTTCTGTCTAGAAGTACACTGCCCAGAGTCTTTCTAGCATTTGATGCCATTTCCTTACTGCCATTAATACCTTCCTTCAGTTTAAAGGATGAGAGAATCTTTACAGGATTTTGAAGATCCCTGTTAGGAAACACTATGCCAGAGGAGTCATCACTCCCTTTTCTTTTGCCTCCTTTGTAATTTTTATAGACTCATTTCACATTTCTGCTAATGGCAATAAGAATACTGAGACTACTTAGCAGGGTTGACGCTCTCAGCTGCTTTCCTCTTTCCTACTGCTTCATACCGGATGTGACTTGATGGCCTCGTTTTGCAATCAGCATTTTGCTGTGGTTTGCTAAAACCTGGCATGCACTGCCAACTCACAACTTGTGTGTTGGCATTTCAGGGGCTTTGATGGGTTCCTTTCTGAGATTGCCATGCACTGGACTTTCACAGTCACAAAGACTTCATCCACCATCGGTCAAATTTCAGTATTTAATACTCTTTCCTGGAATGTAGGCAACCTAGCAGCAAGTACTAAATTCGCTGCAAGCCCTGTCTTCCCAAAGGACCATTCAAAAAGTTTGCTTTTCCCCTCTGACCAATCTGACAGTATTTTGATGAAGAATTTGGTACCTTAATAGAACCTCTTAGAAGGGATCTCATGGCAGACAACATCTCAGGCTTTCTTGAAATACTGGCTCCTTTGGATCTCAATTCCATTCAGAGTGCATTTAAGATTTTTTTTTTCACTGAAGCCATTCAACAATGCCTCTTCTCTTTAAAATGTGATGCAGGTGAGAAAGATGGATCCCCGTGAAAGGTTCTATTGATATCAAAATTCGTGCCCAATGGACTGTGCTGATGGAAATCAAATACTAGTCTAGTATTTTGAATCCAAATAATTCCTCCCAATCAGGCCCGACAGGATTGTTTGGCTTTGAATCTGAGCACGTGGACAGTAGTGGATGGTCCACAGGTTGAAAAGAGTGTAGATTCTTCTCCTTCTTTTCATTGATGGCTCAGAGACTGAAAAGGCAGCTCCAAAATGGTAAATACATCCCTACAGATTCAAAAATTGTTCTTCTTAATTTGCATCTCCACCATAACAACAGATGCTTAGAACTAAATTACCAATGGGAATTTTATAGCTTCTCAGAAATGAAACAGGACCTGGCTTATGGGCCTTAGCAGTAGCTACAAGTTTTTCAGCACAAGGCATCTCAAAAGTATTTTAACTTTACTGTACTTTTCTGTCTTATGCTTTCATCTCAAGGATGCAGGAAAAAAAAAAAAAAAAAAAAAAAAAAAACACCACAAAAAAAAACAAAAAAAAAAAAACAACAAAACAAGAAACCCCACCAAATTGATAATAAGCAAAATCAGTGACATATATAGAAACAGATCCCATGGTTTTTAACTTCCAAACTTGTCTTCTCAGCACACTCTCTACAATGGAATTGTTTCCCTATCTGCCTTGAAACATTTTGCAGCAAAAAACACTCTAAGGTCCTGCTGGGTGTTTTGTTCAAAAATGACTTCTTCTGGTTTTCTGTCCATAAGCGGAGTAACGTGACTGTGCTGGCAGCTGACCAAAGGAGATAGGAAGAGTAATCATCATCCACAACACTGGGGCTAAAGAAATTTCTACAGAAAATTACACGCCCTATTACTTGTTCATGTGTTGGGTTGAACGTTCAGAATCTGTTTCCATTTTCCCCATTCATAGAATGTTCTATTTCACAGAATTCCAGCCCCTCAAACATCAGTCCTGCCAGAACTGCCCGCCATAGGGGGCTGGCATAGGGGATCTGCTAATGTCCACTGACTCTTACCAGTATAGTGCTTGTCACTGTTGCAGATCAAGAACTTCTGAATAGTTTGGATTCATGCTCTTTGAGGGGTTGAAAACAAGAAAAGAATGACTAGACATTTCCATGATCAAATCCCCTGATGGAATAAAAATAGGAGCATAATAAATGTATTCGTTGTTCTAAGAAGGGAGATGAAGGCTCCAAATGATTACTTGCATACTTCCTGTTCTAAATCCCTTGTTATCTGGCAAATTGCAGAAGATTCCAGGCTTTTGCCAAAATGCAAACCAGGTTAAAATGTGAAGCCTTACAGTTTACTGGATATAAAACTTCATCATCCATTTTTAAATCTTTGAGATTGTTATGTACTTCCTATTACTACCCTGAGGTTTAGAGCTGTAATTCAGAGAGAAAAGAATGCTATCTTGAATTCATTCTAGTAAATCGGCACTCTCATCTTGTCGGCACTCTCTCCTCTTGGTTTTCACTTCTGAAACTCTGTACGGAAGAGTGCATTAATGCATAGAGCTCTGCATCAATTCTTTACAACAGTTTCCTCTGTAATTCTTCTTTCAAGGCAAACCTATAAAAAGCCACACTTTCTTACCCCACCACTTCTAAAATTCTATTGAGAAGCAAAAAAAAAAAAAAACCCATCAAATCACTAAATCACTGCTCCAATAAAAAAAGCAGTCCATTAACTGCTTTCTTAGCAGGTTCTTTACCTTGTATTAATATGGCAACCTTTTCTTGCTCTTCTAGATTAGAACCAAATTCTTACAGCATATAAGGAAACATAGGTTTACTGTATCTGATTCTTAGATACAGAAGTCCAGCAAGGAGTTCAGACCTCAAAAGAAGTGTCTGTACAACGAGATTCAGCACAACGTTGAGACATATTAGCTATTTTTCAAGAAAAGCGGCCAAACTGAAACTTTTTAGACTTCTCTACAATCATGCGTGCCTGCTTCCAGAACCTGACCTTCGTTGCTGGAAACTAGCTGCAATGTTACTGTAAACAATGCTGTGAATGTCATCATCATCGTCATTCTTCTCTTCCATTGAAAACCTCAAGTGGAGTCGCGTCACTTCTCTTCAAAATTCTGTATTTCCTTGCAAACTGGTCAAATAAGGATAAATAAAGTGTTCTGTTCATTCGATTTAAACCTAATATTCAAAATGAAAAAAAAAAAATCCATTCAGATATGGTCTGCAATAATACAGTAGAAGAGAAGATGAACCAGACTGGCCTACAACAGAAAGAAGTGAAGCAGAATTTGGGAATTTGGAAGACCTTATGATGAATAATTCAAATAAATAAATAAAAAAAATATTGCCTACCCAAATTCAATCAGTGATGCACAGACAGAGAAAAAGTACTAATTACTACTCATATTTCTTTCATTCTCAGAGAAGAAGTTCAATGATCCTCTTGAATGCACGGAAGATTCTTGGAAAAGACAGCAGCCTTCTTCTTCACCACATACTCCTCAGAACTCCAGGAGACAAATCATTTGAGCTGTGAGGATCTTTCTCTCTGTAAAACTCCCAGAGCATAGCCAATATTCTATTCCTTTAGGGATCCTGGCCTCCCTGGGGGAGTGCTGGATAGTCTACATCCCGGTACATCAGCCAGACACTCCACCTTATTTCCCATGGCTACTGCAGCAAGGACATCATCTACACTGGCTTTCTAGCCAAAATAGATGCAAGGCACAACAAAGAACATAGCCAAAACCTTGAGCACAGCTTATGGGTTTTAAATGAAAAATCTCAGGATGGCAATACTGGATCTTCTGATCCAAACCATCAGGAAACATTTCTTTAGAGGTGTTGGGAAAGATGAAAGTTTGATGAGAAAGTCTCACAGATATGTATGCTTGGCAGAAAGATTTTTCAATGTGGAGTCTGAAGAAGGAATAGAGTTGGAAGCAAGTTTTGATCTAGAAGAAAAGAATTGCTGAGCCAGTCTTACTGGATAACCGAGGATACCTTAGTTAGAAGAGGGTTTTATGACTTACAGCAAAGGATAAACCCACCCCAAACAAGAAGATGTTTTTACCAAGCAGGAAGCTAGCACAGGCAAACAAGTCAGCAAATGCTGCAAGCAGAAAAAGCTCTCCAAATTTTCCACTGTCAAGAAAACTGAAAAACAACTTTCCGCTTCAACTGTAATATACTGACTTTTAGTGAGTGGAGAATAGCAACATATGGTAATTAGAGTCGTTAGGATAGGCTATAGATAATAGTTAAGGGATAGATTGGTTCTACTGTATGAAGATGCTCAGCAAAGTGCCAAAACCAAAGGGTCTCCAGGCCTGCCTGCAGCTAGAGCTGACAGCTGTAGGCACAGGCTCTGTTGCCCACTACCCTGGACTGCTGCAACGTCTTGGATGGAATAAACTGCATTTTGGAGAGCCGCCTGGACTCCCACATCCCTCATTTAGGCTCTTCCATGGAGGTGAAAAAAGCCTCTGGGTATTGTACAAAAAAACAGCTATGTAATCTAGAGTTGCATGACCCAATATTTCTATTGAACTGGAACAATTTTTATCAATATTATGGATCCACTTCTTTTCAGTGCGTTTGGTCAAAAACATAAAGCATCGTTTAAAAGACATTCTTGGATGCGTACTAAGTACTACGAATTAGTTAAGGTGTTGGTTTGGCATGGCTTGGTTTTTGGTGGGGAGGGAAGAAGCCAGCCACAGAAGTGATTTTTTGTGCAAAGCTCCTAGAAGCTTCCTCCATGCCTGGCAAAGTGAATCCCTGCTTGGCACTAAGAACAGACATGCTGCTGAGCCAATTACAGAAGCTGGTAGCGCCTTGGTGATATATTTAAGAAGGAAATCAAAACTGCAGCCAGTTAACCTTGAAGTTGGGAAATTTTTAGGTTGGCACCTCTTCTGCTTTGAAAGCCAAACCAGTGAGACACTCTGTTGCAGTGTGTGTTTATTATTGTACTGCAGTTCTAGTAGTCCGTTTTCTAAGCCTTCCTATTTTGTGCTGTTATAGCATATGTTATTATGAATGGATTGTTCCTTTCCCCCCAGTATTGTTGGCTTTTGCCCTAGCTGTCCCTCTCCCCAAAGACCTGCCCTTTTGTTCCCTGTTCCTTCTCCCATTGAACATCAACCCCTCCCCAAGCCTGCCCCTTTCTCTAGAAACTTCCCTCTCAATTTTGTACCCTTCAAAACCCCAGTGGTTTCTTCAAGTTATTCTCCTCCCCTGTAGTCCCCCTACTGGTTTCAACATTGTATTCCCCTCCTTGTCTACCACCCCCAGTTTCTCCCAGTTGGTTAAAGATTGTATCCTCCCCTGGGACCTTCCCCCCATTTAGAAGTTGATGGATGCCTTTGTATCAGTGTCTTTCTGTCCTTGACCCTCCAGGGAGTAAACTGAAAAATATGCAGAAGACCTCTCCCTGTTCCTTGTCCCTGCTCTCAGCGCAGTTCTATCCCCAAGGCAGTCCACCTGTGCCGTAGAGCAGCTGTGCCCTACAGCTGCAGCCTGGATTCGACAGCTTTCTTGGGGCGGCCCACTCTCGCTGTCGGTGTCGGGAGCTAGTTGGGCTGAAGAAATCCAGCACCGCAGCAAGACTCCAAGTCAGAAATCCAGTTTATTAGGAAAAGGGGGAAAAACCCAAATCCATGCAAGAGTACAAAAGAAAAACCACTGACAGAGTCAGAATACAAGCTGACATCCTGCTAGTTAGGGTGGTGAAAGCAGTTTGGATGAAATGGTCTTGTTGAAGTGGTGATTCTGTAGAAACCATCTGGTAGCTCTCGTCCTCTGGAAAACCAGTGGCTAAGGGTGGCCATTCCTCTGGCAATGCAGTAGAAATAGTGCTTCTTGCCTTCCAAAACCCAGATGATATCCAGGTGGGGATGCTTAGCTCCTACCCCCTGGGCAGAGCATCTCCCAATGGGCTGATATCGTTCTGAGTCATGATGTGGGTCCTTGATTACCCGTGAAACAGAAATGGCTCCTGGAGGGAGTTATCTCTGAGTCATGTGGCAAGACATTGATGGGCCCATTAACAGGAGAGAAGGAAAAAACGATGCCACCCCTGGTTTCCTCAGTTCTTGAGGGTGGGAATAGGATGCATTTTGATATTGTAAGCTAGGACAATACAGGATGCAGGTTTTTGCATTTGCAGGAAGTTTGTATGGATTTGAAAAGTATCCTCATAGCAGAAGCACAAAAGTATTCTCATACCCCTTTTAATCATCTTCCAATGAAGCAATTCTCCCAATAACCTAAGGCATGAATGACTTGCGAGTGAGTTGAAGGAACACGCCAAAGATAAGTAGTGTTCAACTGCAGAGAATTGTTTAGGGACATCATACCCTAATATTTTAAATCAGAAAGCATGGATGGACGGGTCTTTTTTCCTTGGTTGACTACAGAACCAGCGGTCCTTTGCAGGAGGGTCTTTGGATTTAGGATGACACTGGCAACTAAGAGCATGGCTACACAGAAGGTGCTACTTTTAGACCAGAACATTCAACTACTAAAGGCAGATAGGAGAGTAGCTGATTAGTGACAGCTCCGACAGGAGGAGTCTGCGGCTTACCCCATGGGAACAATAGTAGCACATTTCAATTTTAGAAAACCATTCTTTTCAGAGGACCAAGCATCAGTGAAAAGAAAAGGTCGAGTAAAGACATCCTAGTGCTCTTCTGATCAGAAGCATCTTCCTCCATATGAGAGTATTTAGGAAAGGACAGTGCGTTCATAAGGAAAGGTGTGCCAGTTACAAAACCTGCAGAACAAGGCAAGACAAACTTATACATTTTATTTGCTATTTTTATTTCACCTGCTAAAAAATGATTTTTTTTAAGACTGAATTTTATGAATTCTGCAACGCTGTCTTTTTGAACGTCTTCCTACTCGTATTAAACACCGAGGTGACAAAGAGAGCAGCAGTGGAAGGAAAGCTGGTCCATCTCCCCCTCATTGTGGCTTTAGGCCAGTGAGCGATTAGAAGTTGGTCACTTCATTTGAGATAAATAGCTTTACCAAGAGAGAATATTATCCAGCCTTGATCTTTCCTTTGGAGCTGATCCACTTTGTAGTCATGAATTCTTGACTCAGCTGGGGAGAAACAATGGCATTACGGCCATGGATGTTAGAGTGCGCTGATGGGAAATGAAGTTTTCATCTTCCGGTCCTTGCTTCAGTAAATATTCCAAATTCATCAGAATGAAAATTCGAAGACCAGGAATCCCCACTCAAATGACCTACTTCAAATAGTCTGCACGCATAAGAGACATCAAGCAGGTGCTCTCATCTGTTAGGGGAATACCCAGCCAGTATATTATTGTCTACTTAGGAGGCAATAATTTTGGAAATCATTGAATTTTTTGTATTGCAAGTGAATGGTCAACACACCAAGCGTGCGACAAGGCTTTTTTGTAATGAACATCATGCCCAGCATGAAAAAGTACTCTTTTTATTGTAGATCGTTTAAAAGTGCACAACAGTTTGGAAAAAAGTACTTTTCTTTTTTCTAGTAATAAGAACTCTGTATCATTCTAAGAGATACTGGTCACAGGTTTTTGAAAACAATGTTCTTTTAAAGGTTAATTCTATTCATAAATACTTCACAGGAAAACATTTGATCTGCTGTTCATCCTGAAGACTCTTAAAGGAAAATGTTTTGGTTGCGGTCTCTTCTCACTAGTTCAGGAGCTCAGTCTTACCAGCATTCTAATGCTTTTTTATGTTCCTGATGGCACGGCTTAGACATCCTTGACTCCGTTACCGTCATGATTTCCATATCAAGTGATGAGAATTTTTCTTCATGATTGGTGAAGTGTCATAACATTCATGTCAAGTCAATTTGAAATTTTTTTTTCCAAAGGAATCTCTTCCTTCCTAATGAAAACCTTTTGAAATAGCAAACCTACTCCGTTTTTCAGAAAGTGATATAATACACCTGTAGAGTACAATGTCCTGGGAGTTGTTTTTTCAGCAGAAGAAGAAAACTGCTGTTTTCTTCTTCTTCTATCACCTTAGACTTACTTTATTCAAAACCTTTTTAAACCTTTGAATTTCTATTTTGATAGCTAATTCCTTTCACAGTGAGCTATAGCATATGTATTTTGAAAGGCCATTTGTACATATTCAAAGGGCTTACTTCTATTCTACTAAGAAATGGCTGTACTTCTAGTAGGGAAACTTCAAGGTCCAGTAAGATTTTATCTTGTACAAAATTTAAGAAACTCCAACTCTTAAAAATGATGCCAGAAAATGACGTCTGTAAGACTGTGGCAGGAGGCTTTTTCCAGAACAATGTGCAGTTCTTCCCAATTCTATTTTTCCCTCCCATTACTTTGTACACAAAGATTTTTACACAGTCTTCTAACAGTGGCATGTTACTACTGGGCTAGAGTATTGCCCTGCCAGCATTGGTATTGACTGGAATGCAGCTGTGTTCCAATTTGCTGATGGGACAAGGGTTTTTTGCTGAACACACTTTAGCAAGCAAGAGGGCTTCTTGGTCTTTAGATGCTGAGTCCCAGAAAAAGATGAATGAGGTGGTGACATGCCTCGTGTTTTGAAGAGAGATCAAAAAGTTATTGCTGGGGTCACCTCCCTTTTGGTACGGAAAGCACACAGAGGGCTTTGAAGCAGCACTTTCACCCTCTTTGCATTCACTAGTAAATCTGAGACAGAGCTTGACCCAAGGTTTGTGCAAAAATACTCTTTTGATGCAACTGTTCACCAGACAATATCTCTGGGAAAATGTGCAGGGGCAGAAAGCAAGCCCTTCCTGGGAAATCTACTGAAATGGTTCAGAAGTTATTCCCACTCACTGTTGCTAACCTCTGCTGTCTAGCTGTCGGATATGCTTGGGACCATGTTGAAATAATTCTAAACAGTGTACTGAGGCTGCAATATTGAGTAAACATAGGTATTTTCCATAGGTGTCAGGGAAAAATATTTCTATTGGTAAAAATGAGTTCCATAGAAAACAAGAAGAGCATGGTAGAAAAAAAATCACATCAATAGAATGAAGATGCCCAGAATTCTTCTTTTGAAGTTACACAGAGTCAATATTTTCTAAATAATGTTGTGAAACTTATGAAGAAGTAAGAGTACCTTCCACCTGACTGGTGCACAAGTTCATGTTTCCAACTTACAAAAAACATATTATTAAAAGAAAAATGTTCCACCTTGTGGAAAAGTAGCCCATTCGTAATTGTATCAAAGGTAGGATTAGATCAAGTATTCCTACAAGACAGTAGTAGTACTATGAAAAGCCTTTTGGCATCTATCTGACTACAGGAAACTTGAGCAAGCAGAAGTGTCTTTCCCTGCTGCAAGCTGTACTTCCGATTTGCTACTGCTGCTTCAACATTGTTCAAAGAAAACTTGTCAAAATAAAACTAGTGTATACAAGCAACTGGAACTATCCATTGCGTTCCAGCCAATTTGAACTAGAAAATATCGGACACACACTCCAGTTGAATATTCTAATGCATAGATGGAGTATACCAGCACTAAGAAATGGGAACGCTGGAGAAAGGAGCAAATGCAGATGAATTTCAGGGAAGGAAATTATTGGAGAGCTAACTGCAGTCCCTCGACTTTACAAGAAATGATGTCCAGTAAATCCCAACCTGACACATAAAGAACTCTGTTTTGAAATGGGCTGCATCTATGGTCCTCTGTTCTTCCTAGATGAAGGAACTGTGTTTTGAATCAATCTTCCAAGTGGTATGGCTAAAGACCTTGGATACCTCAAATTTTTTTTTTTTTTTTCCAGAAGCAACTGTCTCAAAACCTCTCTAAACTGACTTTTCCCCTGAAGATGCCATCTTTTAAAAGAGCACCTTTTCATTTAACAGGGTATTCCAAACATCATTTCCAAATTTAGACTAAAAGTAACACTCTTTCTAGTTATCTTTGGGTTTTTTGCAGCTTCCTGCCAACATAGGCAGCAAGGAAGAGAACAGACGGCAGCTCTTTCTGGAGCATCTTGAACAAATGCCCTTGCTTATGTTCAAATCTTTCACTTCTCCAAAATCCCTAACGATGAAGAAAAGGTTGTGAAGGCATTACTAGTAGTATTAGATGGCAATGGATGGGTCAAATAGAATTTGTATCACATAGATGATACTTGGCAAAGAGCAAATGAAGGGGTTTCTTTCAGCTCTCAGACTGATGTTACATCTCAGTAATTTATTAAAAAGATAACAAGAAGGATATTTTTTAACAGTGAACTTAATTACACCCCTACCCATGGACATCTGAATCTTAGGAATAGACAGTGTCTGATTTAGAAAAAAAGAAAGAATGACCACAGTTTAAAGAAGCATATGATCATGAACACTTTGCTGATGGAACATAGCCTATTCATTGGCTGAAATGAAGCAGGTAGACAGGACATAGGAAGTATCGTTTTGTGGATCAAACATTTATTTTCTAAAGTGATGCTTACAGATGGTGAACTCACCAACTTCGATATTGCACAGTAGATAAGAGTACCTAACTTGCGCCATCAAGTTATCCCTTGGAATCACCATCCAAGGGCATTTTCCCCTGCCTCTGTGAAAATGTGCCTACCTTTTTCACAACACTTTTGCAGCAGCATTCTTAGGCCTGATCAGCTGGTATGGAGGGTGAATGATCAGCAGCAAGGTGACTGGCCAGGGTCATTTGCTTCCATGGATTTTGATCTACTGGATATTTTGAAGACCTGCTTCAGCCCTGTTGGTCAAACACAGCCTTCAAACGGTGCTAAACAATTGTTTGGGCTGTGGACCACATGAAAAAATACCTTCTGGTGCCTTTACTGGGCCATATGCTCTTGATTCTCTCCCTCAACTTCTCCATCACCTCTCATCTCTTTCACATGAGCTATGTTCAAGGTCCACAGGATACTTTTCACAGAATCTTCAGGCCTGATGCAGTAGGAATGATGAACAAATGCAGCTGGGATGAATTTTCCAGTTTGGATAAAACCTCTTGTGCACACAAATCCCCCTATGCCCAGAAAAACCTTCACTAAGCACTCGTGTTCTACCTAAACCGCAGTTTAGTCTGAAAGAAAAGCTTTGGTCTGAGAGTATCTGAGAGATTTGCATGAAGCACAGATATCTGACCTATGCAATTTTGAATATCAGAGGAAAAAGAAAATGGCAAGAAGTTTTTAATTTTGCCGGTTTTAATTTTCAATTCCATGCACTTTTTCAAAAAGTGTCAATCTCAAATGGCCATCAACATCTTTCAGTCGTCTGGAAGTTAGTATTCATATCAAATGTGTTTCAAATCAATAGAATTTCAAACCTTTCCTCAAAGTTTATATACCTAGATTTAGTATTTCTGATCTCTATTAGATGAAAGGAAGACATTTTTTGCTGTTGGGGTGCTGGAACGCTGCTTCGGGTTGCCCAGAGAAGTTGTGGATGTCCCATCCCTGAACGTATTCAAGTCAGCTTGGATGGGGCTTTGAACAGCAACGAATGCGACCCTTGATGGGAGATAAACAAAGCTTGAATATAGAAGAGACTCAGATTGAGGTATACGAGCAAATTTTCTCTCAGCTCTTGGGGTAAATTCAAAGTTGTACAAAATTGCATTTCTCTGATTTTCACTACTGTAACAGAAAGCTTCATGAAAACTGTGCAGAAGATATCAACTTTTAAAAGCGATAAGAACTTCAACATCAAACACATGGGATGGGTTTCAACATGGGACACCCTCCGAGAGAAAATCTCTGTATTTCGACACTTCATGCCAATCATTAGGATTTCAAGGAGTGCCAAAGAAGGCGGCAAAATGTCCTTCAGGACATTATTTACTGTAGTTCAGCCTGGCCATTTGTTGGAATTGGTGTTTGAACTAATGTAGACATACCACACACACTTTCCATGCACTGAAAACTTACTGTTTACAATGAATAAGCAATGAGGATCAAAATTGATTGAAAGCATCTTAAAAATGTCAAGTATTTCACTGTAAATGATCTATGATCAAAATACTTATTCCTCCTTAGTGAGGGACAAATAAATTCTTCCATACCATGATGGTTAAAAATTGTCTAAACCGATGTTTTCTTCTGAAAAGACATCATCTAATTTTTTCTATTTTTAGAAGAAAATATTTCTAGACATAGAACAAAGGAATTTTAAAGGAACAAATGGAAGGAAAATATTCTGCAAACAGAATTCAATGAAAACCTGTGTTTTAAATATGAGGCAGATATTCAACAGAGTTTTTGTACCAGATATTTGAAATAGTGTACCGGCTATTTTGTCCACAAAGAGAGCTATTTAGCATTTCAGTCTTTTCCAAGGTGTTCATGATCTGCTATGCTGATCTCTGTGCATGCCTAGGTGTGTGCGGAAGGTGGGGCCATGTGAAGGGGAGTGTCTATGTTTGCTTAGCACTCGGAGAGGCAGATTCATGCCTCAGCTCCATCATTTCTTTTAGAAACTTCCCAGAGAGTGGATATGAAGTTTCATATCCAAAAGAGATCAATTCCCAAGTCATCCATTTTACTCTACCTTGGAAATCACATGCTTTGTTGCATATTTTATCAAATATACTTTCAAGCCGCGTGGAGGAAGGAGAATGTGGAGAATCCCTCCAATGTCTTGCAACTTGTACGCAAATAGATTTTCAAGAAAATCATCATTTCTCTTTTAAATACATCTGGGACAGGCATGATGGTGGCGTCAATCTGTTGAAGTTTTTGTTGCTGGGGGAAGTTGTACGAAAGGACTGGTTTTTACATTGACCAGTTCCTGAATCAAGTGCATGAACACATTTGAAATTCCACTGGGGTTTCCTTTTTCTAGCAGACTACTTCTAGAACTAGCTAGCAGACTCAAGATGACTCTTTTTCTCTGTTTTTGTTTCTTTCCTATTTTCTTGCTTTCTCTGCAACTGTCTACACAATTTTAGGACTTTTTTCCCAACTCAAATTGTTTCATAGACCGATAATTCAGATACGCTTTTTACAAGGAATGTTTTAAATCTTTGTTAGAATTAAGAAAGTTAAGGACATAGGTCTTTTTCTTCCCTTATGAATATTGCAATGAAAGAGTTCAATAAAGACCAACTCCTTTTTATTTATTTGGAATACAAGTCGATAATTCCCATACAGTAATTCGTTGGTGGACCAATATTTGCCATTCTGATGTAAGTTGTCACTTCTTAACAATATGCCTTCTGTGACTACGTTGACAACACTTTTGGTAAAGATCCTAACTGGTCTTAGACACGCATAGGGAGAAATTTGCTCTGCCGGTGTCAGTCTTAAGCATGCGTCTCAGAGGATCTTTCTAGAGCTGGGGAATTTTCCCATGAAAGGGATTCAGTTATGGAAGAGACAGGTTTCCTGGAGTTTTACATTCTTCTTGAACACTACTTAAGGAACTTAAATCCCATGTCCATTTGGATCTCACTCTGCACAGAGCTTTGTCATGCCAGTCCTTGAAATGCATCTCTAAGAGAATTCACTAGCACAGAATGAATGAGGGTGGAAGGGCTCTGTGCGGCTCCCCAAGTCCCATCCCCCTGCTTCAACCAGGATACCTAGAGCCTGTTGCCCAGGATTATATCTGGGCCTACTTTTAATGTCTTCAATGATCCAGACTCCACCATCTTTCTGGACACTCTGTGCCATGGTTCAGTCACCGTCACGATAAAAATTAATTTTGTGATGTTCGGAGGCAATCTCCTGTATTGCAGTGTGTGCCCACTGCCTCTTGTCTTTTCACTGAGCATCATTGAAAAGACACTGGTTCCCTGCTCTTTGCACTATTCCTTCCCGTAGGTATGTGTGCTGCCATGTAGATAAACGTCCAAAACTTCCCTGAAGCCCAGGCAGATGATATTCTCTTCATCTACCAGGCAAGTTCATTCACCGGAGGAGTTTAAAAAGTCGTCAAGCACCAATTTCCCCTGGTAAATCCATGCTGACTACATTTGTTCTGTCCTCCTTCGTGTGCCTGGCAATGCTTTCCAGGAATAGCTACTCCATCAACTTCCTGGGGATCAAAATGAGGCTGGCTGGCTTGTACTTTTCTGAGTCCTCCTGGTTGCCTTTTTTGAAGATGGGTGACATTTGCTTTCATCCAGTCTTTGGGCACTTTCCTCAGTCACCATGGTCCATCCAACATGATCAGGAGTGGCCTCAGAATAACATCTGCTAACACCCTTGAGACCTGCGCATCCATCTCAACAAGGCCTGTGGACTTTATGGAATACTTCCCAATTCAGTGACTATGCCCATAAAAATTTGCATGGGATAAGAGGCCATTTTAACAGGTACTTGAAGAGTGAGTGAAAAGCTATGGAAGCAATCCAAAAGGACGAAGACTAGAGTTCCCTTTGAAGACAAAGCATCCCATCATGGAGCTGAGCAGCTTTAGATCCAGGTAAGCTTCCTCTCTGAAAGGATGCAGAAGACATGATTTTACCTAATCCAGTAATAAAATGTGTTGACCATTCACTTGCAATACAAAAAATTCAATGATTTCCAAAATTATTGCCTCCTAAGTAGACAATAATATACTGGCTGGGTATTCCCCTAACAGATGAGAGCACCTGCTTGATGTCTCTTATGCGCGCAGACTATTTGAAGTAGGTCATTTGAGTGGGGATTCCTGGTCTTCGAATTTTCTTTCTGATGAATTTGGAATATTTACTGAAGCAAGGACCGGAAGATGAAAACTTCATTTCCCATCAGCGCACTCTAACATCCATGGCCGTAATGCCATTGTTTCTCCCCAGCTGAGTCAAGAATTCATGACTACAAAGTGGATCAGCTCCAAAGGAAAGATCAAGGCTGGATAATATTCTCTCTTGGTAAAGCTATTTATCTCAAATGAAGTGACCAACTTCTAATTGCTCACTGGCCTAAAGCCACAAGGAGGGGGAGATGGACCAGCTTTCCTTCCACTGCTGCTCTCTTTGTCACCTCGGTGTTTAATATGGGTAGGAAGACGTTCAAAAAGACAGCGTTGCAGAATTCATAAAATTCAGTCTTAAAAAAAATCATTTTTTAGCAGGTGAAATAAAAATAGCAAATAAAATATATAAGTTTGTCTTGCCTTGTTCTGCAGGTTTTGTAACTGGCACACCTTTCCTTATGAACGCACTGTCCTTTCCTAAATACTCTCATATGGAGGAAGATGCTTCTGATCAGAAGAGCACTAGGATGTCATTACTCGACCTTTTCTTTTCACTGATGCTTGGTCCTCTGAAAAGAATGGTTTTCTAAAATTGAAATGTGCTACTATTGTTCCCATGGGGTAAGCCGCAGACTCCTCCTGTCGGAGCTGTCACTAATCAGCTATTCTCCTATCTGCCTTTAGTAGTTGAATGTTCTGGTCTAAAAGTAGCACCTTCTGTGTAGCCATGCTCTTAGTTGCCAGTCTCATCCTAAATCCAAAGACCCTCCTGCAAAGGACCGCTGGTTCTGTAGTCAACCAAGGAAAAAAGACCCGTCCATCCATGCTTTCTGATTTAAAATATTAGGGTATGATGTCCCTAAACAATTCTCTGCAGTTGAACACTACTTATCTTTGGCGTGTTCCTTCAACTCACTCGCAAGTCATTCATGCCTTAGGTTTTTGGGAGAATTGCTTCATTGGAAGATGATTAAAAGGGGTATGAGAATACTTTTGTGCTTCTGCTATGAGGATACTTTTCAAATCCATACAAACTTCCTGCAAATGCAAAAACCTGCATCCTGTATTGTTCTAGCTTACAATATCAAAATGCATCCTATTCCCACCCTCAAGAACTGAGGAAACCAGGGGTGGCATCGTTTTTTCCTTCTCTCCTGTTAATGGGCCCATCAATGTCTTGCCACATGACTCAGAGATAACTCCCTCCAGGAGCCATTTCTGTTTCACGGGTAATCAAGGACCCACATCATGACTCAGAACGATATCAGCCCATTGGGAGATGCTCTGCCCAGGGGGTAGGAGCTAAGCATCCCCACCTGGATATCATCTGGGTTTTGGAAGGCAAGAAGCACCATTTCTACTGCATTGCAAGAGGAACGGCCACCCTTAGCCACTGGTTTTCCAGAGGATGAGAGCTACCAGATGGTTTCTACAGAATCACCACTTCAACAAGACCATTTCATCCAAACTGCTTTCACCACCCTAACTAGCAGGATGTCAGCTTGTATTCTGACTCTGTCAGTGGTTTTTCTTTTGTACTCTTGCATGGATTTGGGTTTTTTCCCCTTTTCCTAATAAACTGGATTTCTGACTTGGAGTCTTGCAGCAGTGCTGGATTTCTTCAGCCCAACTAGCTCCCGACACCGACAGTGAGAGTGGGCCGCCCCAAGAAAGCTGTCGAATCCGGGCTGCAGCTGTAGGGCACAGCTGCTCTACGGCACAGGTGGACTGCCTTGGGGATAGAACTGCGCTGAGAGCAGGGACAAGGAACAGGGAGAGGTCTTCTGCATATTTTTCAGTTTACTCCCTGGAGGGTCAAGGACAGAAAGACACTGATTCAAATGCATCCATCAACTTCTAAATGGGGGGAAGGTCCCAGGGGAGGATACAATCTTTAACCAACTGGGAGAAACTGGGGGTGGAAGACAAGGAGGGGAATACAATGTTGAAACCAGTAGGGGGACTACAGGGGAGGAGAATAACTTGAAGAAACCGCTGGGGTTTTGAAGGGTACAAAATTGAGAGGGAAGTTTCTAGAGAAAGGGGCAGGCTTGGGGAGGGGTTGATGTTCAATGGGAGAAGGAACAGGGAACAAAAGGGCAGGTCTTTGGGGAGAGGGACAGCTAGGGCAAAAGCCAACAATACTGGGGGGAAAGGAACAATCCATTCATAATAACATATGCTATAACAGCACAAAATAGGAAGCCTTAGAAAACGGACTACTAGAACTGCAGTACAATAATAAACACACACTGCAACAGAGTGTCTCACTGGTTTGGCTTTCAAAGCAGAAGAGGTGCCAACCTAAAAATTTCCCAACTTCAAGGTTAACTGGCTGCAGTTTTGATTTCCTTCTTAAATATATCACCAAGGCGCTATCAGCTTCTGTAATTGGCTCAGCAGCATGTCTGTTCTTAGTGCCAAGCAGGGATTCACTTTGCCAGGCATGGAGGAAGCTTCTAGGAGCTTTGCACAAAAAATCACTTCTGTGGCTGGCTTCTTCCCTCCCCACCAAAAACCAAGCCATGCCAAACCAACACCTTAACTAATTCGTAGTACTTAGTACGCATCCAAGAATGTCTTTTAAACGATGCTTTATGTTTTTGACCAAACGCACTGAAAAGAAGTGGATCCATAATATTGATAAAAATTGTTCCAGTTCAATAGAAATATTGGGTCATGCAACTCTAGATTACATAGCTGTTTTTTTGTACAATACCCAGAGGCTTTTTTCACCTCCATGGAAGAGCCTAAATGAGGGATGTGGGAGTCCAGGCGGCTCTCCAAAATGCAGTTTATTCCATCCAAGACGTTGCAGCAGTCCAGGGTAGTGGGCAACAGAGCCTGTGCCTACAGCTGTCAGCTCTAGCTGCAGGCAGGCCTGGAGACCCTTTGGTTTTGGCACTTTGCTGAGCATCTTCATACAGTAGAACCAATCTATCCCTTAACTATTATCTATAGCCTATCCTAACGACTCTAATTACCATATGTTGCTATTCTCCACTCACTAAAAGTCAGTATATTACAGTTGAAGCGGAAAGTTGTTTTTCAGTTTTCTTGACAGTGGAAAATTTGGAGAGCTTTTTCTGCTTGCAGCATTTGCTGACTTGTTTGCCTGTGCTAGCTTCCTGCTTGGTAAAAACATCTTCTTGTTTGGGGTGGGTTTATCCTTTGCTGTAAGTCATAAAACCCTCTTCTAACTAAGGTATCCTCGGTTATCCAGTAAGACTGGCTCAGCAATTCTTTTCTTCTAGATCAAAACTTGCTTCCAACTCTATTCCTTCTTCAGACTCCACATTGAAAAATCTTTCTGCCAAGCATACATATCTGTGAGACTTTCTCGTCAAACTTTCATCTTTCCCAACACCTCTAAAGAAATGTTTCCTGATGGTTTGGATCAGAAGATCCAGTATTGCCATCCTGAGATTTTTCATTCAAAACCCATAAGTTGTGCTCAAGGTTTTGGCTATGTTCTTTGTTGTGCCTTGCATCTATTTTGGCTAGAAAGCCAGTGTAGATGATGTCCTTGCTGCAGTAGCCATGGGAAATAAGGTGGAGTGTCTGGCTGATGTACCGGGATGTAGACTATCCAGCACTCCCCCAGGGAGGCGAGGATCCCTAAAGGAATAGAATATTGGCTATGCTCTGGGAGTTTTACAGAGAGAAAGATCCTCACAGCTCAAATGATTTGTCTCCTGGAGTTCTGAGGAGTATGTAGTGAAGAAGAAGGCTGCTGTCTTTTCCAAGAATCTTCGGTGCATTCAAGAGGATCATTGAACTTCTTGTCTGAGAATGAAAGAAATATTAGTAGTAATTAGTACTTTGTCTGTGCATCACTGATTGAATTTGGGTAGGCAATATTTTTTTAATTTATTTATTTGAATTATTCATCATAAGGTCTTCCAAATTCCCAAATTCTGCTTCACTTCTTTCTGTTGTAGGCCAGTCTGGTTCATCTTCTCTTCTACTGTATTATTGCAGACCATATCTGAATGGATTTTTTTTTTTCATTTTGAACATTAGGTTTAAACCGAATGAACAGAACACTTTATTTATCCTTATTTGACCAGTTTGCAAGGAAATACAGAATTTTGAAGAGAAGTGACGCGACTCCACTTGAGGTTTTCAATGGAAGAGAAGAATGACGATGATGATGACATTCACAGCATTGTTTACAGTAACATTGCAGCTAGTTTCCAGCAACGAAGGTCAGGTTCTGGAAGCAGGCACGCATGATTGTAGAGAAGTCTAAAAAGTTTCAGTTTGGCCGCTTTTCTTGAAAAATATCTAATATGTCTCAACGTTGTGCTGAATCTCGTTGTACAGACACTTCTTTTGAGGTCTGAACTCCTTGCTGGACTTCTGTATCTAAGAATCAGATACAGTAAACCTATGTTTCCTTATATGCTGTAAGAATTTGGTTCTAATCTAGAAGAGCAAGAAAAGGTTGCCATATTAATACAAGGTAAAGAACCTGCTAAGAAAGCAGTTAATGGACTGCTTTTTTTATTGGAGCAGTGATTTAGTGGTTTGATGGGTTTTTTTTTTTTTTTGCTTCTCAATAGAATTTTAGAAGTGGTGGGGTAAGAAACCCCAAGTGGTTTCTTACCCCACCACTTCTAAAATTCTATTGAGGGTAAGAAACCATAAGTGGTGGGGTGTGGCTTTTTATAGGTTTGCCTTGAAAGAAGAATTACAGGGGAAACTGTTGTAAAGAATTGATGCAGAGCTCTATGCATTAATGCACTCTTCCGTACAGAGTTACAGAAGTGAAAACCAAGAGGAGAGAGTGCCGACAAGATGAGAGTGCCGATTTACTAGAATGAATTCAAGACAGCATTCTTTTCTCTCGGAATTACAGCTCTAAACCTCAGGGTAGTAATAGGAAGTACATGACAATCTCAAAGATTTAAAAATGGATGATGAAGTTTTATATCCAGTAAACTGTAAGGCTTCACATTTTAACCTGGTTTGCATTTTGGCAAAAGCCTGGAATCTTCTGCAATTTGCCAGATAACAAGGGATTTAGAACAGGAAGTATGCAAGTAATCATTTGGAGCCTTCATCTCCCTTCTTAGAACAATGAATACATTTATTATGCTCCTATTTTTATTCCATCAGGGGATTTGATCATGGAAATGTCTAGTCATTCTTTTCTTGTTTTCAACCCCTCAAAGAGCATGAATCCAAACTATTCAGAAGTTCTTGATCTGCAACAGTGACAAGCACTATACTGGTAAGAGTCAGTGGACATTAGCAGATCCCCTATGCCAGCCCCCTGTGG